>NC_037684.1:64740858-65045696 GCF_003255815.1 Theropithecus gelada
AAAAAAAAAAAAAAAAAAAAAAATCATTAACTTACAAAATGCTTTATATAAGGATCAGGACTTTCTTGTGTTGCTTTTTTTATTTTTCTGAGCTTGTAAATTGCTCTTTTTCTTAGTGACAGTAGAGTAACAAGTCTTCACCACAACCTCAAATATATCTAGCTTTTTACTCGCGCTCTATGCTATCTGTTCTGTGGGATTCCTTATTTTTCTTGGTGTTGTCCATCTGTCTGAAGCATTCTATGGGCCTGATGGACTGGGCTTCATCCTGGGACTTCTCATTGCAGCGCTAGGTTGGAGCCTGTCTTTCCTGCATCCCGTGCTGTCCAGGTCATGGTTTTCTCCCTTCTTTTGTACTTGTCTCAGGAAGTGTGTAGGAGGTAGCCCTGCTGACTTTTTTTTTTTTTTTTAAGTCTTTGTCTAGTACCTCCTGAGTTCTTGTATAAGAAAAAATCTCATTTCCTGAATTGTCTGTTTCCTCTCAGTAGGTCCTAAAATTTTCTTATTCATGCTACTGGGTTTTCTTATTTGTCAGATGGCTCTTGGTTGTCCATTTGTATTTCAGGGCTGGATGATGATGATTTGAGGTAGCTAGTGTGCAGTGGTTATCTCTAAGATTCTTCCCAGAAATCCCATCAGCTCCCTGTTCTTCGATGTGGAGCCTGTACTGAGCCTATGTCAGTGACTGAATGTGGCTGCCCGTGTATCAGATTAATACTTTTGTCTAACTGATAATGATGGATTTTCTCATATTGATTTAATATATGGTGGTACATTGTGAGGTGGAAGTAAACTACCCACACGTCTTTTTGCTTACTCCATTCCTGAAGCAGGAATTCAGATGTTAATAAAGTGGTACTTTGAAAGTCAAGAGGGAATATTGAAAGGATGATTATAAATCAGTTCAGATATTTATTTATGTATTTATGTATTTATTTATTTATTTATGTATTTATTTATTTTAGAGACCGGGTCTTGCTGTGTTACCCAGGCTGGAGTGCAGTGGCACAGTCATGGGTCACTGCAGCCTCAAAATCATGGCTTACTGCAGCCTCACTGCTTCTGGGCTCAAGCAGTCCTCCTGCCTCAGCCTCCCAATGTGTTGGGATTATAGGCATGAGCCACCATGCCCAGCCTCAATTCAAATTATTTATTGAACTTCCACTGTATTCTGTGTTTGATGACGCAGAGAGATTTAACCGTTCATTCTTTTAAAAATAATTTTCTCTTTTTTTTGCTAAACCTTCCTGAGTGGCTTGTGCTAGATAAACTCGAAGTTCTCTGCATCTCCAGGTTTTTATTAATTTACTTTTTTTTTTTTTTTTTGAGATGGAGTCTTGCTGTGTCGCCCAGGCTGGAGTGCAGTGGCGTAATCTTGGCTCACTGCAAGCTCTGCCTCCCGGGTTCACGCCATTCTCTTGCCTCAGCCTCTTGAGTAGCTAGGACTACAGGCACCTGCCACCACGCCCGGCTAATGTTTTGTATTTTTAGTAGAGACGGGGTTTCACCATGTTAGCCAGGATGGTCTCGAATTCCTGACCTCGTGATCCGCCCACCTCGGCCTCCCAAAGTGCTGGGATTATAGGCGTGAGCCACCGCACCTGGCCTATTAATTTACTTTGAAAGCTGGTCTTGAGTTCTTGCTGCCTAGTATGGAATAGGTTGAATCAATTATGGTTTAATTCAGTAAATATTGAGTATCCAGTATTGTGCAGGCATTGGGCTGAAACGGAAATAAGTAAGCCAGCCTAACAGGCAACACAAAGGTGTAAGCAAACGCATTGCTCTGTGGTGGTTGTATCAGTGAAAACATGTGTAGGGTACAGAGGTAGCAAAGAATGCAAGAGATTTTAATGCTGTCCAATTGAGGGCAAGAAAACCTCTCTGGAAAAAATGACAATTAGGTTTTAAGGATAAATAGAAGTTTTCCTATTTAGGGGAGCCACTCCAGGTAGAGAAAACCTGGAGTGGCTTTCCAGACCTGAAAGAGCATGGTGTGTTAAGACAGTTTCGAACAGTACTGCCGGAATATCGAGTGGGATGTGTGGGGAGGGGGTGCTAGGAGACGGGGGTGCCAGGAGACGGTAGGCATGCCTCTAGAGTGGGCCTGGCAATCAGTTGGGAGTTTTAAGTAGCTAGTCCAAATGTAAGTTAATTAAATTGCTTTTTTTCCCCCTCTGAATGCCTTGGGAGAAGAACCAGGATGAAAGCGAGATCATTGAAGTTGGAGATGAGTGGACATTTGGAAGGAAGCTTTGGAAGTTTTTAGAAATTTGATAATAGTAAATCATTGGGAATGTGGTGCCTGCTTTTCTAGTAGGGTCACCTGGTATCAAATGTTCCAAGCAGATATTTTGAAGCAATTGTACCCCTGGGAAGGGCATGCATGCGGCAGCAGCATCTCTGACAATAAGCTTGTTTCTGTCTCCTGATTCCCGGAAGACCACGTGGCCTTAAACCGACGCTGCACCTCTGTGCAGGGTGATTCTGTGGGCCCAAGTCACCCAGCACCTATGCTGCAACTGATTGTGCCTCCTGTCGCTTTGTATCAAAGGACATTTGTCATGATCTCATTCACAATACTAGCGGTCTCTGAGAGTGGAGCTGTGAAGTGACTGACGTGCCTGAGTTGGAAGAGAGTTAGCCACTGGATCGCTCATGTTTTCCTCCCTCCAGAATGCTGCAGTTCAGTGTTGTCCCAGATTTTATGCTTTTGCTTAGATTTCTCTGTTCTCTTAATTTGTTAACAATTTGTCTTTAATATTTCACAGGCTTTCTTGATCATGGATGGTGAAGATATACCAGATTTTTCAAGTTTAAAGGAGGAAACTGCTTATTGGAAGGAACTTTCCTTGAAGTATAAGCAAAGGTAATGTCGGAAAGCACAGTAAAAGTAGGAGAGGGCGTTTGGAATACACCATGTCTTGTTTGTGCATTTTTCTTTTTAACATAAAGCTAAATTTAGAATTGCAGATTTAGGATTCTAGGATTGAGATTCTAGAAACAGTCACCACATGGGTTGTATTTAAATAGTGTAAACATGCCAAGTCTTTATATTGTTCAAATTATTAAAATAGTAGGAAAACTGTCATTTATGATTTCTTCCCGTCGTTTGCCTCCTTTAAGCTTTGTAGACTGGGCCCTCTTTGGTCTGCTTTGGGTGCCCTGATACTGCCTCATCATTTTGGTCATTTGGAGATTCTGATAAACTGTCTAGGGCTCCATAGAACAGACTTGACGTTCTCCTCAGGCAAGCATGATCAGTGTCTGGAGCCAGCAAAGCTTTGAGGGAGCGGGAGGAGCTTCAGGGGTATGGAACGTTTTATAAAATTTCAGTTATTTGGTTGGAGGAACTTTTAGGTAACAACCTTTTAAGCACCAAAACTTGTCTCAAATTTCTCTTTTAAAAATGGGATCTTTCTAAATAAAATATTGATACATTTTCCTATTTTGGTTAACAGAGTTTACTAAGTCTTATCAAACCTTTTACTGCCCTTTCATTATTGTCACCGAAGTTAGTTATTCTGTTGTGCCAGTGGATATGAAAGGTGTGTATCTATGGCAGGGTTCTTAATATTTTTCTGTGTCATAGATGTCTTAATAGGCTAGGGTAGCCTATGGCTCAGCATAATATTTTTAAATGCATAGAATAACAGAATTACAAAGAAAATTATATTGAAAAAAGTTATCTAAATATTAAACTAATTTATGGCATAGTAATATGTACTTCTGTATTAATGCATTAAATAAAAAAGATACAGAAGTGAATGTAATAACTACCTAATTTTGAAATAGTCATGAAAATAAATGTATTTAGAGATATATGCAACGATTCTATGGTGATGTGAAAATATCTGTGATTTCTGTTGAATATGGTAGAAGGAAATGCCAAATTTGTTACTTTATTTATTTATTTATTTATTTTTTTTGAGACGGAGTCTCACTGTGTCTCCCAGGCTGGAGTGCAGTGGCGGGATCTCGGCTCACTGCAAGCTCCGCCCCCCGAGTTCACGCCATTCTCCCGCCTCAGCCTCCCAAGTAGCTGGGACTACAGGCGCCCGCCACCACGCCCGGCTAGTTTTTTGTATTTTTAGTAGAGACGGGGTTTCACCATGTTAGCCAGGATAGTCTCGATCTCCTGACCTCGTGATCCACCCGCCTCGGCCTCCCAAAGTGCTGGGATTACAGGCTTGAGCCACCGCGCCCGGCCAAATTTGTTACTTTAATTAAAGCAAAAATGCATTTTTCTGGCATCTGAGTTCTGTGGTGGAAGAAGCTAATGGTATTGAGCTATGTAGCCTTACTTTTCTTAAATATTATAATCACTAACTTGTGGCTCCTTTTTGGGCTGGTCATCTTCATTGAACCCTGAATATATACAGTAAGAGATGCAAAACAGATTGTCTTTGGTATATTTTATGAGAGCATTAGCATTCAAGCAAAAATTATCGAATTGCTATAGAATCACCTCCAAGACTATCCTTGTGGTTCCTAGTGTAACTCATCTTTCCCACTTTGTTTCTGATTAGCTTCCAGGAAGCTCGGGATGAGCTAGTTGAATTCCAGGAAGGAAGCAGAGAATTAGAAGCAGAGTTGGAGGCACAATTAGTACAGGCTGAACAAAGAAATAGAGACTTGCAGGCTGATAACCAAAGACTGAAATATGAAGTGGAGGCATTAAAGGTAACTGCAGCTGTAGACGCTGGTGTCTAATGTGTTGGGTTTTATTAAAATGAGAAATATATTTTTCAGGTGCTTAAGAGAAGCAAGTGACAAAAAATAGTTTGGAAAAAAAGACTTAAAGTGAATTTTTGAATAAATTGTTTTCTTTCATGGAACCAGGGGAAAAGATGGTTTAGAGTTTAGGAGTTCACTTTGAAACTTTGTAGCTGTCACTTTTCTAGCTAAAATATTCCTAACTATATTATTATAGTTCCTATAATTTTCAAAAGCTACCTGATTATTTGTTTTGACAGATAGATTGCGTCGTTCTGCTGTATGTTTATAATTATATTGATAGGGAATATGCATTTATTTCATTATTGTTCGTAGCCCTTTCAGTTTTGGAGTTTAGTTTGGGTTAAAAATTTCCCTTTTAAAAGGAATTTTCAGGAGCAAAGGATTAACTCCTTTCTCTGCCCTTCACCATTTACTGTAGCCACGTGCTTGAGGGTGTTTAGTGTCTGGGCAGTGGGTGGGTTTGGGGAAGGTTGGGTGGGCAGGGAAGAGGTAGGGAATTTGAACTCTGTGCTTATCCTGGGCCGCATTTAGCCTGAAAACCCAGAGGTTTCCTCAACAAGTTTGGGGATTTTGAGGCAAGGGCTTTTTATATTACTTCTTTTCAGAGAGATTGTTACTGGGTTTCTTTCTGAGAGGAGAATGGTTGACAGAATTTAACACAGAGTTTAGGTACTTAGAATGAATGTGTCATTTAGTTGTTTTTAAAATAATTGTTACAAGAGTGTGGGTAAATTCCTCGGGTTCCCCCCCACCCTTTTAACTTGAGTTACCTCTTTATTAAAGAGGACTGTATATTAATGACATGTACTTTCCTATACTGATGCCTTCAGGAGAAGCTAGAGCATCAATATGCACAGAGCTATAAGCAGGTCTCAGTGTTAGAAGATGATTTAAGTCAGACTCGGGCCATTAAGGAACAGTTGCATAAGTATGTGAGAGAGCTGGAGCAGGCCAACGACGACCTGGAGCGAGCCAAAAGGTAAACGAATGACTGCATTTTGTTAGAAAAAAACTATGTTGGTAATTAGTGATTAAAATCTTTATTAGGCTCTTCCCCTAGATCTTAGTCCCAGAACATTTGCGACTGGTGTTTCATGTCACCTGTAACTCATTGGATGGAAAGGAACCCCAAATCCTCATCTCCCAGATAAATGCCCTTCAAAGCTTTTCTCTTTCAATTTTTCTTTTTTCTTTCTTTCATATCCTATGGTCGATCCTATTGGTTTTGTTTTGTTTTGTTTTGTTTTGTTTGAGACAGGGTCTCGCATTGTCGCCCAGTCTGGAGTGTGGTGGCATGATCTTGGCTCACTGCAACCTCTGCCTCCCAGGTTCTAGAGATTCTTGTGCCTCAGCCTTCCAAATAGCTGGAATTATAGGCATGTGCCACCACACCCAGCAAATTTTTGTATTTTTAGTAGAGACGGGGTTTTGCCATGTTGGCCAGGCTGGTCTTGAATTCTTGGCATCAAGTGATCTGCCCGCCTCGGTCTCCCAAAGTGCTAGGATTATAGGCGTGAGCCACTGTGCCCAGCCTAGGTTTTTTTTTTTTTTAAACTGTCTCGTGCATTCCCCCATCTTCCCTCTGTGCTCTTAACACTTCCATACTTCCTGTAGGTCCTCACATCTTATACGTGGATTCTGTAGTTATCTTCTAGCTGATATGTCTTTATATTTCTATTCCTTTTTATTCTCTTTTGTTTTAATACTGACTGATGGGTTTTCTTCAAATGTTGATTTCAGTTCACATTTTCTGAGCAACCTACAGTGGCTTGCTATCTCTGTTGCCAAACTTTTATGCATCTGTAATTAGTTGTTTCTTAACCATTCCAAACTTAATTCCTATTACTTTATAATTGTTTCCTGATATTTCCTGCCTTAATATTTATCCAGTAAGTCTTAAGTGACTGACATGATGCTAAACTTGCAGATGTGGAGCTAGTCTGGTCACTGCCTTTGGGGGTGACAGATATGTACATTCACTATGATAATACCCTAGGTAAAAAAAGTGGGCGGGCTGCTCCAGGGCATAAAGGAGGCAGCAGCCAGATTGGTTGCGGAGGGCAACCAGTCAGCGGCTGAAGTGAAGTTGAAGTTACAAAGGGACACCCTATGCAAATGTCTGAGTGGTTGCAGCAAGCAAAGGGAATAGCCTCTGGTCCTTTTGTGACTTAGGTGTGGAAAGTTGGGGTTTTCCTTTTGATTTAGTTCTAGGAAGTCAGTGTGAATAGGCCTTAGGTTCCCTGACTTGGGACTTAATGTTTTAAACAAACTCTTACATATATTACAAGTTTTGAAAAGTTTTCTTTCTGAAAATGTGTAAACTTAATTGTATTGTGTTCAAAACCCAGTGGAGATATAAATAGTGTAACAAACAGCCTTTCCGTAGGGAACATTAAGGAATAGGTGGGAATTTAAGAGAATATATTGCATATATTACCCAAATGGTAGAGACACTAAGTGCCAGCAGTGGTCAAGAAGGGGCAGGATCATCTTCTTTGAATGGGACCAGGCTGGCTAGGTCAGGAAATGTCATGAGATAAACTGACAGTTTCCTTTTGTACTGTCTGTTTGCACATGTTATTTATTTAATTCATGTACTCTAATTTTTCTTTTTAGGGCAACAATAGTTTCACTGGAAGACTTTGAACAAAGGCTAAATCAGGCCATTGAACGAAATGCATTTTTAGAAAGTGAACTTGATGAAAAGGAATCTTTGTTGGTCTCTGTACAGAGGTTAAAGGATGAAGCAAGAGGTAAAATTTATAACTTAAAGAATACAATTGACCCTTGAACAATATGGGTTTGAATTGTATGTGTCCACTTATACTCTGATTTTTTTCAACCAAACACGGATTGTAAATACAGTATTCATGCCCTTCAAAACCCTGTATATGGAGGGTGGACTTTTCATATATACGGGCCGACTGTGGGACTTCAATATGCACCAATTTTGGTGTAGGTGGGGGTCCTGGAACCAATCCCCATGTATACTGAGGGACAACTGTGTTTGTCCTCCCTTACCTTACTGTCCCTATGCCAGAGAAGCTTAGAGTCAACTTTTTTTTGAGGCATAGTCTCACACTTTCGCCCAGGCTGGAGTGCAATGGTGCAGTCTTGGCTCACTGCAAACTCCGCCTCCCAGGTTCAAACGATTCTCCTGCCTCAGCCTCTTGAGTAGCTAGGATTACAGGTGCCCACCACCACACCCAGCTGATTTTTGTATTTTTAGTAGAGATGGGGTTTCACCATGTTGGTCAGGCTGGTCTCGAACTCCTGACCTCGTGATCTGGCCACCTTGGCCTCCCAAAGTGCTGGGATTACAGACGTGAGCCACCACGCCTGGCTCCATCTGGCTAAGTAAAAAAAATTTTTTTTGTGGAGACGGTCTCAGTATGTTGGTCAGGCTGGTCTTAAATCCTTGGCCTTAAGTGATCCTTCTGGTTCTGTCTCCTAAAATGTTGGGATTATAGGTGTGAGCCACTGTGCCTGGCTTCTTAACCATTTTAAAGTGTACACTCCAGTAGTGTTAAGTATAGTCAAATTGTGTAAACAAATATTTAGAACTTTTTCATCTTGCAAAACTGAAACTATACCTTTTGAATAGCGACTACCCATTTTCCCTTCCCTTCAGCCCCTGGCAACCACAGTTCTACTTTCTATGATACCTCATGTAAGGGAAATTATACTGTATTTGTGACTGGTCTATTTTACTTAGCATAATGTCCTCAAGGTTAATCCATGTGTAGTATGTGACAAAATTTCCTTCTTTTTTAAGGCTGAATAATATTCCATTGTATGTATTCATTTTTTTTATCTGTTCATCTGTGGGTGGACATCGAGTTGCTCCCATCTCTTGCTATTGCAAATGATGCCGCTGTGAACATGGGTGTGCAAATACCTCTTTGAGATCCTGTTTTGAATTCTTTTGGATACATGCCCAAAAGGGGGATGACTTTGTTCCTTTTTTAACATAAGCAAATATTCTGTAGGTTAAATTGCATAATCGGAAAAGATAACATTAATTTTGGGTTAAAAACTTGATATTGGCTGGGTGTGATGGCTCACGCCTGTAATCCCAGAACTTTGGGAGACTGAGGCTGGCAGATCATTTGAGGTTAGGAGTTCGAGACCAGCCTGACCAACATAGTGAAACCCTGTCTCTACTAAAAATAGAAAAAAAATTAGCCAGATGTGGTGGTGTGCCCCTGTAATCCCAGTTACTTGGGAGGCTGAGGCAGGAGAATCTCTTCAACCCAGGAGGTGGAGGTTGCAGTGAGCCGAGATTGTGTCACTGCACTGTAGCCTGGGCGACAGAGCAAGAAGAATGATGAATATTTAAACCACTCCGAATACTTTTCTAAAACTAAATATTTCATAGTAATAATAGTTAATGCCAACTCATTTAAAATTACAGAAATGCACTTAGTTGATTTTGCAACAACCCCAAAACTACAACATTTGAAAATAAAAGCAAATGAGTTGGTGAAGAATATTTACTTTTGTGTGAATTGTACTGTGGACTCTGCACTGTTAGTTTTTGCATATGAACATAAGTAATTTCTCTCAGATTGTAACATTTTTAAATTCTTTTTTTTTTTTTTTTTTTTGAGACGGAGTCTCGCGCTGTCGCCCAGGCTGGAGTGCAGTGGCGCGATCTCGGCTCACTGCAAGCTCCGCCTCCCGGGTTCACGCCATTCTCCTGCCTCAGCCTCCTGAGTAGCTGGGACTACAGGCGCCCACCACCGCGCCCGGCTAATTTTTTGTATTTTTAGTAGAGACGGGGTTTCACTGTGGTCTCGATCTCCTGACCTTGTGATCTGCCCGCCTCGGCCTCCCAAAGTGCTGGGATTACAGGCGTGAGCCACCGTGCCCGGCAACATTTTAAAATTCTAAAAGATCATTTAGACAGTAGTTTTGCCATTTTTATTCCCCTAGAAATAAAAGTTGTTAATAATTAAATAGGAAATTTGTTTTTGAGAAATGGTAATTTAGGAAGAAGATCTTTATGACATTTTAGATGTCACTTTTCTTCATATATTTGCTCCCTCTAGTGAATATTCCTGCCCTTGTTTGGAATATTTTACAGATTTAAGGCAAGAACTAGCAGTTCGGGAAAGACAACAGGAAGTAACTAGAAAGTCGGCTCCTAGCTCTCCAACTCTGGACTGTGAAAAGATGGACTCCGCCGTCCAAGCATCACTCTCTTTGCCAGCTACCCCCGTTGGCAAAGGAACGGAGAACACTTTTCCATCACCGAAAGGTTTGTAATGTCTTTTCTTTTTGAGGCCATGTGTTAGATGATCAGCTTAAGGGGGTTTGTTGCTGAAGGCGGTTGCTAAGGTTTAAGGAGTAATTTTAGTTTAAAAGTTGGTGAAGTCTAGTGCTATGTGAAACAGAAGAAGGAATTGTTTTCCTAGGCCACTCATACATAGGAAACAGTGAAATGATGGCTACATTTAAGATGAGATTTTTAAAAGTTAAAGGTTTTTAGGGAAAATTTATTTTTTGATGATAGCAATAGATTTTGTGATTACAGCAGTACGTTTAGGTGGAAAATTTTAAAAACACAGAAAAAAAAAAGAAAATAAAAATCATGTTATCTTACCACTTACAGGCATCCACCATTAACATTTTGAGTTTTTTTTTCTATTGTGTGCTTGTGTGTGTTTGTGCACATCTCTTTGTCACATACAGATTTGGGGATCATATTTAAATACAGTTTTATTTCTTCCTTTTGCCACTTTCCATGTCCTGAGAGACCTGAGGCCTTTCTACATAGAATGTACAGAGAATCATTAAGTTGCCTTTCAGACTCATGTAAGACCAGCTTGGGTAGACATGCCCATTCTGTTACATGCTTCAGGAGCTGCCATTTTCAAGAGCATCATTCGGAGTAATTGATGATTTGCACATACAGAATACTCACAATGCCATCGCCAGTGCGTTTTTTAAAATCCAGATAAGCAGAAAAACCATCTAGTAGCCACTAGATAGAACCTTACAATAGAATCCTAAAGCTCTCAATTGAGATTTGTTTAGATTTTGCAGCTCGCAGTTCATATTTCAGCTACTCTCATCCCCCCATGCTTTTTTTTTTTTCCACCCTATATTGAAGCTGTCATCCCACCCTTTTTAAAATATGGGATTTTATCTTTCAGAATGCTGTGTGGGCAACTAGTACAGTGAGCTCTGTATGTCTGTGCTACTCAGTATATTATCACCAGCCCATGTGGCTATTTAAATGTATATTAGAATGAAATAAAATATAAAATTAAGTTTCTTGGTCACATTAACCACATTTCACATGCTCAGTAGCCCTTGAGTAGATAATTCAACTTGTCTTTGCCTTGTTACGAGATGATATCAGATAAAGTATGTGCAGGTGCTATATGGTCGTAAGGTGTTACTGATTGCACCAGTATGTGCCAGGTTTACTGCTGAGGACAAAGGGCAGGCAGTAGATTATTAGCAGTCACCAGGAGCCCTCACGGTCAGTTTTTCAGACTAGCCACTTGTGTATTTGAAGATTTCCCAATTACATCTGAGGACTAACAGTTTTAGTTTTATATTACTGATTAGAATTATGCAGATCTGAAAATCCTTTAGTTGAAGACTCATCAGAATAGTGAAAAGCCTCAGTTGAGGTGACACCCACAGGTGGTGCACATTTTTTTTTAATAGCCCGTTAAGAATTTTCGTTCAGGGACTTGGGGAGTCAACAGGACATGGAGCCTGCTCTGACACAGCATGAGATGTGTCAACTGTATGGCAGTAGTATTTGCTTAATAGATATGTTTTTAGTCTGGAACCAATAGCATGAATTTTCACAGGCTAACCTAAAAGCTGCTGTGTACTAGATCACTGCAATTTCATTACAAGAAAGCACTGAATTGGTAGGGCGCAGTGGCTCACGCCTATAATTCCAGCACTTTGGGAGGCTGAGGCGGACGGATCACTAGGTGAGGAGATCGAGACCATCCTGGCTAACACGGTGAAACCCCGTCTCTACTAAAAATAGAAAACATTAGCCGGCCGTGGTGGCGGGTGTTTGTAGTCCCAGCTGCTCGGGAGGCTGAGGCAGGAGAATGGCGTGAACCTGGGAGGCGGAGCTTGCAATGAGCCAAGATTGCGCCACTGCACTCCAGCCTGGGCGACAGAGCAAGATTCTGTCTCAAAAAAAAGAGCACAGAATTGTGAGCAGCAGCAGGTGGTCAGAGAAATCGGTGAGATCTTAGAGCTGATCTTTCTGAAGTGGTCTGTCTTTAATTGTATTTTATTTTTTACAATGTTTCTTTTCCTTTTTTTTTTTCTTGAGATGGAGTTTTGCTTTTTTTTGCCCAGGCTAGAGTACAATGGTGCGATCTCAGCTCATTGCAACCTCCACCTCCTGGGTTCGAGCGATTTTCCTGCCTCGGCCTCCCAAGTAGCTGGGATTACAGGCACCCTCCACCACACCCAGCTAATTTTGTATTTTTAGTGGAGATGGGGTTTCACTGTGTTGGTCAGGCCAGTCTCAAAGTCCTGACCTCAGGTGATCCACCCACCTCGGCCTCCCAAAGTGCTGAGATTACAGGTGTGAGCCACTGTGAATGGCTTACAATGTTTGTTTCTAAAAAGCATTTAATGCACCTTACCATAAAAGCACAGGTTTAATAACACCTAAAATATAAAACTCGAATAGGGAAAAATGAGATCTAGAAATCCCTGCCAAGAACAGTACAGCAGTGTTTTATAGCACATCGAGCACCTATTATATGTCGTGCATTTTTCTAGATGCTGGGAGCGCAGTGGTAAGACAAAGCCCCTACCTGCAATGAGATTGCATTCTAGAGGAGGAGAGGATAAGAAACAACAAAAACCCCACTCAAGCATTCTCATTGCTGATTAGCACTCTGTGGAAAACAAACATAAAAAATAATAGCTAACCTTTATTGAGTACTTACTATGTGCATTTTTAAAGTACATTAACTAATTTAAACTTCACAACAACTTTATGATGAGGTAGTTGTTATTTATCCCCTTTTACATATGGGTAACTTACCCAGTGGCTGAACTGGATTTGTATACAGTAGTTCAGCTCAAGAACCCTTAATCATGATGTCATATTATCTCTTAAAAATTAAGAAATGTGCATGACTGAAAACCTTACTGAGTGTGGAAGATGTGGGTAAATATCATGGTAAATACCATGATTCTGAATGGGAAGACTGAATTTTCTTACAATAACCATTCTCCCCAAGTCAATCTATAATTTTAACTTCTAATAAAAAGCCTAACAGGATTTTAAAAATTGGTATGTTGATATTAAAATTATTCTGGAATAGTAAATGTGCAAGAACAGCTGAGAAAAGTTTGAAATAGGCCCATAACAAGAAGGACCTTTGCCTTTCGAGATATCAAAATATATTTTAACATTATAATAATTAAACTAGCATACTTCTGATAGAATAGGCTAATAATTCAATGGAACTGAAATATATTCATATATTTAGGGAATTTAGTTAATAGTTATAGTGCCGTTTCAGATGAGATGAGTTTTCCCTAAATGATACTAGGACAATTGGCTGTCCATTTAGAGGAAAAAAATTAGATGTGTATCTTATGGACACTATAATTTCTAGGTGAATTAAATGATCTAAATGTAAAAAAAAAAAAAAAGAAAAATACTAAGAGAAAGTATGGGAAAGATTATGCCATTAAGATGGAGAAGCCAAAGGTTCTCCTACCAAAACACAGCGTTTACAAGATGAATGTCACACTGAGAGATACAATGTATATCAGAGAAAGGGTGAATATCCAGAATGTATAGAACTCTTACAGATAGATTACAGGAGGAAAGAGGAACCAGTGGAGAAACGTACAAAGACTGAACAGCTGATTTTCAGAAGAGATTCAAATGACTAGTTACTATGGAAATAGAAAGTAAAGCAACGTGACTATCAAATTGTCAAAAAAAAAAAAAAAGATAATACCTAGTATTATCAAGGGCACCCCCACATAGATTGCTGATGTGACTACAGGCTTTTTAGAGAGCATTTTGGCAGGGTCTGTCAAGGTGAAAAAAAATGGACATATGCCTGAGCTGGCAGTTCTATTTTTAGGAATCTCTTTTTCCAGAAATACTTGTCTAGATGTGTAAGAGTATATGTCCTTGTAGCATTATTTGATATAATTTAATTATATATATATTTGATATAAAAATAAAAATTTGATATAATGTAAATATGCACCCATTGGAGAGTGGTTAAGCCTACTTATGGTATCTGTACTTTGTCCATAGTTGGAAATTGTTTGTTGGTATTGCATTGAGTGTTACACTACGTTGTAACATCAACAACAAGACCCAAATATCAAGGGAACTGCAAGTGTAATCACTCAGCTTTTATTTTTCTCTAGCTATACCAAACGGTTTTGGTACCAGTCCACTAACTCCCTCTGCTAGGATATCAGCACTAAACATCGTGGGGGATCTCTTACGGAAAGTAGGGGTAAGTTTCAATTATTTATCACTAGGTGTTTCCACTGACAAGGTATTGAATTATTTCTTAATTTGAAGTGAGGGAAGAAAGAAAGGAGACTTTCCCGTGGTAAAAGCTGTCATGAAGCTGACAAGCAAAAGCATCCATTGACTGGCCAGAGGCTAGTCCAGATGACACTTCAGGATGCCCCTGCAGAAGAGCCTGTACCTTGAGCTCTGAGGTTCCCACCGGGGCATTCTTCCTGTTCTCCATTCCTGTTTCAACAGCATGACACCTCTGTTCTTGTCTAGAATACTTTGTCTAAGGCCTGCTGTGTGTCTTCTACCACCCTCATCCTGGTCTTTACTGTTGTCTGCCGTCTTCCTGGTTATGCCCTTGTCTTGTGTTTGTGGGACTTTAACATTTGACTCATGGCATTACTCTCTATTCTTAGTCTTGCCCACCTTATTGTTCCTTGGCCACCTCAACCTCAGTGCCTTCTTCTTGGTGTGAGCCTTGGATTCCAGAACAGTTTTGCTTCTGAAATATTAAACCCAGCCAGACGCGGTGGCTCACACCGGTAATTCCAGCATTTTGGGAGGCTGAGGTGGGTGGATCACTTGAGGTTAGGAGTTCGAGACCAGCTTGGCCAACATGGTGAAACCCTGTCTCTACTAATAATACAAAAATTATTCTGGCATGGTGGCAGGTGCCTGTAATCCCACTACTTGGGAGGCTGAGGCAGAAGAATTGCTGGAACCCAGGAGGTGGAGGTTGCAGTGAGCCGAGATAGCACCACTGCCCTCCAGCCTGGGCAACAGACAGCAAGACTCCGTCTCAAAAAAAAAAAAAACAAAAAACAAAATCCGTTTTTCTGCTTAATCAGTGTTTTACTCTGTATCATACCTACTCTTTAACCTCATCAAGAGTATTACCCCATTTTTTGGTGTGTTTGTTTTTATCTGCCATCTCTTCCTTTCACTTCCTTTCTTTCATGGGTGATCTCACACATCTCT
This sequence comes from Theropithecus gelada, assembly GCF_003255815.1. NCBI lineage: Eukaryota > Metazoa > Chordata > Mammalia > Primates > Cercopithecidae > Theropithecus > Theropithecus gelada. The sequence continues at coordinate 64,756,073 of NC_037684.1, forward strand.
TAGTCTGTCACTGTTGACTTCATGGTCTCTCTGGCCACAAAGAAGGTCTGCCATCTGAATTACTGGAAACAGTTGCAGAATCATGTGGATTTATGCCACTATCAAGTCTGCATTTCTAGCATTAGCTCCCATTCCTGTTTCCCTTAGTGACTTTCACCTCTCCAACCCTTGCCATTTCCCAGTATCTACTACCCCCTTCACTTATTTTCGTGTGTGACACTTTCTAAAAAATGTAGAAATTGCATTATACTTTATCTAAAGCAGATATGGGAGGCCAAGACACAGGTCTTATGTTTGCCTGTTTCAGCTCATCATAGGGGTTATTTTCTGACCATCAGATTAAACCTGCATTTTAAAGTTAAAATACAAAGTAAAGTGCATAGGTCATTTCTATAGTACCTAAAGTAATCTTTCTTCACTCCCAAGATAGATTTTAAAATCCTCTGTGTTGGAGTATTTGTCTTTAATACTTGAAATAATATGCTTATTTTTTTGTTTATCTTGATTTACTCAACTTTAAGCAGAGATGAGGAATTTAGATCACCTCCTCCCAAATTTTAATTTTTATTTTTTGTTCTTATAAAAACATTACTTTAATGTTCTTAAACTTTCATTTCCAAATGTATTAGGTTATATCTTTTTTTTTTTTTTGAGACAGAGTCTCGCTTTGTTGCCAAGGCTGGAGTGCAGTGGCGTGATCTCGGCTCGCTGCAACCTCCGCCTCCCGGATTCAAGTGATTCTCCTGCCTCAGCCTCCCGAGTAGCTGGGATTACAGGCACCCGCCACCATGCCTGGCTAATTTTTGTATTTTTAGTAGAGATGGAGTTCACCATGTTGGCCACACTGGTCTCGAACTCCTGACTTCAGGTGATCTGCCTGCCTTGGCCTTCCGAAGTGCTGGGATTACAGGTGTGAGCCACCATTTCTGGCCAGTATGAGGCTATATCTTAACTCTCTGTTCTCTCCCTTTCTTCCCCTGACACTCCCACTCCGCTTTCCCTTTCTGAGCCCTCTACTAGCTGTGTGAGCTCTCTGTTGGTTGGTTCTAAAAATGGAAAATTAGTCAAACAGCATTTGTAACAATGCCTATATATGTGTTATTTACTGTGTCATCACAGAGGAGATGCTGGACTTTCGGGTGGGTCTTTATATTTGTGCCACTCAACAAATGTGTTTTGAGAATTTTGTTCTTTAACTGTAATTTACTCAAAATCGTACCGGGTTTTTTAATATTTCATATTGTAGCTGACTGTATGCTGCTTTCTTTTCCTAGCATTTGTTTCCCCTTCTCTCTTTTGAGTAGAAAAAACCTGTACCTTTCTTTGCTCTCATATCTTCTAGTTGCTTCTTCACACTCTTTGCGGGATGCCCTGATGGGCTTCGAGGGCTGCTGCGTTGTTGTTGCTCTCGAATTTCTCTCCATTTTACTCTTGGGTTAGTTCTGCCTATTCCTCAACCCCACGTTGTCGTCTCTCTTTGTTCCTTGTTTTGCTTTAGTACTTTAATTTATTCAGAAGTGGTGCATAGAAGTTTAATTTGGCATCCTTGTATGGTTTACACATTCAGTTGACAATCTGTCTTCTAAGAGTTACCAAAATAACGACCTCCAAAAGTCATCAACACTTGGCGTCTGCTGCTGTCCACCAGCCTTTGTTGGCTTTTATGAATATTTCATTTATGCCTCTTTACACTTTGTCCGCTGACTTGAACTGGAAACCGTTCTCGACTCTTGCATCCCCTTCACAGAGAAAATGAAGGCCATTTGTTTTAAGCTTCTTTGATTTCTTTTCTCATCTTCTGCTATTACCCTCCTATTATTACCTCTGTTTGTAGCCATTCCTCCTTTTTGTCCCCGTGGTAAAAGTGCAAATTCCTACCTGTGGCTAATTTTGTCCATCTGTGCTTTGGATCTCATTTCTTCCAACCCTCAAATCTTTATTTCTCCTGTATCTTCAGCCTTTTACTATATATGTGTTAATATTTGTGTGTAGTGTTTATGTATTACACATTATATGTTATGTATTATACATGTATACTTTGGTATTTCTGTATTGCATGCTATCCACATAAATATATGTAATACTTATGTGGTACATATTGCATACTTTAAAGCTTCTTGAAAGCGTATCTCCGTTTTTTGTTAGCATTTTGACTGCATGCACACTCCCCAGACACTTTAGCCTGGGCTCTGTCCCCTGCTCGTGCCGCTAAAACTGCTCACTGGTGATCTCAGTGCTGTCAAATCCAGTGGATGCTGTTCTGTCCTAATTTTACTTGAAGCATTCAACACTGACCTTTTTTTTTTCCCAATGCCCTCTTTTCTCTGCTTCTCTGATGCTGTTTCATGGCTGCTCCCAACTTTCTTTCCATTCCTCTTAGTCATCTTGTAGGGTCTTCATCTGCTCACCCTTTCGACATTGGTTTTACTCAGAGTTCTGTCCTTGATTTTCTGATCTTCTTAATCACAACCATAGTTTCATCCACCCCTGGGTGGGCATATCTTTCAAATCTTAATCTCTAGACCACCCTTTTCCCCCTGAAAAGACCTGGTGCTTGTGCTTGGATGTCTCACTGATGTCTCAGACATAAGTTGTGCCTGCCGTGTGATAGATACTCAATATGTATTTGAATGAATGAGCGCGTGTCTTGAATATAGGAATTGAATGGCTCTCAATTTCTACTGTGTATGTGTAGCTTTGATAAGCTGCTGAATTATTGCTGAATTATGCTTATTCAGAGTTCGTCCTACAAGGTCATTACCTCTCTTCCTTGTTTCTGTTGTCATTTTAGTAGGTCATTGTACTTTTGTCATAGGAAAGAAGGAGAAGAAAAAAGTTTGTCTGTTTTTGTTGCTGTTTCTTTTTTTTGAGACAGAGTCTCACTCCGTCGCCCAGGCAAGAGTGCAGCGCTGCTATCTAGGCTCACTGCAATCTCTGCTTCCTGGGTTCCAGTGATTCTTGTGCCTTAGCCTCCCGCATAGTTGGGATTACAGGTGCATGCCACCACGCCCAGCTAATTTTTAAAATTTTTTCTTTAGTAGAGACAGGCTTTCACCATGTTGGCCAGGCTGGTCTCGAACTCCTGGCCTTGAGTGATCCACCTGCCTCGGCCTCCCAAAGTGCTGGGATTACAGGGATGAGCCACTGCGCCCAGCCGTTGTTGCTGTTTCTTTAATAGCTCTTATTGAAATGTGGGGGGAGGAGGTCCAAATGGATTCTCAAAGTGAAGTATATTTTACCTGTGGATTTAATTTAGCTGTGCATTCCCAGTCCTTTACTGTCGTGGATAATAGACATGAATTGTGTGTGTATATATTTTATATATATATATATATATATTTTTTTTTTGGAGAAGGAGGGGTTTGATCTGGGCAAAGTGTTTATGGGAAAGAGGCAGTTGATGATGTCTAAGCGCGTGGAAATACATGAGAAATGCCTGATCTCTTCATGCCATCTGTGTTGGCAGAGCCTGGTGCTTGCCAGATGTTGTGGTGACAGGTGCAAAACAAGGGTGCCCAATTTAGAGGTAAATGCTAAAAGACCAGTGTCATTTGCAGGTGAATTATTTAATTACAAAGGGTATCAGTTAAACATTTTACAGAGTGCTCTCAGAAATAAAATAGCTTTTAATTTCATGTAAAGTGTTGTAAATGTTCTCATTCATTCTCATGCAGTAGAAAAAATGAAGAACCTAGAGAAAGAATTGGCTGCCCTAAAAAAAATTCTCAAGTGATATTTTTGGGTTTTTTAATAGTGCTTGCTCCCCAAACACACCCTGCTCCTAACACCAACCAACAGTCTACAATTTAGAAACGAACAATGGATGGGACAAGAGACCTGGGGTCTGCTGTTCGACCTCCCGTGCCACACTCTTCTTACTTGTGAGGGGAAGATTACGTGTATTTCCCTCAGTAACACTAAGAGGAAAAAATAAAATATTCTGAGCTCATTAGAAAGGGAGCGTAAGTATTCAGCCTTTTTATTAGAAAGTTGATTGATCATGGCTGAACTAACCACCATTATCAACTGAGATGAGTAGGTTTTGAGGCTTGAAATAGAAATGGTTTGAAATGCAAATTTTTATGTGCAGCTACTGTTTTGACAACCGTATCATTCCTTCTTTTTTTTTTGTAGGCTTTAGAATCCAAATTAGCAGCTTGCAGGAATTTTGCAAAGGACCAAGCATCACGAAAATCCTATATTTCAGGGAATGTTAACTGTGGGGTGCTGAATGGCAATGGCACAAAGTTCTCTCGATCAGGGCATACATCTTTCTTCGACAAAGGGTAAGTCCTGAATGTTTTAAGTGATAATTTTTTGAGTAGTAAAGTGACAGATTATTAAGTGAGCATAATGAAGCCTTGAAAAGGTAAACTCAGCTTGGCAAACCTGCCTGCAGCCTGTTATCATTCTAATCTTAGGGGACATGATGTCTGTTGTTGTCCTCTAGTCCCCGTGGAGTCTGTTGCCCCAGGAACCCTGAATCTGAGGCTTCTGTCCTGGGAAGCAGACTCTTGCAAGGCAGCAGTGTGAGGCTCTGGTGAGTCAAAACGACTGTGATAAGGTCCCTGTTCTCCAGGTGCTTACAGGCTGGCAGACTTGCAAATACTTTTTCGGGGTAGAAGAGAGCATCACAATTAAATATATGCAAACTGTACAACAGACATCCCCTGTGAGAATTTTGGAGAAATATAAAGCCCTGAAGTACTTAGGCACTGGATCAAATACAGTTTAGGAGATACAACTTTTGTATAAAGTTAAGGCTCTTTTGAAGACTGAAATAAAATTGTCTTAAGATTGAAGCATCCTTAATGCAAAAAATTTCAGTTGGTATAGAAGTATATGAACTAAAAAGTCATTGTTTGCTGCCTTCACACTGTTTCTGCATTCCTTACAGTTATTCCAAGGCATGTCAAATCCTATTTTTATGCATCTGCTCTAAGTTGTTTGTAACAGTTATGGGATTTTACTTTAAATATTGCTTTGCAATGTGCCTATCATGACTTATATTGCCATTATCTTTCCATGTCATGTATATTATTCTACCTCAATTTACTTATTTTTAAATACTGCATGGTAATACATGGTTGTACAAGTATGCCTTAATATGGGTCACTGTTAGGACCCGTGGCCTGGGATGCTCACGGTGCTGCCTGAGGTAGGTGTTACTGAAGCAGCCAACAGGCACCCATGATCCCCTGCCACTGTCTCTGCTTTGAGTCATAGAGGTCATTCTTGCTTGTTTTTCTCTGAAAGCAGAACAGGTACAACTCTAGAAATGTTCACAATTTCTTAAAGCAGCTGGCATTTTCTGCCGTCCCCAATAATTATGGCACATTTATAAAGGAGCAGATTTGACACACAGTGCACTGTGAAAAGGCTCTTCTCCTTGTAGTGGAATGTTTTGGTTGATCTCTGTCCCTTAAGAGAATTTCACCCTGAGGTATATACATTTCATTAAGGGTTTTGTATTAAAAACACATTCTGAAACCTCACTATACAAATTAGAACTTTATTCTTTTTTTAACAAATTTTTTAAATAATTTTTTTTTTCTTTGGAAGAGATGCGGTCTCACTGTGTTGCCTAGGCTGGTCTCAAACTCCTGGGCTCAAGTGATCCTCCTGCCTCAGCCTCCCAGAGTGCTGGGATTGCCACCGCGCCCAGCTGAAATCAGAACCTTATTCTAACCATTGGGTTTCCTCGGGTGGAGTAAATATAAAATTGATTTTCCTCAGGCTTAGGAGTTTCAGGCAGACTTGAGGCAGCCCTTGTTTTTATACTGGAATGGTAAATGGAATGACTGGACGGTTTTACATGAAAGTAGCCATTTCCCCTAAATGATATGGAGAATGTTTAGGGTAGTCTTCATAAATGTTGGAAACAGTGCCTAATTATTTTTCCCTACAACTTATAATGACCCTCTACTAGAGTAGTTATTAGTCTCTCCTTGGAATCATATTTCTTGATGGGCCTCAGGTGCCTTACATGAGAGCAGGCATGAACCATAAATGGATAGGTTGGACAGGTGCCTGTGCATGTGGAAGCCCTTAAGAACAGTCACGAGGAGGGAAGGATGACACTGTCTGTTCAGGGTCACTACTCCTGCCTGCCACTTGCCTCCCAAGGCAGAGCACCTGGGCAGGGATTGCCAAGAGATGTGGGGACCTCAGGGTGAGCTGAAGCCAGGAATGGGCCTTGGGCACACTGGCTGCACCCCTGTCCCTTGAGAGCATCCGAGATGCAATTGTAGGCTTTACTTCTTGAGCTGAACCCGGAATGGCTGTGCTTCCCAATCAGAACAGTTGCAGATACTTAGTGTTGGTTTTAAATGATAGACATTTTACATTGTGCCTTTTCTATTAAGAAATACGCTTTTGTGAACTGGCTATCGTGTGAGTGTTTAGCTTATGTGATAAGTAGATTGTGTATGCACACTGGAGTATGGAGCTGCTGTTGCTGGAGTTGTCTTTCTAGCTGCTATGTTCCTGAGGAGAACTGTGGGTTTTGCTGTGTTTCCACTTTCTGGCCGCTGTGCTTCGATTCTGGCTTCTGGCCTGCCTGGCTTTTTACCTCTGGCCTTTCTTCCTGCCGACCTGTTGACCAGATCAAAACCAAGATGTTGTGTACCACCTGCAAAAGGAAGGGCAGGCTATCGCAGTTCCTAGGTCCATTACACACTCTGGCAGGTTAAAGAACACAAAAGCCTGTCTGTATAGAAGTGTAGAAGTATGGCTCGTAGTTTCAGCAGGAGAAAAGCGCCCCATTGGAAAAAGCCTCCACTGCAGAACCTGCCTGCCCTCCCTCTCACTCCTGAGTCCACTGCAGAACCTGCCCTCCCTCTCACTCCTGAGTCCACTGTAGAACCTGCCCTCCCTCCCTCTCACTCCTGAGTCCGCTGTAGAACCTGCCCTCCCTCCCTCTCACTCCTGAGTCCGCTGTAGAACCTGCCCTCCCTCCCTCTCACTCCTGAGTCCACTGTAGAACCTGCCCTCCCTCCCTCTCACTCCTGAGCCCACTGTAGAACCTGCCCTCCCTCCCTCTCACTCCTGAGCCCACTGTAGAACCTGCCCTCCCTCCCTCTCACTCCTGAGTCCACTGTAGAACCTGCCCTCCCTCTCACTCCTGAGTCCACTGTAGAACCTGCCTGCCCTCCCTCTCACTCCTGAGGTGTCTGTAGCACCGTGGTGATAGCTCACTAGTGCCGCTAGAAACCTGTGGCAGGGTTGTTTGGGGGAGAGACGTCATCAAAGTAGGTTTGTGTGCGTGTGCGTGTGTGTGGGTGTGCGTGTGTTCCACCTGCCCACCCGCTGAAACTTTAGATGCAGTGAGGCCTTCTAACATAAAACTATATACCTTAACTGGGCATATTGCTTTGTGGGATTCAAAAGTATTTTGTAAATTCTGGTCACTGGAGGGCTTCTTAGAACCAGGATTTTGTCTAGTCTCTGATCACTTCTGCCAGTTCCTGAAACGTGGGCTGCCGTGCCTGCTTCCCAGGTGCCGAGCTGTTTCCTTCAACCGTGGTCACCCTTTGTCTTACCATCTGAAAGGACACACATTTCATGTGGAGTGTGGTCCCTGGATTCTCTCAAAACCATTCTATTTTTTCCCCATAACTTTATGTAGTTTCTTATGTAACGTGTCTCTATTTTTGTAAGCCACTCTGAGTTGTTCTGGGCTGTGTGTAGGTGGGCATGGACTAATTTTAGGGCACGGTGTGGAAATAGTATTTGTATTACTGTTTAATATGTTTTCCTTTCTTTTATTAGGCAAGAAAAAGTCATATTTCCCACGTTATTCATGGGTAACTGAATTTGTTTGCTGTGCTCTTTTTCATTCTTTCTTAATCCTGGTGTGTGGTGGAAGACACATTAACAGTCTGGTTTTACTAACTGCATGGGGCTGACCCGGCTTTAACTGACTTACAGCCCATCCGTGAGCTTTCACGGTCCTATTCGACTTGACTGGATGCCGTTATTATTAGTTCAGCTGTGAGACACAAGAGCAAATTAGTTGCAGTGGTCCTGGGGTGGCTGGGAGTAGCATGCCAGGTGGCACGCCTGAGTGGGCTAGGGCGCTGCAGTGTTGATTTCAGAGTCTGGCGATGGCGGTTTAGGGTTACTGTCAGGCCCTGGGACCACCTTTGACTGTCTTCCTGGGACTGGGGTTCTTCCCGTTACCCAGTTGCTTCTGTTTTCTCACATCAGGACCAGTGTGAGCACTCCCTCACCTCTGTGCTCACGCATGGAGTCCCCAGTTAAAATGGAATGGTAGATGGGGACGTGTGTAAGATCTGCCTTACATTTCAGAACTGCTTTGCAGTTTGCAGAGCCTGGGCTGAGGACTGGAGCAGGCCGGAGCTGCTCTGAGCCCACACTCATCCACTGAAATAGGGAGACTCGGGTGTGGCGTGTGCCTACCTGCCAGCTCTTCTGGATAGCTGGAGCCCACCCTCCTGCCCTCTCCAGTGTCCTCATCCTTGCTGCTTTGACAGATTTAATGTTTCCATCCTTTATCTCGGCTGCTTTAGATTTATTGTCCCGAGTAGCTTCTAAATGTGCCTTGTCTCTTCCCTCTTTTCACTTCTTCCACTGCCATTTTACAACTGACCTTAGCGCTTTTTCTGAGCTGGATTCTCTACATTTCAGTCTCCTTAACTAGTCTTTGGTGGTAAGATCATGAAATTTTATAGCTCTGGAACCTTTTTCTACATATATGACTCCCAGATCTGTATCTTCCAGCCTGCCCTGTCTCTCTTCCTTCAGTCCGGTCTTGTCCACTGGGACATTGCCCTGTGGCCCTTCGCTGCCCCCTGAAACTGAATATGTTGAATATCGAGAGTCTCTTCTCCTGAAAATCTTTTCCCCGTGCACAGCTTTGCAGGCCCCCGAGGGGACTTCACCAGACCTGTCCTCCCATCTAGAAGGCCAGCTTTCTTCTCTCTCTGTTCTTTAACTTTCTACTTTTTGATTCAGGAGAGAGGCGCTAGGTGAGACGCTGGTGGATTGACGTTCTCTCTCTACTCCACCCGCCTTCACGTTAAGTGTTCCGTTTCTGTCCAGATAGAAATTTACCGGTTCTCTATAGCCTGGGCTGCACCACTTACTTTTCCCATTAGAGCCGGCCTGCACTGGGAGTGCTGAAGTGGTTGCTTGCTGAGGGCTTCTAGGTGGCCTCTCACCAGGAGGAGGCTAGCAAAGGGTCCTGGCCTGGGCATCTGGAGGCAGCTGTGGGCCCGACTTCCCCATCAAGTCTCACTAGGTGAGCCTAGGCTAATGGCTGGACCTTCTCTTGCTTTGGTTGCCTTGGCAGTGGAACAGTGGGACGAACCTGATGTTCCTTAAGGTCCATCTCACTTGAAAATGCCAGAATCCCATCCTCAACCTGCTCGAGGAGCCATCTCCTAGTTGCTGCTTTTGCACACCCCCGTGGCCCAGGTGCCAGCTTCTTCTTGGCATGCAACAGCGCTCCCTCTCTGCCGGGTTCCGGGGGCTGTCTACAGTGCCGGTTTGGGGGCTTGCCCTGCCCCTGTGGTGTGTGAGGCTGGGAATCTGAGGTTCACGTGCTGAGAGCTGCGGCCGTTTGTGGGGCCTGCCTGGTTATCCCTGAGGTTTCTAGAAGCAGGTGTCAGGGACTCTGGGACTAGCCAGACAGATGGAGCCTATTATATGAGGGCTACCATGGCAAACAGGATATGGCCTTGGCCCCAGAAGAGGCACAGGCCTGTGACCTTGGGAGAACGGGAAGGATGGTTTCAGACTTGCAAATGTGTTGAAGCTTAAAAATCAGACCTCTCCTAACCCAGCGAGGAAAGGGACAATCTGGCTGTTTGTCGTTGAAGTAGGACAGTGTGCAACAGGGAGAAATGACATTTGTCAGAGCCTTTCTCCTGAGGCTCTTGGTCTCTGTATGGATGGTTGGAATTTAAACTCCACACATATACTCTGAGTTTAGTTTCTTTAGACACGAACTTTGTTTCTTCCAAGTAGGCAGGGACTGTTTGTCAAGTCTCTGCATGCCTGTGTCCCTGTGAGGTTTTCCTCGCCTCGCCAGTGTACGAAACAGCTGTCCCTGCAGGGAGTGTGTGTCCGCACTTTTTTTTTTTTTTAAGGAGAACCTCTCTCCACGAGTCTGTCTTCAGCTCCCTGGAGCCCTCTGGAGCGGGCGGGGGCAGTGGTGCGCAGGCGTGCCGCCGTGTGGCCCCTTGCCGTGGTTGGCTTTGTCTCCTAAATTGCTAGTGGGACCGGTTTTCCTAGGAAGCTTTTCAAGGTGGAAAGGCTGAAGTGGCTCCTGAGAGAGGTTCCAGGCTGCACACTCCCTCCCTCTCGCTGCTTCCTGTGGCTGCGCTGCACGGTGGGTGAGGGGGACGCTGGGGGGCTCCCTGCATCGCTGGGCTCCGGGTGCGCTGGGTCCCGGCTGCAGGCTGTTGGGTTGGGCTGGGCTGTCTGCACACCAGTCTGCATTGAAAAGCCTACTCATCTGGCATTGCTTGCTAAACCGTTTTTAAAAAGTTCTTTTTCTCCACCTTATTAAGATATTCATGTATTAATACATTATATTTGGAAAATGTAAGGAGATTTGGAAAATGATGAAAAAAGGATCAAGTAGTAGACAGAATTCACCCACAGCCCAGAGGGAAGAGAAGTAACGATTCTTAAATTTTCTATGATATAGATGATCCTGTGTACATATATGTTGGTGTGTGTGTATACATATGTGTGTGTGCATATATATAATGTGTGTATATATCCATTTATTTGTACACACTCCCCGCCCCACCCCTGCACTGTGGATTTAGCTACATGGATAGTAATGTCTGTCCAAGGGGCCATAGTCTAGAATCTAGAATATATACTATTTGCTTTTTTTTCTTTCATGTCATTGAACATACAGAGTTTGGTAACCTGCATCTTTTCCCACTTAGTTACATTCGGAATATTTTCCCATGCTATTAAAAACTTGTGGAGTGTGTTTTTAATGGCTGTGTAATATCTTATTGTTTAGTTGCACCATTATTTATTTAACTAGTTCGCTGTTGCCAGGCATTTAGACCTGCTCTGTGGGGAAATAATCAGGACTGCGGCTTCAGTGGCCGGTGTGCAGAAGTTGCCAAGAAGGGTCATGTGGTCCTGGTTCCCCAGGATTCCCAAATGCTCAATTCTCTAACCAGCTGGTGCTTTCCAGGCAGCCAGTCCCCCTTGGGCCATCAGGACCCTCCTGCGGGCAAGGAATAGTTTGGGAAAGCAGATGAGTTTCCTGCTGTGTGTGAGTGATTTTAAATGAGTTTGTTTTTCTTCTCCTCTCTCTTCCCTCTGTGCTCTGGTTGCTCCCACAGGGCAGTAAACGGCTTTGACCCCGCTCCTCCTCCTCCTGGTCTGGGCTCCTCGCGTCCGTCGTCAGCGCCGGGTATGCTGCCTCTCAGTGTGTGAGTGCCCAGCCTCCAGGTGGGGGCTCCTGCCCTCCTCCAGCAACCCAGGACACCCACGCCTCACCCCTCGGTGCCTGGGCCCAGCCCCGTGCCCCTCCGTCTGCCTCCGCACGGCTGGCAGAGGGCAGGCTGCATGCAGTGGCGGCTGCTGGGCCCTGCCCAGCCCCGGAACTCTGCGCGATATCAATACTGGCTATTTTCTCTTCTCGCCGTAGTGCCGTTGGTTTCACATGATTGCACTTTCGTGGGTCACAAGGTGATACATACGTGTATTACTTGGTCACTGGATGCAGAAGTACCCATTCATCGCACCTGCCTCGTAGCCCCCACTCTGCTGTGCTGATAGGGTTTAGTTGTGTTTAGGACATTGCAAATCTTCTAGAAGTTCTCCCCCAAATCAGGTCAATGTGTGCCCTCCTGAGCTCCCACCCAGGCATCTCCAGTGCTCATGATCATGTGTCCCCCAACTCTGCCCCTCACGGTTTGGGCCTGTTTCTGGCAAAGAGTCAGGAAGGTTACTGAATTAGGGAACATTTTCTGCACCTTCTGATTTTACTTAAGCAGCTACCATTCCATGGACTTGCCTCCCAGAGCAGCACAATGCCCGTCTGAGCCCCACGTGGCAGGAGCCTCTGGGACGGCGCACACACGGGCCGAGCCTCTGTGCTGTCTCTTCCTCCGGGCGCCTCAGACTCGGGGTGAGGGAGGTGGGCAGCCTCTCGCCAGCCTTCCCGTCCTTCAGTTCAACCACATCTTTGGAGCGTTTTTGTTTTCTCTCCCAAGGGCCGTCCCGTTGTGTTCGGAAGGGTGAGTGGCTGGTTCCAGGGCGGGCTGAACAGCGGCGGCTGTCCCTGTGCATCCTTTGATTACTCTCATGCTGCATTTACTGTTTACATTTGTTTTATTGTACATAGGTTTGTAAACATTATTGCCTAAGATATTTGTATATAACTTGGGCTTTGTAGCTTTTATTTATTCAGAACTCATATGGCATGTTAATGACTCTGATGGTGTCCTCCTCTGGGCAGCTGTATAGGATCATCATGTGGTTACAAAAAATACTTCCCCTCAAAAAAAGTCTTTTAATGTGGAAACAATAAATTTCACAGAAAAAAAGGATTGATGTTGCTTTATTCAGTCTCTGCCATCCCATGAGAGGAGAGTTGGGGCCCATAAAGTCAGGTTCCAATGACAGCAGCTGTGGAATGGGACAGAGATCAGGTGGCCTCTGGAGATGTCTTATGTGTGGAGTGGGCGTCCTCATGCTGTTTCTTGGCACTGGCTTCTGGGCTTGGCTGTGATTGCCAGGAGCAGTTCGAGAGTGGCCTGGGCCCCATGTGAAAATCTGGAAGGAAGGACCAGGATGTTGAGGGTGGAAGTTCACGAAGTCCCAGAGTAACTGGGATGGATCCGGGAGCTGGTCCTGCAGCTGTGCTGCCATTCATGAGAGATGCTGTCATTCTGGGATTAGAAGTCTCTTCGAACTGGCACTTCTTCTCATCCCTCAGGTTAATGCTAGCAAGTGAGAGAAGGTGTCAGATATTTGGAAGCAAGACATAAGGTAACACACTGAAGAATGCGTAAACTGGGGTTCTGTGTGAATGCATCAGATTCTGCGCACTGTTTGCTTATAACAATAGAAACAGTATATTTTATAGTTTTAAAACTATAAGTAAATGAAAATGAAGTGAATCAAAACCCTGAGTGACTTTGGGAGGCTGTGAGGCGGGCGGATCACAAGGTCAGGAGTTCGAGACCAGCCTGACCAACATGGTGAAACCCCGTCTCTACTAAAATACAAAAATTAGCTGGGTGTGGTGGTGTGTGCCTGTCATCCCAGCTACTCGGGAGGCTGAGGCAGGAGAATCGCTTGAACCCAGGAGGCAGAGGTTGCAATGAGCCGAGATCATGCCACTGCACTCCAGCCTGGGTGACAGGGCTAGACTCCGTCTCTAAAATAAAATAAAGTCCTGAGTGAATAAGAACTATTAAGTAGGATCCATTGTCAAACATTTCTCTATTAATCTATGGACAGGAATATCTGCTGTTAGTTCCTGGAGATTTTGTCCTGAGCTGAGTCTCCAGGGACACTTGCAGTGGGTGTGTGCTGTGCTCAGCTGAGCTGCAGTGGCTGAGAGGACAATCCTAAGCCTCTTGTTGATGTGCAGCAACGTCCAGCTTCTTTCCCAACCCTCATGGGAAGGTTTGGATTAGATGAGTGGTTTCAGCATTTACCTGGCCTCTTTATTTACATAGGAAGCCCAACTAAAACACAGCAAGCAGGTCTTTAACTCTGGTTAAAGCACAGATGATGTTTGGAGCCCTGAATCTTCATCCCTAGCTCCCCAAGTGATTTCTCACTTCCTTTGCATCTTGAACACCCTGGGCTCATCTTTTTTTTTTTTTTTTTTTTTTTGAGATGGAGTCTCGCTTTGTCTCCCAGGCTGGAGTGCAGTGACGTGATCTCCGCTCACTGCAACCTCCGCCTTCCGGGTTCAAGCAATTCTCCTGCCTCAGCCTCCTGAGTAGCTGGGATTACAGGCGCCCGCCACCACACCCAGCTAATTTTTGTATTTTTAGTAGAGACGGGGTTTCACCATGTTGGTCAGGCTGGTCTCGAACCCCTGACCTCGCGATCCACCCACCTCAGCCTCCCAAAGTGCTGGGATTACAGGCGTAAGCCACCGTGCCCGGCCCCACCCTGGGCTCATCTTATCCGGACTGTTTTGCCAATTGCTGGCCACTCAGTTGATATCTGGAGGAAGGGCCCAGGCTACAGGGGCCCACGTGTCATCCACTGCATGTCGCCACCGCTTTGTGTTCAGAAGAGCCTGGGCCAGGTCCCTGGAGGGTAGCAGTGTGCCTTTGGGCTTATTTCTGGTCCCTTTGGGAAGAGATTTTCACTTTAAAAATTAAAAAAAATTTTCTTAGCCAGCCTGATTTAGCAGTGGGGAGTTACATACCAACTTCAATGACTTTTTTTGGTTTGTTTTTTGAGATGGAGTCTCGCTGTCACCCAGGCTGGAGTGCAGTGGTGTGATCTCGGCTCACCGCAACCTCCACCCCCCAGGTTCCAGCGATTCTCCTGCCTCAGCCTCCTAAGTAGCTGGGATTACAGGTGCCCGCCGCCATGCCCGGCTAAATTTGTTGTTGTTGTTGTTGTATTTTTAGTAGAAGCCGGGTTTCAACACGTTGTTCAGGCTGGTCTTGAACTCTTGACCTCAGGTAATCCACCTGCCTCAGCCTCCCAAAGTTCTGGGATTACAGGTGTGAGTCACCGTGGCCGGCCTTAGTGACATTTTTTTTGTGGCTGTAGCAGCTCTTGGCAAATGACCCCCTCGTGAGGAAACCAGCCGACTCCCTGGACCTCATCTCCCGCCTTCTGTTTGGACTGTGGGGTGTCAGGTGCTACTGCGGACCTGGTCGGAGAGAGCAGCTGCCACCTGGCGTGAATGCCGCTCCGTACTGTTTGCCTGTCTAGCTAAAGAGTGCCCCTGGGTGGGTTTTCTTCCTGGGGCTGCCGGGTATCTGGTTTCGCGTGGCTCTCCATGAAACTCAGGAGCGAGCCCTGCTTGAGCTGCGTCCGTGTGCCCTTCCTCCCTGCTGGTGGGGCTTGTCTCCTGGGTGGCGGGCAGCCTCTCGCGCCCAGGTGTTTTCGTTTCAGCCGCTCAGTCCTATCCCTCACTCCCAAATGTCGTCTTAGAAGAGAGTCGTAGCCAGCACTCCACTCCCTCCAGCCCAGAGTGGCCAGAAATGACCCCTGACCGATGCAGCTGAGACCCAGGAGCCAAAGCTGGGACGCTGAGTCACAGTGAGGCCCGCGAGAACTGTACAGAGGTGACCTGAGGACAGGACACAGTGCTCTGACCTCAGGTGGCAGAAAGGACAATGGGCCTGGGTTTGAGGTGCCTGAGCTTGCACGGCTAATTCATCGTGAGGCCAGGCTTGGGCACGAGCCCAGTCTTTTGCTGCGGTGCCTTTCCAAACAAGGCCTCAGTGGCCTTGACTCCCACTCTCTGTGCCATGCCTCGGGAGAGGAGCAGGTTTTGAAGGCTTGGAAGTGACGGGTGGCGGGGCTGGCACAGCCTTTGCAGCAGGAGGAGTCAGTTCACCTAGCCTTCCTCCTGTGCCCGCTGCGCGTGCTGACTCCACCTCTCTTGGCAGCTGCCCCAGAGACGCCACTAGTGCGGGTCTCCTGAGAGCCAAGGTGGAAGCTGGCACTTCTGGGAGAGGGGAGGCACCCTGCGTGGAGCCACAGCTTTAGGGAGCACCCTGTAGCCAGCTCTGCCCCCTCCCCGACTGTAACAGTGTTGTGCCCTGTCTCATGGTGTGTGTTGGTGATACAGCATTCCTGAAAAGCAGATTCCAGTGCGGCTCCAGAATTTCCTTCTAAGCTGCTGATGCTCATTCTGCAAGTGTTTTTTTTTCCTCTGGAGACGGATTTTCACTCTTGTTGCCCAGGCTGGAGGGCAATGGCGTGATCTTGGCTCACTGCAACCTCCACCTCCCGGATTCAAGCAATTCTCCTGCCTCAGTCTCCCAAGTAGCTGGGATTACAGGCGTGCGCCACCACGCCCACCTAATTTTGTATTTCCCGTTCTGCAAATTTTGCTGCTGGGCTTTATTGATCTCACCAGGAGTCGGGCAATGACACCATCATAGCTGCTGCCTCCTGACAGTGATTGTGAGACACGGGAGATGTGGCCCACGTGAAGCCAGGGTGCCTTGGCACCAGTGCAGTATGGCACATACTTGGGAGAGGCAGCGCTCTGCATGGGGATCTGTGAGACCCAGTGTATCGATTATGTCACGTTACCTCTTAAATAGGGCTTTGTGGCATCCAGTCAGCCGGAATGGAGCCAGTTACTGGGCTGCTCGTCTCAGCAGGGACTGAGGCTGAGGCCACGCTTTCTGCCCAGTTTACAGGCTCTGTAGCTACAGTGAGTGTCTCTGAAAAGCTGTATGATGGACTTACACCCTTTCAGTAGCTTCATATAAGTTTCCCAACAAGAACGGGTGCTTCGCAGTCTGCTTGATTCCCAAATGGCAGGTGCCTAGAGAAGGAAGTGGGCTTCTCTGTCTGGTCCTGACAGCTGGCTCAGGACGGCATTTTGGCAAACACTCAAAATCTGGGAAAGCTCTTGGTGCGGAGGTTGTCCGCGAAAGGTGGAAAGGGAGAGGTGCTTTCTTGCGTTCCTCCCAGAGACTGGGAAGCCTGTGTGGGTGGGGCCTCGTAAGGGGAGACCTGCCTGGAACTGGAGGGAGAGGAGTCATCGCCACTTCCTGACCGTTCCGGCCTGGAGCCTGTTCTGGCTTTTTTCTTTTTTGGGGGGCTGAAGGAAGAGCAGGAAGGTGTGGTTTGACAACAGTGAGGTCTTCTCCAGTCTTGACCTGGTCCCTCAGCAGCACCAGCCTCCGGGAAAAGGGCCATGGGTCAGTCATACCCAGAGCCGTAGGAAGGGCTGGCTAGGAGAACAGCTTGGCCTTACAGCCCACAATTCATCTTAGCCGAGGTTTCCTGGGACAGGAAAAATTGGTGACACAAAGATGTGACGAATCTATAGGCTGATGCCATCAGGAATTGGAAGTGTCCCCTCAAGCCACCAGGCTGGAAATAGGTGTTACCGGCTGGGTATGGTGGCTCACACCTGTAATCCCAGCACTTTGGGAGGGAGGCCAAGGCGGGCAGATCACTTGAGGCCAGGAGTTCAAAACCAGCCTGTCCAACATGGTGAAATCCCGTTTCTACCGAAAAAAAAAAAAAAACCCCAAAAAAGGAAACAAAAATTAGCCAGGCCTGGTGTCGGGCACCTGTAATCCCAGCTACTCGGGAGGCTGAGGCAGAGAATGACTTGAACCCCGAGGTGGAGGTTGAAGTTAGCTGAGATCGTGCCACTGTGCTCCAGCCTGGGAGACAGAGCGAGACTCTATCTCAGGGAAAAAAAAAAAAAAGTTGTCATCCCTCCAAAGCAGTTTAAAATAGTCCCCTGGAATGGCTGCATTAAAGAAAAAACAAAAAAAACGGCATCTACGGTATGGCAAGGACAGAGCATTTAAAGCCCTAAATGAAGCCCCAGAACCGCCTCCTGCCATCTAAACTCAGGCCTAACGAAAGAGCAAGCCTTTTCCGTCTTGCGAGTTCTCTCCCCGGGAACCACGCTGCTGCCGCGCAGAAGCTGACCAGCTTGACCTTCTGATACACACAGCGCCCAGCTGCCGTCAACTGCCTTCCCTGTGCTCTGAATGCCCGACAAAGGTTGTAGAAACTACCTTTCCTTAGGCCTGGAGTGTGGTCAGTCAAGAAAGGTCCCTTCTAGTTATTAAATAGTATCTTCGCAGCACCAGGGCCTGGAATTGGTCCACACAGGTGGTTTTTCTGGCACGCTGAGTAGTTGGGAAACTGTGACGTGAACACCAGTTAGACCAGCCAGTAGGGAAGATTTTTTTTTTTTTGAGACAGTGTCTCCCTCCGTCGCCCAGGCTGGAGTGCAGTGGCGTGCTCTCAGCTCACTGTAGCCTCCACCTCCCAGGTTCAAGTAATTTTCATGCCTCAGCCCCTCAAGTTGCTGGGCCTACAGGTGCACACCACCACACCTGGCGAATTTTTGTGTTTTTAGTAGAGATGGGGTTTTACCACGTTGGCCAGGCTCGATTTGAACTTCTGACCTCAAATGATCCATTGGCCTCCCAAAGTGCTGGGATTATAGGCTTGAGCACCACGCCCAGCCCAGAGTTCTTACTTTTTGAGAAAAACAAGCCTCTGAATTCCATACACTCTTGGATAAAATACTGGATGTGGGGGTGAAGCACCACACCTGTGACTCACCTTTCCTCGCCCATGGTGGTGGCACAGAAGAGGGCACTTCTGCCCATTTCACACGTTTCCACTGCTGCCAAGAAGCCTAGTCACAGACCCCTTACCCCCAGAACCAGCCTAACCCGAGAATGTCATGGAATAAGAAATGGGCATTCTCTGTGTGATTCTGTACTGCCCTAGGATCTCTCTCATCCTAGTTGGCCTGCACGGGAGAGGCTGTGGCCTCATCACTGAAGCCTTCAAAAGCATCTTCAATATGTGTCTGCCTGAAAATGCAGCCTGAAATGTCTTGGACCTCTGAAAATGTCCTAACCCAGCAGTGAGCTTCATTGGTTGGTGACCAGAGCCCTCCTACCTCACTCCCTTGACAGCTAGGCCAGCCCCTGCCTTTGGGTGGTCTTTCCCTTTCCAGGGCATCTGCACCCTGCCAGGCGCTGGCAGGAACAAGAGTTGGAGCCAGGACTGGCCTGAGAATTACTCTGTCGTCTGACCTGGGAGACAGCGCCCTCGGCGAAAGGGCCTGGCGCCGTCATTTGAAGTCTGTGTGGCGCCCACCCTCCAGTCACATCACAGATGGGAAATCGAGAACAGAAGGTGAGAAAACAGATTCCATGTTCACATGATTATTCTTGTTTATTGAGGTCTCTTTATTCTCCACGGGTGCTTTTTTCTCCAAGTAAACAGAGCAGGCGCAAATATCTATAATGAATAAATTTATTGTCTTACAAAAATCATTGTCTAGAAATACGGGAATACAAGAAAAGATATTTGCGGTCAGGTGTCTGGTGGTCAACAGCCAGTACAATTCATAAAGGGGGAAATCCAAGATTCCAAACCCACAGGACAAATTCTTCCTAACAGATGTTAAAGCTTTTAACCCAAAAGGTTTGTGTTTTCAAGCACATTGCAGAGGATCAAGGATTTAGAATTAACACTGATTCATTGTCACTGAATGTTTGTAATACCACTTTGACTAGAGAGGTACATGATATGAAGCACAGTCAAAACTGAATACATTAAATTGTTATAGAGGCGAATGATATATTCAACATTGTCTTAGTACTGTAGTGTCTAAGGCACTTTCCGTAATGTCAGTTTGCTTAACTATCAACCAAAAACAGGATGCTAAGTGTTCACTGTAACACTGTCCAAAGGGAAGGGAGAAGGAAGAATGAAGGAGTCACACCCACTGGCATGTCAACATTCAGGAAGATGGCATATGTTCTGGAGGTTCCATAAACCTCATTGACAAACTTGGAACAAGCCTCGGACACAAAACCAATATTCCCATTTTGGGCTCAAAGCAGCGGCTGAATTTGCAAGGTCAGCGTGAGGGCCTGGCTGGCGAGGGAGGGCCTTCCACTAGCTCGGCTTAGGGGTCCGCGGCTGCTTGCTCCTGACGTGAGGAGGGCACCGGCTGAGCCAGGCGGTTCGGGAGACCATCTGGAAGTCTACGTGATCCATGGCTGCCACAGCTGCAGTGTGGCCACTATCCCTTCCATGCACAGACCAGCCCTGGCCAAGGACAGTTCACATGAGGAGATGCGGGACACCATCGACTCGAGGGGCAGGGCCCCCCCTTGGGGGATGGGCATGGTAACCCCAAATGGGTGTTGCTTCCAATCCAGCCCACCCCTCCTACTCTTTCCAAAGCCCCTTTCACAGTTTGCTCACTGAAATAGTGTTGATCATTATTTGAGAGAAATGAGAGAGACAAGTGCAGTTTAGAGTCCACAAAGGTCTAGGAGACTTGATGTGGCTGAGGAGTCGGGGGCCACGTGAACACAGAACTAGGTGACCTGCCTGTATGACAGAGAGCATGCAGAGCGACTGAGCGACGCCCACGGCGCTGCCCCAATAACCCAGCGACCCGCAGCCAAGGGCCTGGAGTTTGTTTAAAAAGGGTTCTTACCGTGTTTTATAAAATGGTCTCTTGATGACTATATGGAAAATAGATGCAATGATGAAACAATCTGTTTAATATGTGTGTCCTGTGTGTGTCTATATATAAAAAGGGGAGCATTGTACCTAAGTCTGAAGCGGGATACAGTATGCGTAGGCTGGAGAGCCTTAAGACACAGTTGATCTTTCAGGAAGGAATCCCGTAGCTGGCCAATTTCCTAAATCTGCAGGAGGCCCCAAGGCAGGCTGGCACCGGTGCATTCCTAAGTGTCCCACTGTATCGCCTCCTCTGGCTTCCTGCGACTTTACTCTGACTGGGGTGGCTGCGTCTCATTGACATCACTGGTCTTACTTTCCGTGTCGTCGTCGGAGAGCTCCAGGGAAGCTCCTTCAATGTGCAGCTGGCGCCGGCCAGATCGGCTGGAGGAGAAGCTGATGGGGCCGCCCCGCCTGGAGAGAACAGGAAGCGGATGTGTGTGGGTAAACAGACAGGAGCACGTGGCTGTCAGTAGCTCCAACCACTCAGCGCCGCAGAACCTTCCCCCTGCACCCCTTCCTCGGACACACGACCTTGTGGGGGCGGCGGTCCGATGGGAAAAGACTGTGTGCCTTTCTGCCTCTCCCACAACCCTGCCTGCAGAGTAGGCAGAGCAGGGTCCTCGGAGAACTGGGGAGGACTTGGTTCAGCCTAGGACTGTCTGTGATGGAAATGGTAAGGAAGACGGATTAAGGCCAAGCTCTACCTGCTAACCAGGGAATCAGCCAGATGGCAAATATTTTATTGAGGATTTGTGGGCCACCTAAGGACTCTGTTGAATATTCTTTGTTTTTGTGTTTTTAGAACCATTTAAAAATGTAGACACCATTCTTAGCTTGATGGCTGTACAAAAGCAGGTTATGCACCAAATCTGCCCATCGGCCAGACGTGCTGTAACCTCGGCTGAGCTGGTCTTGCGGGGCAGGGACCTCAGCTGTAGCTCTCCCACGCTCCGCCCTCGCCCTGGTACACAGCAGATCCAGTGTAGTGAGGAGGACCGTGCTGAGGAGGGCTGATGGCACCAGGTCCCGGGAGGAGCTCCTGCCCCCTGCCCTGCTTTTTAACAGAGGCTGGGAGCTCGCCTCGCTACTGGATGTCTGGACGGGGATGGACGCCTGATGCAGCTCCAGCCTGGTGTGGTGGATGAGTGTGGTCCTCTAGTGACTGGCAAGGAGTGGGCTTGCTCCTCTTTTATTCTCCCCGAGGATGACTATCAAGGTCAGAAATCTTAAATGAAGTGGTTCAGGAGAAAGAATGGATCACCGGGCATGGATCTAAGTAAACTTCCTCCAACCAGCTACGCCCCGAGCCTAAGCTAACCCACAACAGCTGCCTGTCAGCTCGGGGCCACGTGCCTGCTCACCTCAGCCGGTTCTTCAGGGTGCTGACCTCGCGGCTCAGGCCCTCGTTGGCCTCGGTGGCATCATCCAGTTCCCGCTGGAGTTTACGCCGAGATGCGTTGGCACGCGTCGCTTCTTCTTCTGCTTCCTCCAGCTGGCGTTTAAGCTGCTTCATCCGAGCGTTGGCCTTCTCCATCTTGGGGAGGGTACATGAACCAAAACAAACCAAACTGGTGAGTCCAGCGTCGGCCTCTCTGCACCCCGAGCGTGGCAGTGCGGGGCTCTGCCTGTTACTCTTGTGAGCACGCGTGTACACGGATGTACACACATGCCTGGGGGCTGGTCAGAGGCTCTGTAACTGGCCTGCCGCTCTCAGCAAAGCCAGCATCTGCAAAGCACACTAGGCCAAAAAAACGAAAAAATACTCAAGGTGTTTTTTACTGGTGAGTTTTCTGCAGAAAAAGGACAGAGTTTACTATCTTCACACACGTGACCTAGAAAGGGAACTGCTATTCTTGCAAAATGCGGAAGAACCAGCAATGTGGTACAATCCCCAAGCCCGGGAGGTTGTACGATGCATCTCTACACCTCCTTTCAAGGATGGGCATCTCAGATATCATACTCAGATTCAAGCAGAAAAGCACCCTGGGATGACCTGCCACAGAACTAAGAGCCTCCCTTTCGGACCCTTCATTCCTGAGCCACACAGGGGCTGGCCAGTGCCTCGGGGGCCCAGCGCACACCGCCCTCAACTGTTCTCCATGTTGCTAGGCCCCAAGGGTGGGGGTGGGAAGGGAAGGCCAGGTTGCTTGACCGAGTGATTGAAGTTGGGGAGGGTTCGGGCCAAAGGCAGTGAAATCCTCAGATCCATCCACCTTTCTGGCCAGTGTCTGCAGTGTGAAGTCTCACCAGGCAGAGGGCAGGGAGCGGGAGGGAGGGTACAGCTGCCCACGCTGCCATCAGGGCAGGCCTGCCCCACAGTTGAAAGTCCTGCGGAACATTCCCTGCGCACTTAGAGAAGGGGGCCTGGATGCAGACACCGAAGCCACTCAGGTGCAGCGTGCAGTACCTCTGTCTTCCCTTCACTTTCTATTCATTATCTCCTGGGTCCACCCTACACCCAGCCAGTACCTCATGACTGCCAGCAATGTCCAGGAACTACACTAGGCATTAGGGAGATAACAGGGAGCAAAACAGGCAGAAATCCCTGTACTCACGAAGCGCACATTCTAGTGGAGAAAGCAGGAGCTTTACAGTTCAGTCCAGGCCTCACTGCAACTTGCTGTCCCCTCCCTCCTGTGTCTCGGGTACTGACAGTGCCCGCCAGGAACATGGAACAGCCCGTGTTAGCCGAAACATCAGAATCGGGAGGCCCCTGAATTCCACTGGTCAGTTGTGCCACCAACGCGTTCTCCACCAGTTCCTTTGCTCACATGCTTCCCAGGGAGGCATTCCCGCACGCACCTGCTCTTTATACTGATCCGCGTGTCGACGCTCATCCTCCACCTGCATGAAGATTTCTTTCAGCTTCTTCTCAGTGCGACGGACTAATTTGTTGGCGGCTGCTCGTTCCCTGTGAAAGTGGTCACAGTAGTTCTGAAATTCTTGAAATGATATTTTGTGTGGGGAAAAAATATTTTTTAAAGCCCTTTTTCTTTGGGAAGATGACACATGGTGGAGGCATCATGGACCTCTCTGCCCAGAATATCGTGACTAATGTGGTGCCGAGACCTTTTCCTTCTGGTCAAAACAGGAATTGCCTTTAGTGTATTCCTCAGTAGCGAAAGGTAGAAAAAGCACATTTTTCCTGCATGTGTAGGTATTAATTACTGTACACAGGTATTAATCACTGTACTCAGTTATCTTACTTTTTGTGTTTTTGAGATGGAGTCTCGCTCTGTCGCCCAGGCTGGAGTGCAATGGCACCATCTCTGCTCACTGCAACCTCCGCCTCCCGGGTTCGAGCGATTCTCCTGCCTCAGCCTCCCGTGTAGCTGGGACTACAGGTGCGTGCTGCCACGCCTGGCTAATTTTTGTATTTTTAGTAGAGACGGGGTTTTACTACGTTGGCCAGGCTGGTCTCGAACTGTTCACCTCAGGTGATCTGTCTGCCTTGGCCTCCCAAAGTGCTGAGATTACAGCCGTGAGCCACCGCGCCCGGCCTGTACACAGTGATCTTCTAAACAACAAATGTTACATACAAGCTACCTGTCAGTTATACTGAACACAGACTTTTGAAGATGCCATCCTTAATCACCTAAACTTTTCCCCTAAGAAACAACCCAATTTATTAAGTGATTGTTTCACTTGAGAATTTACTGATTACCTCCTATGACGTAGGGCTTTGGCAGCTCACATTGAAAAAACAAAAAACAAACCCCCTACACTCCCTCTTTGGTTAGAGGTGAAACAAATCCATGTTTCTAGATAGGTCTACATCGTCCCATGTGAAGGAGAGGTAACTTATTTGGAGGACTCCGTGGAAGACAGAAAAAGTTATTTCGTTCCTTAACAAATATGCAAAAATGGATAGGGATGGAGTCAGCCGAAAGGGTGAGTTCTGTTAGTTCCAACCAGAAACAAACCCTTAACTGTTTGATTCAGCCCACTGGAGTCCAAGAGTGGAGTGGGAAGTCCTAGGACGGGGGACTGGGGAGGAGGCAGGCGTTCTGGCCACGAGCCCTGCATTTCTGGGCTCCACGCTCCCCAACAAGAGGGTGAATCTGAAGGTCTACCCTGGCTCTAGGGACTATGACCTCATAGCTTTGTAAACGCCTGCCTGCCAGCAGCTGTGCTGTACAATTTCTCATGCTTTAATACAACATGAAAGCTGTTAAGCAATCCTTTCCTATGGGAGAAGAAAGGCTTTGATTTCTGTCATACTGCATTTGTTCTCTGGCCGCAAACTAGCGCTTCATGGGATGCCACACGCTTGGGAAATCGACTCTGGGTAGGAGATGCAAACTCAGGGTGCCTGGGAAATCAGGGGGTGCACGTGTGGTGAGCCCTGAGCTGAGTCCTAAAGCCCAGCCTTCCCTGACTGTTCACAGAGGCCGTCTGTCCTCCCAGCCTCTGAACGCTCACAGCTCTCCTCTCACAGCTCACACCAACTTCTGTCTCCCACTCTGGTTATCTGTGTTCTCCGCCCACGCAGTGGGGAGCCCCTCCCGAAAGGGGCGTGTCTGTTTTGTCTCTGACTGAGCCTGGTTGGTAAGCTTTGGTTTATGACAGCAAAAACCTCTTACTTGGCTTCCTGCTCAAGCTGCTCCTCCAGCTGCCCAATCTTGGCCTCCAGGGCTGAGATGGTGGCCTTGAACTTGGACTTGACAGCACCCTCGAGCTCCTGCAGTTTGGCCTTCAGCTCCTTGTTCTGCCGCTCCAGTTGCTGGCGCGCGTTGTCGCTCTTCTGGGCGGCGCTGCGCTCGGCTGCTAGCTCGGCGTTCAGCGTGTCCACCTAGAGAGGAGAGAGGAGTTTATGGTCACTTGTGCCTGAGGAGTGGCACAGCCCTCCCCGGGTGACGGGCTCCTGCGTGGGCCACCTGTAGAGTGGTCTTGCGGAAGCGGTCGTTGAGCAGCTCCATGTTGCTCTGCTCCTCTTCCAGCTCCTCCTCCAGCTGTGCGATCCGAGCCTCCAGACGCCGCTTCTCATCCAGCAGCGCGGACCTGGTGGGGAGAGGAGGAGGGGACAGTTCAATCCCAGCTCAGCACAGCACGGGAGCCTCAGGGAAGGCTCCTCCACCCACCCTGTTGCTGGAAACCTGAGCAGCCATCCCCGAATCCATCAGTAGGTCCCACTGATGACACTTCCAAACACCCTCCCCCACTGCCACCACCCAGATGCAGGCCTGTCATCTCTCACCTGGACCGCTGGGGTGGCCTCCCGCCGCCCTGCCTGCCTCTCTCCAGCTGTTCTCCACAGACAGCAGCCAGAGTCACTTACAAAACGCAAGCACGACCCCAGCCTCCCCCCGCTGAAACTCTTCAGTGGTTTCCAATCTCTGAGAATAAATTCTACTCATGATGGCATGCTCAAAAAGGCACATGATGAACCTCTGGTTCAGTAATTAAGTAGAGAAATCAACTGAATTGGGAAAAAAAGATAATGACTTTTAACGAAAAATGAATTCAGAGAAAGGTCATATCTGAGGAACCTGCTCACCAAAGCTAATGAACTGGAAAGTGGAGGCCCGCAGTGCCCGTTAGTGCGCACCACGGCTCCCGCTTGCGGTGTGCGGGACTCAGCAGGACTGGCCCCGGGGTATGATGGCTGAGGCAGCCCAGGCCCAGCTAGAGAGGAGCAAACCACCTGCTGATACCAGGTGCGTGGACACCTCCAGCCTTCTCAGCAGTGTGTGTGCCTGAGGGCGAAGAACCCGCCCCGGCCACGGGAGACTCACTTGCCAGAGGCGCTGTTGGCGATCTCGTCCGCCAGCTCGTCTCGCTCCTGCTCGGCGTGTCGGCGGGCTCGCTCAGACGAGGCAAGTTCCTAAGCAGTGGGCAGTGGAGACTGCGTTAAGCTCTGGCTGTGAACAGTTTCCTCACCTGTGGAATCTGACAGTGCCTGAAGCTACAGCGACCTTGTTCCTGTCACTGTTAACCTGCACCTCCAACTGTCATTTAGATTTGAGAAATTAAACTGGCGAAAATCTGCTCGGTGCAGACCAGCCAGGTGGTGTGTGGTGTCAGCATCTTACACGAAAACGTCCAGAGGGAAGTCTTCATTGCCATAAGGGCTTTGCTGTCACCTCCAGCGTAAGAGGTGCCTATGTTCCTGCCCTTCTTGGAAAGCTGGTGCCTCTTAATATAAACTGAGCACAAACTTTATACAAACCCTGAACCCTAAGAAACCTGAGCTGTACCAACTGATGATCCTGAAGTATCTTTCACATAAACAGTGTGAGATCAAGGACGCTGGCTGCACAGACCAGTGCGGATCCAGGCAGCTGTGCAGCAACAAGGACCAACGCTCCCATGGGGAGGAGGCAGGAGGGGCGCCTCCGCAGGGGCTCAAGTGTTTGCAGAGCTGGGCCTGAGGTGGGCAAGGCCTCTTTCTTGAAGAGGACTGTGGCTCCACGGGGGGCTCTCAGAGGACTGGGCAGGACAATGGGGACAGCCCTGTGCCTGCCAGCCCACGGAAGGAACTGCCTGATGGCTGCTTTTCCACAAACTTCTTTGGAAAGATGATTTGCCATAGAAAGGAGTCAAGGGTGCATTTATCTTATAAATAAGGGAGCTGAGGCCCACCTGGATGAAGATACTGGCCCAAAGTCCCAAGGTTAGTCAGCAGCAAAAAGTCAGGGTTCCGACTCCCCGTCCAGGGCTCTTCCCACCAGCTGCCCCTTCCAAAAGATGCCACAGTTGGCAAGAGCACACCTTGAAGGTGTCTTAGGAGCAGGGCTGCACGGCAGCGCCTCTCTGCTCTGGCACATGCACCTGCCTTACATGAGTGTGGGCCGAAGGCCTCTGACAGGCCCGGGTTCTAGCACATCCTGGCACACAGGGCACGGTGGGAGTCAGGAAGGAAAGAGAGGCAGCAGACAGAATGTTCCAGGCCTGATCCCAGGGCCACTGACTCCAGACAGCTCTGCCATCTGGCCTCTGGTGTTTTGTCCTGTTGGGCCTATGAAACACTCACTGTCCACTGGCTGGGGGGGTGGTGGGGGAGCTCTGGGCAGACTGAGGGACCCAGGGGAGAAAGGAAGGGACCCTGGGGCCTCTAAGCCAGATTAACAGAGGTGTTTGAAGGAAAAGTGTCAGAAATAGGGGGAAGGGCAGGGCCAGCTTTCCAGCTCAGTCTCTTCTCCTTAATGCAGTGTGATTCAGGCCTTGCCTGAGAGTCTGAAAGAAACGCTTTCAGAAAAAACAGTATGGTACAGAGAATGCCGCTTGGACATCTGGGTAATGGCCCAGGAGCGCTCTCTAGGAGGCAGGCTCCAAGAGCCACATCGCCTTTGGGGAAATGCGCATGTGGGGATCTCACCAATCAGCTCCATGATGGATACATAGAGCTTACACATCTACTTCACTGATGAACATGCATCGTTTGTAACTACACACGGAACACTTACGAAAACTAACATGTTCTAGGTCCCAGAGCCCTTCTCAACATTCTCTGACCACAATGTGATAAAACTAGAAAGCAACTTAAAAAACAAGCAAATGCCAGACATTTGGAAATTTAAACCGCAAGCTTAAATTTTTCACGGGATGAAGAAGAAACCATAATAGAAATTAGAAAAATTTAGAATTACATGACAATGAAATTACTCCACATCAAAATCTGTGGGACATGATGAAAACAGATCTTAGAGGGGAATTTACAGTCTTTTATAAACATATTAGACAAGAAGCTTGAAAGCTCATGAGCTAAGTGTCCAACTCAAGAAGTCAAAAAAAAAACAAGGAGCA
The DNA here is from genome assembly GCF_003255815.1 of Theropithecus gelada. Taxonomy (NCBI): domain Eukaryota; kingdom Metazoa; phylum Chordata; class Mammalia; order Primates; family Cercopithecidae; genus Theropithecus; species Theropithecus gelada. Next base: position 64,784,006 of record NC_037684.1, read on the forward strand.
AAAAACGGTGAGCTAGAGGACAGCGGGATGAAAACCTCTGGAAGCTGGCTCTCAGGTCCTCTCTCAGGGTCTGCTCGGTTTTTACTGATCTGGTTTTCAGTTCCTTGTTCATTCCTGACACCGAGAGCGCCATCGTCCTTTCTTGCAAGCTCAACTCTGCCTTTGCTAATATTTAATCCAATATTTGTAGGTATTTGTATTGGGAGTTTTTTCATATTAACTGATAATATTTATCTTTTCAGGTTTGAAGAAATTTTGATTATCCCTCATTTCTACGGTAATGTGTGTATTTAAGTGTGCCTTGCACTGTTACAATTCCTATATGCAACACTTTATCAGTCTCTGCCTCATGAGAACCTACAGAAAAGATAAATGAAGGAATAATAGGAATTCAATGAAACAAACTGCTCTCCTTTTAAGCTATCACATGAATAGTGCTTGTGTGTAAAAACCAGGCAGTTTTGCATCACCAAGGTTGGAGTTACACAGTACTTGCTGCGTATCAACACTAAAGCATCACCTCCCTTTCCTGCACAGGGGAACAGGCCGAGAGGCGGCTTGAAAAGCTGCTCATCAGCTCCTTTGCCTCTAGCCAGGTGGAGGAATATCTATGAGCAGTGTCGAAGTGACCATTTTCTGTTTCCAAACTGAAGTAACAAGAAGGTTGAGGACCATATTAAAAATGGATACTTAAAAAACAAACAAACAAAAATAAAACAAAAATGTATACTGACATTACAGTGGGCTACAAAGATATTAAAATTTTTTTTGATCTTGGAGTAATTTCAAGGGCAAATATATTTGTTGAACAAATGGATGAATAAGTAACAAACCAACCTCCTGCAATTGAAGGATCTCTGCTTCCAGACTCTTCAATTTCTTTTCACTCTCTTTGGATTGAGCAAAAATCTCATCTCTGGATGCACGAGCTTCTTCTAATTCACGTTGGTAATCCTTCATCTGAGCCTATTAATAAGAAGGTTTTGGGGTGGTTTACATTCTTAGTTTTAGTTAAATTTTTTTTAGAGATGACCCCTGGTTATGTTGTCCAGGCTGGTGTCAAACTCAAGGCCTCAAGCATTCCTCCTGATTACAGGTGTGAGTCACTGTGCCTGGCCCCATTCTCGGCTTGTAAACATGGTATTTTTTTTTTTTCTAGATTATAAAAGTAATATACTTTCATTGTAAATATAAAAGTATATCGAAATGACAAGGATATCATAAGAAAACTACAGATCAAAATGAAATCCGTTATGAATACAAATGCAAAAATCTTCAACAAAATAGTAGCAAACTGAGTCTGGCAACATGTGAAAACGATTATATACCATGACCAAGTGGGATCCATCTGAGGAATGCAAGGTTGATCTGACAACCAAAAATGAATTAATGTAACCATATAATCATCACAATAAATGCTGAAGAAGCACTTGACAAAATCTAATACCCTTTCAATATAAAAATACTCAAGCTATGAACAGAAGGAAATTTCTTCAATTCTGATTAAAGGCATCAATGAAAAACTGACAGCCAATATCATACTTAAGGATCAATGACTGAATGCTTTCCCTCTAAAAGATGAGAAACAAGACAAGGAGGTCTGATCCTGCCACTTCTATTTAACACTGCAACAGAGATTCCAGCCAGGGTAATTAATTAGGCAAGACAAAGAAATAAAAGATATCTAGATTGGAAAGGAAGAAGTAAAACTAGTTCAATTTGCAGATGATCTGATCTTGTATATAGACAGGCTTAAGAAAGACACAAAAAGAATTAGAACTGCTGGTAATATGGACAATAAAAGAAAAAGCCCACAAGAACTAATAGATGAGTTTAGCAAGATTGCAGAATACAAGATCAACATACAAACATCAATTATATTTCTATACACCAACTACAAACATTCAAAAGAAAGCAATTACATTTATAATAGAATCAAAAGAATACAAACTTAGATATAAACTTAACAAAAGAAGTGAAAGACTTGTATACCAAGAACTACAAAACATCACTGAAAAAAATAAAAAAGATCTAAATAAAAGGAAAGATTATCCATGTTCATAGACCAGACGACTTAATATTGTTAAAATAGCAATACTCTCCAAATTGATCTACACATCAACACAGTAAACTATCAAAACCCAAGCTGGCTTTTTTTTTTTTTTTTTTTTTTTTGGGTGGCAGAAATTAGTAAGCTAAGGTAGGTGTGGAAATCATTTATCTCATAAAGAATTTATATCCAGAATACAGAATTGTTTCAACTCAGTAATTAAAAGACAGCTCAGCTGTTCAATCTCATTAGTAGTCATTAGAGAAATAAAAATAAAAGCCACAATGAAATGTCACTTCACACCCACTAAGATGGTTACAATCAGAAGATGGACAATAACAAGTGTTGGCAAGATGTGGAGAAATTTGAACCCTCACAGATAGCTGGTGGGAATGTAAAACTGCAGTCACTGTGGGAAACAGTTTGGCAGTTCCTCAAAGTTCAACACAGAGGTAGCATTTACCCCAGATCAGTTCTACTCCTAGGTATATTTCTGAGAAAACTGAAAGCACATGTCCACACAAATGCATATGAATGTTCATAGAGGCATTGTTCAGAAGTCAAAAACTGGAAACACCCAAATGTCCAACTCAGGGATAGATGAATAAAATGTGGTAGATGTATCCACACAGTAGAGTGTTAGTAATAAAAAGGAGTGCGGTACTTATTCATGCTGCTACATGGATGAACTTTGAAAACATTATGCTAAGTGGAAAACCAGTCACAAAAGGCCACATATTGTATGATTCCACTGATATGAAATATGAAACAAAGGCAAATCTATAGAGACTGAAAGATTAGTAGTTGATTAATGCAGAATGCAGCAGGGATACAGGGAATGGGGAATGACAGCTAATGGGTAGAGGATTTTTAGGAGGGACCAAAATGCCCCAAATTTGATAGTGGTGGTGGCTGAATAAGTCTACGAATAAACTAAAAAACATTGAAAATGCTAAATTGGTGAATTGTATGGTATGTAAGCTATATTTCAATAAAGCTGTTAAATAAAATCACAGTATTATAATTTATATTCTTTGTAATTAATTAGCTTAATAACTTTTGTAATTAGCTAATAAAAATCTTGAGCCCAGGCTGCAGTGAGCCATGACTGCACCACTGTACTCCACCCTGGATGGCAGAGTGAGACTCTATCTCTTTAAAAAAAAAAAAAACCTTTATATTTAGCTTCCAAAAAAAAAAAAGTATATGAAAACAAGTTCCTACCAACCTATTATCCAGAGATGACTTTCTTTCCAAACTTGTTTCTAGGTAAGTATGTCTGCCTGCATGTCTGTATGTGAAAATGTATACACACATGTGTGTAGAGTTACAAGCTAAACCACCCTACACTGTATTTTCCTCTATTCATTTAATTCCGGCCATTGTTCCCCACACACCCCATCACTTAGATGGTTAGCAGTCCATTGACATTTAGGGGGTTTCCATTTCTCCTATCCTAAATAATAACACTTCAGCTAAAGATCTTTGTACATAAAAATTTCTTCTTTATATTTTGTTAAAATAAATTTTCAAGATGTGGTATCAACAAGGTCAAAGGAAAAGTTCTCGTCATAACGGAGCGGCTCCCCTGAGAAGTAGCTCCCATCTGTACTATGGGTGAGGCCACTGCCTGCCTGCTCACACCGTGAACTCTTGCAGAGATCACCTCGTCATTGTGGTAGTAAAAACTGGCCCATCATCTGGGTAGACAAAGTGATGATTAAAAACAGACCGAAAAGATCACAAAAGCTACAGCACTAAGGGCCTGGGTCGACATGACCCTCCTCTTGAGGTGAGGAAGGGTGGGTTTTAAGCATCGCCACAGGCTCTCAGGGCCACAGGAACCCCGCGTGGTGCCTCCACCCCAGCTGTGTTGCTAAGTGCATTCAAGTATCTCCCGTGGACACAGCGGACACATAAGCAGCGTCTTCATGGCCTGCTGCCCCGCCCCCGGCTGCGCTGACACAGTGCTATGCCCCTAGGGTGGGTGACAGTGGTGCTGTGGCCCCAGGGTGGTACTGCAGTGCTGTCCCCGCCAGCTTCACTGTTGGACTCTGTAGAAGCCACACAGGTCATGTGGTGCTGGATCTCAGTGGGACCACGTGATGCCATCCAGAGACTCCATGGGCGGTGGCACCTACCTGGAGCTTGCGGAGCTGCTTAATCACCTCATCCCGAGCTTTGTTCGCGGCCTCGATTTGGGCTTCGAGGTCCTTCAGGTCTATCTCCATCTTTTTCTTTGAAGCCACAGCAAGCGCCCGCTGTTTCCTCTCGTCCTCCAGCTCTGCCTCGAGCTCCCGCACCTAATGGACAGCATTGGGTTATGCTGGGTTAACTCCAACTTTCTGCTCACAGAGCAGGCAGCCTGTTCTCAAGTGGGGGCTCTGGTGACTCGGGTGAGTGTGACCTTCTGTTACTCTGTAGAGGTCTCTGTTACCAAACAGTTACTATCAACAGAAAACCACAGTAGCTGAATTGTGTTCAAAGGGGTCTTTAAACACCACCACCTAATACAAACCATCCCACTGACTGCTGCGAGGGCACGAGAAGGCAGCCAGGGACCTGAGCTCACAGTGTAGATGAAGCCAAGATGGAAAGACCCGAGACAAATGCGGTAACCATGTAATAAAGGCTGGAGTAGGCACAGAGTGGGCATGGGGTGGTTGCTAAGAGGTGCAGAGGACTAAGCAGGCATGCCTGTTTCCTAGAGCTGCGAGGATGTGGGGCATGGCCAAGTTACAAGGGTGCCAGAACCACACAGAAACTGCCTTTGATAAGCAGGAAGGGGGGAGCAGTCAAAGCTGTCCAATGGAGGAGGGATGAAATGAAGGCCAGCTCTGGAGCAGACAGATGGGAGCGTGAGGATGAGTAAGATGTGGGCAGGAAACTGAGGGGGACACACCTGTCAGCCACTCACTCACTCTGCGGCACTCTTCGCTCAGTGAGCCTCCTAGTGTGCATGGGGATGGGGCCCTATGCTCACACTGTCTGAGGGATGCTCAGAAGAAGGTGCTCTGGAGTCCTTAAACCAAATCCCAACGCCTCCGTCACCAGTGACGGGGACCAGACACGAAGCTGCTGAGCTCCAAACCTTATCAGCCCGAGTCTACAGGGACCATGTGTCACTGCCTTGACATGGCCTCCTCAACCTGTCCTGCTTTGTCCACTTATTTAGCCACAAATAAATGCTTTGTCATGCATTTATTAAGGTATAGGTCATAAATACCTTAATAAATACCTATGCCCTAGGTAGTGTTCTAGCAGCTGGAGGCTCAGGTGAGCAAGGAAAGGTCCCTGCCTTCACAGAGCTTCCGCTTCCTGCTAAGAGGCTGATGGGTGGTGTGGGAGCTGGTATGGAGGCACCAAGGCTTGACAGAGTGGTGGCTCCACTGGTCCTCTCCAAAGGGGAGAAACAGGGCCGCTGCTGCTGCTCCTCTGCAGGGGTTGGCATGGGAGACGAGGAGCAGGGCAGCTGCTCCCGCATAATGCAGAGGTGCTCGTCATCTACTTGCTGAATTCTGCAGAGACCTGGGGCTGTACCTCAAGGCACAGGATAGCAGGAGGCACCTAATGTAGAGCCACTTAACATGAATTTCAAAGTGTGGTGGTTTAAAAAAATGTCTACAAATTCTTTAATACTCCCCACCTTAAAGAGTTAGAGCATAATCTCCTTTTGAATGTGGGCCAGACTTGGTGACTCGCTTCTGACAAACAGAATAAAAAAGTGATCACATGAGACTTGGGAGATTAGGTCATAAAAGGCCTGGAAGCTTCCTCCTTGCTTGCTTTCTTTTGGATCTCTCTCTCCTGAAGCTCCTCCAGGACACTCAGGAGGCCCATGTGGCAAGCTGCCAAGGCCTCCTGCTGACACCACATGTGTGAGCCAGCTTGGCATGGCTCCTCCAGCCCCGGTAGGGCCTTCAGATGATGCAGCCAGGGCCAAGGTCCTGACTGTACCAGAACCACTGACTCAATCGCTTCCCAATTCCTCACACACAGAAACTGTGACATAAATGTTGTCACAGTTTGCAATAATTTGTTAAGTTTGGGGTAATTTGTTATCCAGCAATAAATGACCAATTATTAGTGGAGTGAAAATAACAAAATAAAGCAAAATTAAATATATCCCACATCTGGCCGGGCATGGTGGCTCATGCCTATAATCCCAGCACTTTGGGAGGCCAAGATGGGCAGATCACCTGAGTCCAGGAGTTTGAGACCAGCCTGGCCAACACGATGAAACCCCGTCTCTACCAACAATACAAAAATTAGCCGCACATGATGGCGTGTGCCTGTAGTCCCAGCTACTTGGGAGGCCGAGACAGAAGAATCACTTCAACCTGGGAGGCAGAGGTTGCAGTGAGCCAAGATCGTGCCACTGCACTCCAGCCTGGGTGACAGAGCGAGACTCCGTCTCAAAACACACACACCCCCACCCCCGCCAAATCCAAGACTTATTGCCATGAACTGGAAGGGACTGGCAAAATATCCACAATTCATATTTAAAGTTTTAGACTATAAATTTAACATACATGCAGAAAAGTGTCTAATATACATTCAGAAAAGTATACAATTTATACATGGATAACAACTTTATAAAATGACAAATTTAAATATCTGCTCTTTTTCCTTCTGAAGAGTGATCTAATTATTAGGACTTGAGATCTGAACTGCAGACATCTGCCAAATCACTGTGTCTGGGATGCATCCATTCTTTCCTATACCCACATTCTAAGACAAGGAACTTGAACCTAACCACAGATTCCTCTGGGAGTCCACTGAGGGCTTTCTAATTGATAAGTGTAAGCAGCAATGATACTGTCTGAGGAATAGAAAAACCTAAACTAATTACAATAAAATTTAAATAATAAAATTCTCAAATGACCAAATAAATTCATTTTACTCTCTGTGTTACTCTGTGTTTACTCAGATGTGTTCTAACATGAATGAACAGGATACTGACCCAGAGCTGGGCTTTGAGAGCCTGCACCCCTTGTCGTGGAGGCTGCGCCTTCTGCCCTACCTGTTTGATCAGCAGCCGCTTCTTCTCTTCATTCTGCTCGTCCCTGGTCTGCAGGTCTCTCTCGAACTGCGCCTTCATGGCCTGCATGTTGACCTCCAGACGAAGCTTGGCATCTTCCGTGGCCTGGAGTTCGTCTTCCAGCTCCTCCAGCTGCGTCCTCATTTCCTCCACCTGCTGCTCCAGGGCCCGCTTGGATTTTTCAAGTTCGTGAACCTAAACCACCGAAGCATCGGGAAGGAGTTGACCTGGGCGGAGGCGCGTGGGAAGAACAGCAGCCTTCCCGTTTTACAGGCCCACTTGTGGCATGCTGGCCACTTTGGTCCCCCTGGGCCGGCCCCCTGCCACAGGCACACACATCCTTCCCTCTCCCCCGAAGGCTGCTGCTATTCTCCATTTCAGTGTATGCAGCTCAGAACTACGGTGCGGATTTCTTTATTCACACATGTTCTCTGGTCATCCTCCTCTGATGACCTCTAAGCTGAGAGTTCTTCAGTGAGCCAAAGAACAAAGGAAACAGCCATGTCAGGGAACCTGTCTGTTGACTGACCCCTTGCCTGCTGTCTGTGAGGAGCAAGTATGACAGCACACCTCTTCTTGCTGTAGAAAAGATCATTCGTATTGAAAAGCACATGTGGAAACTGCTGACTATTCGGGTGGCTTCGGCCTAACAAGCAGGGCACAGTACAGAGGCCTTGATCTTTCTCTGGGCAAAGATCCCCCCACCACCATTTCCCTCATTCTCTGCGCCAAGCACTGTGCTGAGAGCTTCACCTCCTGTGCCCTTTGATTATTGCGGCAGCCTTTGGAGGGAGGCCTTGGTGCTGCTGTGCACCCGCTCTGGGGTCCAGGACCACCGCAGTTCTCACAGGGACAGGCGTGGAGAATCTTAGGACAGGAGGAAGGCCCATTTCTACACAGTGTCTGGTGCTCAGTAGGCACAAAAGACATGTTTGTGGGATGAACGTGTGAGTGTTGATGCTACAGAAAATGAACATGAAGTCAACTGTAGCGTTCTCCACATTTCACTGTGTAACCATGGCCACTTCTACTTTCAGTGGCCTCTTCTTGTCCATGGGGCTAGTCCCTGGGTGCCAAGTTGTAGGAGACCCAGCAGGAAGGTGGGGCCACCTTCGCTGAGGTATGATGTGGCCAGATGGCCCATAGCCCATGAAAATGAGACCCTACCTTTTTAGAGGACTTTGTGCTTTTCAAAGCAGATGCAGTAACTTCATGAAATTGGGCAAGTATAATGTCCCTCTGGCAGATAAGGAAACTTAGGCTTCAAAAGCTTAAGTGGCTTCCCATGGTCAGAATGGAAGCCTGTGGAGGAGCCAGGGAACCCTGCCTTTGACACCAGGCCTGGCTTTGTTTTGCTATCTTCAACACGTCATACGCTAAGGGAGAGACGTAGGGTAAATAAGTGTCATGGCAGCTCCTGTGGAAGACGTATGCAATGGAAAGACAAACTGTGCCACAGAAGCTTCTAAGCTGTGGAGAAGCCCCCAAAGCTACTGAAGCTCTCCAAGAAAACAGTGGGGCCTCCCTGGGAAGAACGGGGTCAGAGGGAGCTGCCATTCCCCGCTCCTCCTCCTCTCCAGGTCCCCACTCACCTCATGTTTGGCAACTACCTGTGACGGCAGAACCATGACACCTTTTGTTGAAAGGCCCCCCTGCCAGGGTGCAGGCTGGGGCAGGGAGGGCAGTGAAAGGAAGAAGAAACACGTTCACCTCCAGCCAGAGCTGGGGGGAGATTGCAGAAAACCTGACAACGGTCCCAGAAGACCTGAACCCCCTCCTCACGCACAGGCCAAAGCACTGCTAGATGGCTTCGTGGCTGGGCTGTACGTTCCCAGGTCCTTCAGGCACCCCAAGGAGCCGCCTGCTCCCGTGTGAAGGCCCAGGCCCCTGGGATGCTCTCCCGTGTGGAAGTGTGGACCCCGCCAGTGACTTACGTTCTTCCCCACGTCATCTTTGGAGCTCATGAGGTCTTCCATGTCTGCTCGGAGTTGCTTGTTCTGCCTCTCAAACTCCTCCTTGGCCTCCAGGGCTTCCTCAAGGGCCCGGGCCAGTGACAGGGCTTTGGTTTCTTTCTCTCTGGCCTCGGCTTCGGCCCGGTCCCGCTCTTCGGCATAGCGAGCAGAGATGCTCTTCTCTTCTGCTAACAGCTGTGCACAAGGGGATGGGGGAACATGAAAAGCCGAAACAGCGGCATCAGCTTTTCTCTTCCACTGCGAGTGCTGCCATTAGATTATGGTGTTCTTGTATTTCCTTTTTTTTTTTTTTTTGCTTCCCCCTTTTTCCAATTTTGATATAAATATGTATCCCATTTAACTGCCTTTAAATAAGATGATTTTAAACCATATGAACAAAAGCAAGAGCCCTGCCAGGAGGAAACGACGCGTGGCCGACCCACCTGGTCAAACTTCTTCTGCTTCTTCTCCAAGTTGGAGGCGACCTGGCGCTGGTGGTCCAGGTCCACCGTGAGGTCGTCCAGCTCCTGCTGCAGGCGGTTCTTGGTCTTCTCCAGTTTGTCATACGCCAGTGCCTTCTCCTCCAGGCGCTGGCTCAGGGCCTCCACGTCCTTCAGAAGCTTCTTCTTGGCTTCTTCCAGACTTTCAATTGTTCCCAGGTCGTCATCTACTTTCTTCTTGGTATCAGCCAACTAGGTTTTGTGTAAGGACAAACAGAAAGTATTAATGTTCTCAATTGGGGCTGGGCATGGTGGCTGACGCCTGTAATCTCAGCACTTTGGGAGGCCGAGGCGAGCAGATCACTTGAGGTCAGGAGTTCGAGACCAGCCAGGCCAACATAGTGAAACCTCATCTCTACTAAAAATACAAAAATCGCCTGTCTGTAGTCTCAGCTACTGGGGAAGCTGAGGTGGGAGGATCACTTGAGCCCAGGAGGTGGAGGTTGCAGTGAGCTGAGATCATGCCACTGCACTCCAGCTTGGGCGATAGAGTGAGACTCTGTTTCAAAAAAAAAAAGAAAAAATAAGAACTCAATTAGTTTTTGAATTTGAAGAAAAAAGAAGAAAACTTTTTAATATTTTGAGAGAAGAAAAATCAATACTGTGATTTTAAAATAAATGAATCTTAGACGGTTACTACTTAATTTCTTAGCTAACAGTCTATTAAAATGATAACTGGATTGAAATTTTACATCGTTGACACAGTCCTAGGTCCTTATTTTAAGGGCTTCCAGCATTATAACCAGCATGTGGCTGGGTCAAAGCAAAACCATTTAATGGGCTTAATTTAGTACAACCTAATTAAGTGTCCCAAATGGAGTTGAGACAGCCCGGCAAAGCAGGGCCAGGAGCTGCTAAAGACACACATCGAGGCCACCGCGGCTTCCTAAAGAGGACGCACACCTGGGACTGCAGGGCCAGCACTTGCTTCTCCAGGTTCTTCCTGGCCTCCTCCTCCTCCTCCTGCTGCTCCTGAAGACTGTTCTTCTCCTCTTCCAGCTGCCGGATTCGACTGCTCAGGTTTAGTTTCTGGCGTGTCTCCTCCTGAAGAAGCTCCTGTGTATTTTTTTTTTAAAAGGGCAACACTTCGTTATATTTATCACCAAAACAAATACACCTGTATTAAAGAATTCATGTCATAAAAGAGAGTGCCTCAGTGCATGAGAACACCTAGTGACATTAACACACACAGACGATTTAAAAACACACACAGTAACTTTGTAAAAGTTTTTCACACCAACACTGCTTCAGACTGATCCCTGAAGAATGAATGGCGGCGCCGTCCACCCAAGGGCCCAGGCTGGAGCCTCCAGGCATCCCTGAGGCCTCCCCTCCTGCATCCCCCATCACACCCTGCATCTCCTCAGTCACGCCTGGAATCCCTTCCAATCTATCCCCTGCCCCGTCTTAGTTCAGGCCCTCAACCCTTCACGCTGGGATCACCTCTCCCGTCTTAGGCATTCCCTCCTTTGTATCTCCTGCCAGACTGACTTCTAAAATGTAAGCACAAACATGTCTTTCCTGTTACTTTCAGACTGGAAAATCTTCAGAGGCATTAGTCGTGTGGAGCAGAATTTCTGGGCTCTGGCTCTGGCCTCCTCTACTCTCACTCACCAGGCCGTGCCTTGTCATGCATGGGGTATGCTTCAGTTAAAATGAATTTATCCCCAACTACCTAATCATTCCACTTTCGGCCTGAGATTTTTTTTAATCCCCAGCACCTAGCCTAAAGCCTGACAAATAAACACTCATAAATGTTTGCAAATTTAACAAAATTAAGCTGTAAAACTCCAAGAATAAAGTGCTACATTATTTTCAAGTAACCTGTAGCTGACTTAAAAACATCCCTAACGGATGATGCAGTGCAGGTCTTAACCATCTGATAAGCAAGCCTCAACTCACCCTTTTACAAAATGGACTGTTTCCCACAGGTCAGCACAATGAAATTCCAACCATAATGAAACAATCTTATTTAAAACGGCCAGCAAGACATTGTGTGCAGGACCATGGCTTGGGTAAACCACTGCGCAGGCAGCGGCAGTGAATGGCAGGTGGAGCTGCCTCCGAGGCCACCCACATGCCTGCCAGACACAGGAACCCCAGAGGCTCTACATTAAGACACTGAGCTTCCAGGGAGAAATCCTGAGTAGCAAGCCTGGCTCCAAATGAAAGTATGACATAAAACTAGTAAGAGGTGACATAAAAGACAACTCTGGGGCCAGCATATTTCACCAGCTTAAATACTACAGAAATGTTAGTTATTAGAAAGACCCCTTGTTCCCCGTGGAATACCTGTGTATCCTGTAGTTGAGACTCAAGACTAGCTGCATCCTTAGCAAATTTAATCCCCTTCTTCTCTGCTTCTTCCAGAAGGGTGGAGACATTATCTAGCTCATTCTGTAAGGAGAAAAAGATTAAATTCAACTCAAAAGTAAGCGAGCAGAAAGGGTCTAGAAACACAGCTTTTAAACAGAACACAAATAGAGAAGAACTCGGGGGCAGTGTGAACCTGAAACTACCCATTCAATTAAGGAAGACTCACCACCAAGAGTCTGTTGCCTTCAAACAGAGCTCAAATAAGTAGGTACTAGAACCTGCCTCCCTGGCTACCTTAACAGTCTCTACCCATGGAAAGGATGGGGCTGCGGGGGGGTCTCCTAACTGGTTTTCTACCTTCTATTTTTATCATGAAGAGACAAAAATTAAAGCAAAGCCTTTGAAAGAGTGACTGTATCCTCTGTGGGGAGGCTGAAAGGCCAGCAGGTGCTTGATTTTGGTGCTCCTTCACATGAAGATGCGTTAACCACGTGCTTTGGGAGGAAAGTATAATTCACATTCTTATCGAACTTGAGGCTTCTATAAAAGGGATACAAGAGAGTTTCTTTTTTTTTTTTTTTTTTTGAGACAGAGTCTTGCCCTGTCGCCCTGGCTGGAGTGCAGTGGCACGATCTTGGCTCACTGCAATCTCTGCCTCCTGGGTTCAAGCAGTTCTCCTGCCTAAGCCTCCTGAGTGGCTGGGATTACAGATGTGCGCCACCACGCCTGGCTGATTTTTTGTATCTTTAGTAGAGATAGGGTTTCGGCCTCCGAAAGTGCTGGGATTACAGGCGTGAGCCACCACGTCCGGCCGGAAGTTCTTTAAGGTTTTAAAAAACTGGTATTGTATATTCATCATGAATATTTAAGCTATTTCTTATGGTCAGATTTAATGAATAATATTTTTTCCTTCTCAATTAATATTTCTAAAATATTTTCCAAACAACTCTTCATGGTATAAGATGCTTTATAATTTTTGATGACAGTTGGCGCTGGGAAGAAGCAGAGGGATGCAGAGGGGCAGCAGGGCACTGTGGGTTCTCGCCTGTCCTCATCACACCAGCTGAGAGAAGCTGGATGGCAGCAAAGCCACAGCGCAGCCTGCCATGGGCAGGCCTCTCTGCTGAGTCCTGGAGCCCTGGAGAATCATGTACTGTAATGTGGTCTTGGGCCTCTGACACAACACAGCTCTGTAATGCTTTTTCAATGTGGCAATACAGGATGTACATCTTTTCTTACCAACAGGGACTCATTGACTATACTGTTTTTGCTGGATGCATAGAAGTCCGTATTAAACATTAAAGTTATTTCCAATCACAGTCAGCCCTTCCTATCCATAGGTTCCATCTGTGGATTCAACCAAACATGTATTAAAAATATTCAGAAAAGGGCCGGGCGCGGTGGCTCACGCCTGTAATCCCAGCACTTTGGGAGGCCGAGGTGGGCAGATCACGAGGTCAGGAGATGGAGACCATCCTGGCTAACACAGTGAAACCCCGTCTCTACTAAAAATGCAAAAAATTAGCCGGGCGTGGTGGCGGGCGCCTGTAGTCCCAGCTACTTGGGAGGCTGAGGCAGGAGAATGGTGTGAACCCGGGAGGCGGAGCTTGCAGTGAACTGAGATCGCGCCACTGCACTCCAGCCTGGGCGATAGAACAAGACTTTGTCTCAAAAAAACAAAAAAGAAAAATCCAGAAAAAACCCCTTCATGTGCACTGACCATGTATAGTTCAGGACTCTTTTGGGTGATTTCCTAAAAACATGACTGTTTTGGGTCGTTATTTCCTAAAAAATACAGTCTAACAACTTTTTACATAGCATTTACATCGTCTTAGCTATTATAAGTGATCTAGAGATGATTTATAGTATATGGGAGGATGTGCATACATGCAAATACTACGCCTTTGTTTTTTTTTTTTTTTGAGATGGAGTCTTGCTCTGTTGTCCAGGCTGGAGTGCAGTGGCATGATCTTGGCTCACTGCAACCTCCACCTCCTTGGATTCAAGCAATTCTCCTGCCTCAGCCTCCCGAGTAGCTGGGATTACAGGTGTGCAACACCACACCTGGCCAGTTTTTTGTATTTATTAGTAGAGACGGGGTTTCACCACGTTGGCCAGGCTGGTCTCAAACTCCTGACCTCAGGTGGTCTGCCCACCTTGGCCTCCCAAAGTGCTGGGATTACAGGCGTGAACTACCATGCCCGGCCCCATACTATGCCATTTTTATTAGGGACTCCAGCATCAGCAGATTTTGGTATCTGCAGGAGGTCCTGGATTCAATGCCCCAGTGGATACTGAGGGCTGACTATACTTTTGTACACACTTCCGCAATTAACATTCTTGAAGTTGACTCTGTGTGTACATCCTTAGTTAATTCCCTAGGATAAATGACTAGACGTGTATTTTTCGGGTCTAAGGATACTCCCAGTTTTAAGGCTCGTGATCTAAGACTGCCAAACTGTCCTTTAGAAAAGGTTGCACTAGGCCGGGCACAGTGGCTCAAGCCTGTAATCTCAGCACTGTGGGAGGCTGAGGCAGGCGGATCATGAGGTCAGGAGATCGAGACCATCCTGGCTAACGTGGTGAAACCCTGTCTCTACTAAAAATTCAAAAAATTAGCCGGGCGTGGTGGCAGGCACCTGTAGTCCCAGCTACTCGGGAGACTGAGGCAGGAGGATAGTGTGAACCTGGGAGATGGAGGGTACAGTGAGCAGAGATTGCGCCACTGCACTTCAGCCTGGGCGACAGCGAGACTGTCTCAAAAAAAAAAAAAAGGTTGCACTAATTTATACCAGCAATGTAAAAAAATAAAACTCTTGCAAATCTTTGCCAATGTGAAGTATAATTTTTTTGGCCCATTGTTCCTATTATTTACTGGACTAATGGAGAAGCTGAAGTGCCTAAAACTGTTCAAGCAACTATAAACACAATTCAAGGTGGAACTGATCAAGTCCAATTCATGCTGTCTTCTTCTAAGAATTATTTAACTGGCCGGGCGCGGTGGCTCAAGCCTGTAATCCCAGCACTTTGGGAGGCCGAGACGGGCGGATCACGAGGTCAGGAGATCGAGACCATCCTGGCTAACATGGTGAAACCCCGTCTCTACTAAAAATACAAAAAACTAGCCGGGCGTGGTGGCGGGCGCCTGTAGTCCCAGCTACTCGGAGGCTGAGGCAGGAGAATGGCGTGAACCTGGGAGGCGGAGCTTGCAATGAGCCGAGATCGCGCCACTGCACTCCAGCCTGGGTGACACAGCGCGAGACTCCGTCTCAAAAAAAAAAAAAAAAAAAAAAAAGAATTATTTAACTTCATCGAAGTAATAGACACTAGGGACACCTAAGACTCGATATATTTACTGGACAGCAATTGTCAGGTATTACACAGCACGCTGGCTGTGGGTCTCTGATTGCACAGAGGGATACAATGGTAAATTAGGGACATGCTACGGTGGGATGTGTGTAGAGCGGAGGTTTCTGGCTTACCTGCAGCTTACTTGCTTTCTCCGCCAGCTCCACCCTGAGCCTGTCGCCTTCAGAGACCTTGGCATGGAGCTCCTGGACCTGCGCGTCGAGCTTCTTCCTCTTGTGCTCAGACTCGGCCTTGACCTGCTGCAGGACCTTCACCTCACACGCCAGTTCCTTGTTATCTGTCTCCAGGCCCTGCTTGTTCTTCTCTAGATTTGCTTTGAACTAGGAGACGGAAGGGAAAACATAATTCACTAATTATTTTCTAAAACTCCATACAGAGGACTGCTTTTTGAGTCTGCGGAATTGTGCCTAACACACAGTAAGCCTGTGATCAACATTTGTTGAATGAATGAATGAATGAAAATGTTTGCTGTTCTCTGAATGTGAGGATTTCTGTGTAAGGAACACACGCGTACGTACTGCTCTGAGGAGCAGATGCAGGTACTTAGGGGCTCATTGTGCTAAGTAATGATCCTTGTCGATGCCAAGTGTCGTGTCTGCAGCGTACTCACTCACACTGTCCTTTGTATAAAACAAGTGTTGTCAGTGTAAAAACTGTTTTATATGTACTAACATGAGCAAGCACCCCTGGTGCAGGGTGGTCACAACAGGATGTGTCTCCAATGACATCTTGCCTCAGGGACACGATTGGGTGTAGTAAGGTGGTCACATGGGAATCTGGGCCAGACTGTCTGGCCTCAGGCTGCCTTTCCACGAACCAGCTGTGTGACCCCGGCTTAATTACCTAACACCGCTGGGCCTCAGTTTCCTTGTCTTTTAAATGAGAATTATAGGAGACTGTGCCACAGGGTTGTAACCAAGATTAAGGAAGGCAATTCACGTAGGGTACTTAGCACAGTACCTGACACAAATGTAAATGTTCTGTAAATGTTAATATTGTCATTGTCTAAATTAAAAGGTGGCATGTGGCTAGGCAAAGAACAGAGAGATGGGGAAACCGGAGCAAGAACCAAGTCACAAAGGCAAGGATGATTATGGGAAGTCATGGAGGCCAGTCTGTATAGGGGGGTGGCATGAGTCACAGGGCACATGAAATTCAGTTTCAGCAGAACGGAACGCCTATGTCTGAGATACAGAAGCGGGAACAATGAATGAAAGGCAAGACTGCTTGGTGGCTGTGGTGAGATCACAGGCAGGGAAGGACAAGAAGGGAGAGATGAATGTCAGGAACCCCTGAAGGGGAACAGTGGCGGGACTTGTGACTTACTGGCAGCAGACAAGTAAGGGAAGAATGACTTTCAAATCATTCAGGGTTTTGAGTGAAGCCCCTGGGAGAAGGACTTAGTGAGAGGAGACACTGGGGAGGACTGTGTGATTTGAGATGGCGGCTGGATCCGTGCATTTGCATCTGGCTTTTTTCCCTAAGTAGACAGTGTGTTTTCAGAAAGCCGCTCCTGCCTTGGCAACTGGGTACCCAGCAGCCCACTCAATGGTGTGTAGAGGCTGGAGCATAATCAATACCTGACTGAACAGAACGGGCAGATAGGATGGGAGTGGGTCTGCTGGCGGATTTTCTCCAGGCCACGGCACACGGCAGGGTCTCCCTTACCCGCTTGGCCTGTTCCAGCTGCTCTGAGAGCTCCTCCAGGGCTGTTGCGTGTCTTTGTCTCATGTCCTGGATTTGAGCTTCATGGTTCTTAGTTTCCTCCTCAAGAGCCTTCTTCAGCTCTGCCACTTCTTGTTCACGTTTTGTACTAGAGAAGGACATTTTTTAAGAGAGATCAGAATTAGCTGACTGATTAGAAACACATTTTCTTTTTGAAAAAGTACTGTTTTTGTTTTAAATATTACATAAATTCCTTTAATAAATATTTGATGTGCTATTTCCAGTAGGCCGGCAGGTCTATTACTGTGATATCAGAAATCCTCCTAGAGAGCTGAGTAGTGGTTCATGCCTGTAATCCTGGCAATTTGGGAGGCTAAGGTGGATCGCTTGAGCCTGGGAGGTTGAGGTTACAATGAGCTATGACTGTACCACTGCACGCCAGCGTGGGCGAGTGAGACCCTATCTTTAAAAAAAAAAAAACCAACCCCCCCCCCCCCCGCCAAAAAAAAAACCAAAAAAAAAAACCAAACAAAACAAAAACCAGTGCAACTTCCCTGCCATATCTGACTTATCAAGACACAGGGTGACATCCCTAGGGGGTCTTCAAATTGTTCTGGGCAGTCTGGTTTCACTGGAGGTCAGGAATTGGTTAACACAAGATGCCAAACTGCCTGACATAGCCCAACAGAACTGAATAAAACTGGAAAAAGGGAGTCTCCCAGAGATTTTCAAAAGTGAAGCGGTGGCAAAGGCCAAATGAATCAGGATGTTGCACTGTAACAAAGCAAGACTCTCACATTCATGTGAAGAAGCCACAATGAACTAACTAACATCCTCCCAAAACTCTACTAGAAAATGGCTTGAGGTTGGGGAGGAGGGCGTTATCTTTTGGAGGGGCAGGAAAATTAAAAGGCAGCTCAAAGGGTTCAGAAAGGATCTCTGATGTTTGATATGAGAACACAGCAGGTCCATGGCCATAGAATTGGAATGTTCTGACATAAACTGGTTTTATCTAACCTACACTTTACGGTATGAAGGTCACATTAGCATTAAGTATCTTTCCATGGCTTTCTAATATTTTTAAAATTGGCTGTAACAAATACAGGGTAACTTCAATAACCAGAGTTATTCACTTTCTAGAAGAGATCTTACTCCCCATGGCGAGTCACTCTAAATTTGTTAATCTGAGCACCGTGTTTAAGCACGAGCTTGATGAAGACGGAAGCCAGTCAGGTAAACAGTGCTCCTGCTAAGACCTATATTAGCACTGTTGAATTAGCTACAACCTCACACTAATCCTGAAGCACATCTCTAGCAAGCTTGCTCTATACTTTATAACATGTCACAACTTAGAACAGTGATTCACACACTGATTCCCATGTGGACACATTTTCCCTCTCTTCACCTCTCTTCTCATGGAGTCATGAGATGCAGGGGCTGGCTGAGAGATCCCTGTGCCAAGAGAACAGGGCCTGGTGGCTGCCAGCTCCATGGTCACATGTAGCCCAGCCAGAAGGAATCACTGAGGATTCTTTGCGGTCCAGCCTAGCTCAGCCCCAAGTTCCACTGGCCCAGCCAGAGGTCAAAGACGTGCTGCTCTGGTCCTGTCCTCTACAAGGCTCCCATCGAGATTATTTCAGCTCACTCTAGTGGCCAGTGCTTCATTGGTCAGACTCTAGGGAAATCTCTCCAACTAGCAGCACGTAGTCTTTTGGGAAAATAGTTTTGTGTGTGTGTGTTCCTCGTCCCTGCTTGAACCCAATGGTCAAAGGAAACCTTCACCTTCTCTTCTCCAGGCTGAACAAGCCAATTTATTTTAGTCTTTCGTCAAAAGTCCTCAAGAAAGTTAAAATGCCAGTGCGTCTGCAGAAGAGTAGATGATTTACAGAGGACTATTACTTTATACTAATCATGGGAAGAACTAGGGCCCAGGGAGGGTGGTTTGCATTCTCTTAAGGGTCCTTAGCAAGAATGGAGGACACGTCTGAGCTACAGGCAAAACAGAATCAGTGGGTGCTACAGCTGAGCATAGGCATAGTTTTAATAAATACGCGCATTTATTTTTTTGCAAGGGTTGGATGGAAAAATGATCAGAACCTTATTTTCTATTGCAGTCAAAAGCCCAGCTGGGAGTGGAGAGTTCAGCCAAGTCTAGTTCAGTGGTTTCTAGATTTTAAAAAAGCAGACATATCAAAGAGAAGTCTAGGACTCACACTACGAAAAGCAGTTACTCTGCTAAAGTGGGGTAAGGGCCGGGCGTGGTGGCTCATGCCTATCATCCCAGCACTTTGGGAGGACAAGGCAGGTGGATCACCTGAGGTCGGGAGTTCGCGACCAGCCTGACCAACATGGAGAAACCCCATCTCTACTAAAAAATACAAAATTAGCCAGGCATGGAGGCAGGCACCTGTAATGCCAGCTACTCAGGAGGCTGAGGCAGGAGAATCGCTTGAACCCAGGAGGCGGAGGTTATCGTGAGCCGAGATCGCACCATCGCACTCCGGCCTGGGCAATAAGAGTGAAACTTCGTCTCAAAAAAATAAAAAATAAAAAATAAAATAAAATAAAAAAGTGGGGTAGGAAGCCTCAAACCATACCTGGCTCAGATGGGGTTTTCCTCTCTCTGGGAAAAAATGGAAGACAAAAACCAACCAACCTCTGTCCAGCTGCCGTAGTTGTACATGTTCATGGCCAGGATCATGGCCAACATTCCAAGGCGCACCCCTCTGCTCTCCAGCGTGGAGAGTCTCCCCACACCCACCATCTGACCTCAGTCTCGCTGCTCTACCGAGCCGGCCTGCCCTGTGGACACCACGATGTCATTCTTTCCACGACCGAGCGCCCAGGTTTCCAGCTGCTGGGTGGACCCAGCTGATGACATCCGTGTCCTCTGGGGAAATGCACTGGTTTTCACCACAACCCATTTCCCTCCTGGTTGCTCTGGGTCATGGCGGCCTCTCTGGCCACACTTGCGTTCAAAAATAATTCCCTCTGTCTTTCTTGCTTTATTTCAGGCCCCAGCAGCTCCCCGGGGTGACGGGCTATTCTTTCCATCATTCACACCCTGGAAGAGCCAGCAGGTGTGCCTGCAGCCAGCCAAGGCGGCGAGGGTTCCCTTCTGGCTGGGACTCCTGGGGTGGCCCTGAGGCACTTGGCAGCGTGAGTGTGGGAGGGAGCAGACGGCCTCTGCCAGGACAGCAAGCTGGCACACCCCCCACACTGCTCTCCACAGTGACGACACCTATGAGTCCGTGGGAGCAGCGGGCCGGCACCTCCAGGCCTGCGCACCGGCTCACCGCTAGGGCTCTCCTGCGACTCGCGGGCTGCCATGCTGCAGTTTTCTACCCGGGAACCTTCTCTGGCCATGTTCACCTATGCTTGTCACCTTTTTCATGCCCGCCCCGGCTGCTGGCTCATGCTGCTGCCTATGCCTCTGCCCACTGCACACCTCTGTCCCAGTGCCTGCACCAGCCTTCTTCTCACCCTTGTGAAGGCACCCTTCCCTTTTCAGCTGGTTACCTACACCGTTCACACCACCTGGCACTGCCAGCATAAGTGCCTGGCCTCTTGGGTATCTCCTCCTATTCCTGTGTTTACCCTTCTCCCTCTGGTCCTATCTATCTATAAATCTCTTTTCACTGCCCCCCTCTGTGTGTAGCTGTCACTGTCCCTCCCTAGACATCCATCACTGACCACAGCTTTTCTGATCACACCCTCTCACTCTGTGTCCCTCAGTCTGCTGTCTACCCTAGGACTCACACTACTAACAGCAGTTACTCTGCTGAAGTGGGGTACCCTGCACAGGTGTTTCTACCCATAGGCTGGTCTGTTTCTAACCATTACTATTTAATCACCGTTCCACCTGCCATCACGAGGAAAAGCACACCACCTCTCAAAGACAGCAAGCACACCAGGCATCTCTGCGCGGGCTCGGTGGAGAGGTTGGCAGGCGCCCGGGCCCTGCTCCCTCTCCCACACTCACCGTAGTTCCTGCTGGGCTGCCGTGGTGTCCAGCGTGTCCTCCAGCTCTGTTTTCAGAGCTTCCAGCTCCTCACTCAAGTCCCTTTTCTGCTTTTCGGCCTTGTTCCGTGAAGCCTTCTCAGATTCAAAGTCTTCCTGAAGTTCTGCAATTTGGGCTTGTAGCTCTCGCACAACTTTAAGGGCATTGTTCTTATGGAGTGTTTCATCGTCACCTCTGTTAAAACACCCGGGCACAAGAGGCACTCAGAGACGGCGCCCGGATGGCCTGTTTCTCAGGGGAGCCCCAGCCCCTGAGCACCTCTCCACGAGACCCCAGTCCCACATCCCTCCTCCTGGGGCCTGAGGCTGGTGCAGATGCTCCACACCTGCGAGGGCAGGAGGAAGTCCTTGGGTAGAAGACTTGCTGAAGGCCCCAAAGCTAATGATGGCAGAGCCTGAACTAGATTCCAGCCCAGCCCCCTTTCCAAACGACCATGCTTCTCCATTAAAAGGTAGGACACTCTTACTTTAGCCCTTAGAATACGAAAACATTTACTCTGAAGTCAAAGGCTGTTATAGTTAAAAATCTGCTTCTAACTATGAAGGAGTGACCTCCTCCATCACACCAGAACCCAGCCAAAACCAGGGATGCTCAGAGAACACAACAGAACCCAGTCAAACCAGGGATGCTCAAAGAACACAGTGGAAAAAAGAGGCTCTCATCCTCACACCCTCCAGGTGCCTCTCTTCCATAGGGCATCTTTTTGTTTATGTCTGTGGTTTAAAACGTTGGAAGATTTTTCTGATTGGGAATAGTTGGGATGTTTGAGGTAAGGGAGATTTTTCTTGTAAGATTTTGATTGTAACACATTATAAACTCCAAGTATTACAACCATGTAGCCAAATAGTTATTCTTTATAAAGAAAGGAAACATTAGACATATTTATTACATCTGATTTGCATTCTAAACTGAATGGTTTAGAACTGATTATTGAATCATGCTCTCAGTGGAGAAATATAATTTCTGAAAAGTGATTTCCCTTCAAGTTCTAAAACATACTACAGGCTGGGCGTGGTAGCTCATGCCTGTAATCCCAGCACTTTGGGAGGCCAAGGTGGGTGGATCACTTGGGGTCAGGAGTTTGGGACCAGCCTGACCAACATGGTGAAACCCCATCTCTACTAAAAATACAAAAATTAGCTGATGTGGTGGTGCACACGTGTAATCCCAGCTAGTTGGGAGGCTGAGGCATGAGAATTGCTTGAACCCAGGAAGTAGAGTTTGCAGTGAGCCGAGATTGCACCACTGCACCCCAGCCTGGGTGACAGAGTGAGACACCTTGTCAAAATAAATAAATAAATAAAACATACTGCAGTTAATCTGTAATGTACAGAGACCAAAACATTTGTTATGGTGAAATAATTTGTTCTGGTATGAATTTCCAAGGGTTTCATAATATAATTTGTCATTTTAAAGTATTAAATATTAAATATAAATATTGAGATGGTTTATGAGACTTTCTTGCTGCCCTGACACAAAATCTGTACGCCTGGACTTTTCACTCTCTCAGGTCACACCCAACAGCGAGTAGACCCCATCTCACTCTCCCAGGGTTTTTGGATGCTCCCGAACATAACAGTCTGCTGAAACTCAGCCCCACGGGCTCCCATGCAGTGCAGCTGGGGGCCGCAGACCTGGCCAGCGCGCCCTGCAGCTCCTCCTCCTTCTTGGCCAGCTGCAGCTTGAGCTCGTCAATCTGCGCCTGCAGCTCTGCGATCTGGTCCTGCAGGTCGGTCGTCTCCCCGTCGAGTTTTCTTTTGGCCTTTTCCAGTTCCTGACGAGTCTTTTCTTCCTTCTTTAAGCGTTCTTTAAGGCAAGACATAAGAAGTTCTTCAACACACCGAGTGACTCACCACAGGAATAAACTAAAATTCAGACTGAGCCAAGTTGAAAATAAGCCATTTTATTCAAAAGCATGTCACTGCCCTGATGACATGGTCATGCCCTGATGTCAACTGCTCAGTCATTTCAAACCCACCGAGATCTGGAGGGGAGATAAATTAGTGTCAGGAGGGAATTTTAAGGAAGAAGTTGAGTGTCCTAAGGATGTCCTTTCATGGGACGTGAGACCACACTGTGAGAGCCGAAGGGGCCTAGAATCCTCTCATGTCAAACCCATCACTGTGTCCAGGTTTGCAAAGTGGCTCAGCAGGTGCTGGGGCAGCAATCGTAGCTGCCTGTCACCCCATCCCCTTTTCCATGGGAACCCCTGGTCTGAACCAAGAAAACTGCCGTCCTCAAGTACTGGGAGAGAGGAGACAGAAGAGTGGGCAGAGAGGGCCAGGCCTCTTTTCCACCCTCCCCTCTAAAATTCTGCAGCGATCCCCCAGTTAGCCCTAGTGATCTATTTCACCGAATGATTTATTTCCTCACAGCGACCTCTATGCCTTTGTGTTCTCCAGCAGGAACCAATGTGCTGAGAGGATGAGACCGAGTGTCACAGCCTGATCAAACAGGTGAGTGAAAAAGCACATGTGCTTACGGGTACTTCCTCAGCAGAAGAACCATATACTAGTACAAATGGTTTATGAAAGTAATATCTTTTTCTTTTTTTTTTTTTTCTTTTGACACAGAGTCTCGCTCTGTCACCCAGGCTGGAGTGCAGTGGCATGATCTTGGCTCACTGCAAGCTCCGCCTCCAGGGTTCTGGCCATTCTCCTGCCACACCTCCCGAGTAGCTGGGACTACAGGCGCTCGCCACCACGCCCGGATAATTTTTTTGTATTTTTAGTAGAGATGAGGTTTCACTGTGTTAGCCAGGATGGTCTTGATCTCCTGATCTCGTGATCCGCCTGCCTTGGCCTCCCAGAGTGCTGGGATTATAGGCATGAGCCACCACGCCCGGCTTATGAAAGTAATTTCATAAGGACATTCCCTCTTTTGTTTATCCTAAAACAAATAAAACCCCAAATATTTTTTAAAAGCCAACCCCGCTGTCTTCCTGTCATAAACGCACACATTAAGAAAGAGTGGGCATCTGCCTGCAGGCGCCTGCACAGAGCTCCCTCCCTCTGGTGATGGTACCAGTCTCTAGCTGCTCTTTCCAACTTCCATCCTCTTTTCATTTCTTTTGCAGAAGCTGTAATGTCCTAGGATTTCCTGATATTACTCTGTGGCTTGGCCCTCAGCAGTGTCTTCTCTGTATCTGCCAGCTTTTATGTCACTGGCCAGTCCCTTTGTGAGGTAAAATCTGGGCACTTTAATGCAGCTTTAGATTAAACACAATGGTCTGTAGGACCCAAACAACTTAACCCCGACCATGCCCACCAAAGGGCAATTATCTTTTACCACAGTACCAAAGTTAAAAAAGGGAAACCAGGCCTGGCGCGGTGGCTCACGTCTGTAATCTCAGCACTTTGAGAGGCCAAGGTGGGTGGATCACCTAAGGTCAGGAGTTTGAGACCAGCCTGACCAACATGGTGAAACCCCATCTCTACTAAAAACACAAAATTAGCCAGGTGTGGTGGCGCATGCCTGTAATCCCAGTTACTTGGGAGGCTGAGGCAAGAGAATCGCTTGAACCTGGGAGGTGAGGTTGCAGTGAGCCAAGATTGTGCCACTGCACTCCAGCCTGGGCAACAAAAGTGAAACTCTGTCTTAAAAAAAAAGAAAAAGGAAAAGGAAAATCATTTTATCATCGTTCCAAGGCAACACAGAATAACCTTAAGAGCCCTTTTTATTATTTTTTAAAGACAGGATCTTGCTGTGTTACTCAGGCTGTAGTGCAGTGGCACGATCATCGCTCACTAAAGTAAGCTCCTGGGCACAAGCAATTCTGCTGCCTCTGTCACCCAGGCTGGAGTGCAGTGGCACGATCACAGCTCACTATGGTGAGCTCCCGGGTGCAAGCAATCCTGCTGCCTCAGCTTCCAAGTAGCTGGGACTACAGATGCGCACCACTACGCCACGCTAATTTGTAAATTTTTTTGTAGAGATGGGGTCTCACTATGCTGCCCAGGCTGGTCTTAAACTCCTGGCCTCATGCGATCCTCCTGCCTCAGCCTCCCAAAGTGCTAGGATTACGGCCTGACACACTGCGCCCAGCCAAGGGACCAATTTTAATAAGTCAACCCAAACTGAAGGTCCTTATTGTTAGTAATCACCATGTATATTGTTTATTTTTGCATGTTCTGATTACAGTAAAAGCTAAACACTCGCATGTCCTAGTCCTCAATTCCTCTGGCCCCAAACACTAACCTTCTAAATCTGAGATCATCACTTCTTGCTTATTCCTGATTTTGGCCAAGTTTTTTGCCTTTTCTTCCTCTTCAGCCAGCTGAGAGGAACACTCAGCAATACGATCTTCCATGAGTTTCTTTTCCTGGACAGGAAAAAAGGACTGCTTCAGAAAAGCCATTCAGAATAACCACTGGGGTTCTGTATTCCTCATAAAGGTCAACTGTCTTTGACTCGAGAGAAAACAAGTACGACCGGCACTGCCTCCCCCAGCAGACTGTACGCAGTCACGTGCTGCAGAACGATGTTCTGGACAACGATGAACCAGATACACGACAACGGTCTCCTAAGATGATCATGGAGCTGAAAACTTCATCAGAGCTGTCATAGCACCACAGTGCAATGACTCTGGTTTTAAAATACATGTAGTGCAGCCTCCGTGTGCCATGTTGATAAAGTCTGCAGTCACGTACAGCAATGTCCTGGGCCTTCACATTCACTCAGCGCTTACTCACTGACTCACCCAGAGCAGCTTCCAGTCCCGCAAGCTCCGTTCATGGTGAGTGCCCAATAGAGGTGTGCCATTTAAAATCTTTTCTATCGTTTTTACTGTACTTTTTCTATCATATTTTTACTGGACTTTTGTTTGGATATGTCTAGATACACAAGTACTTCTTAGCACTGTGTTCCAACTGCCTGCAGTATTCAGGACAGTAACATGCCGTACAAGTACACGGCCTAGAAGCAATCGGCCACACCGTCTAGTCTAGGTGTGTAATAGGCTCTACTGTCTAGTTTGTGTCAATACACTCTATGATGTTCGTACGAGGATAAAATAACTTCACGATGCATTTCCCAGATTGTGTCCTCGTCGTTAAACAACGGACGACTGTACTCCAAAGGGGCAGAAAGGCTTACACGGCTTGCTGCCCACCCCGGGAGCTTGGCCCAGCTGCCTGGTGTTCAGAGTCCCACAGCCAATGGTGGATGAATTAATGCTTGCACAGATGGAAACAAGTCATCACTGAGTGACCAACAGGCACAAAATGCACACGTTAAAAAGTCTAAAAGATTATCAGGGTATTTGGTAAGGTTTAAAAATTCAGTGGTGCCTGTGTCTTTAGAAATCTATACAAGTAGAGATTTACAGAGAAAATTCAGTAAATGAACTTAAAATCTTGAGAATTTTCTGTTTAAGGTCACTTTCAATGAGCGTATCAACATATTATATAAATATTTTCCATAACTAAAATCAGCTTTTTGTGGGAACAGTCTCTTACTTTGATAAACTTGGAATTTTGGTCCTCGAGAAGCAGAATCTCCTCTTCCATCTTCTTGATCTTGGCCTCTGCTGTCACCTTTTCCAGCTGCAGCTTTTGCCGAGCCCCTTCCTCCTCGTCCAGCTGCTCTTCCAGGTCCTTGTGAAGAACACACAGTCAGTCTCGCCACTTTCTCGAGATTTGACCACACATTCATCATGCACAGGAATGCATTACAACGAGATACATTTTTTATTTACTTATTTTTTTTTGAGATGGAGTCTCGCTCTGTCGCCCAGGCTGGAGTGCAGTGGCGCGATCTCAGCTCACTGCAATATCCACCTCCCAGGTTCACACCATTCTCATGCGTCAGCCTCCCAAGTAGCTGGGACTACAGGCACCTGCCACCATGCCCAGCTAATTTTTTGATTCTTTTTTTAGTAGAGACGGGGTTTTACCGTGTTAGCCAGGATGGTCTTGATCTCCTGACCTCATGATCCATCCGCCTCAGCCTAGATACTAATTTTTGATTCTCAAAATGCCAGGGATATTTAAAAAAATATGAAATGCAGTTATGTGAAATAGACATTTGTATCCACTAGAGGCTAAAGTACAAACTGGGTCAATCCTTCTAGAAGCCAACATGGCAAAAACGTAGCTTTGAAAATGAGACTTTCAACCAGCAATTTCAGGAAATTGTCACAGATGCGATTTATATAAAAAGACATAAAGTGATAAGTTATTTATAATATTGAATAACTATGAACATGCTACAAAAAGGTCTTGGTAATTAAATGTTGGCACATTTGTTAAATGGAATAATATATAGTAATTAAAATTCACATTTTGGAATAATAGCAACACAGGCAAACATGAATAATGTAGTAGCACTCATCAAATGTGTATTTAATTTAGCTGAATCCAAATATATACATGTTCGGCCAAAGAGGAGAGAGAGAGAACATGAAAACGACAATTTAAATAGTACAGGTCGTGAGAAATGAGCTGTCTCAGTTCAAGTGTACCTTTCACAGCAGAAGCACGTCATCAAACTGGGCGGGAGTATCGAGTTTACATGTATTTCTATTAGAACATGCAGATCTTTGTAACTGACATTACTGTTTATGATAAACATGCTATTATTACACAGGATCGCAGATAGATTACCACATTTTATATGAGGTGATTATTACACACTGCGTGCCTGTATCAAAATATCTCATGTATCACCCCATATATAATATACATATACACACACACACTCTTAATATATATGCATACAAACTAGAATGAAAAACAAAGTGTTACAGCTCTTTTAGAATTTGTCTAGCAGGCTTTCCAGTTTCTGGTGGAAAGGTCCCACCTCCTCCAAAAAAAGAAAAAAAAAAAAGTTAAAACAAAACCCAGGCTGGGCGCGGTGGCTCACGCCTGTAATCCTAGCACTTGAAGGCTGAGGTGGGTGGATCACCTGAGGTCAAGAGTTTGAGACCAGCCTGGCCAACATGGTGAAACCTCGTCTCTACTAAAAATACAAAAATTAGCTGGGCGTGGTAGCAGGTGCCTGTAATCCCAGCTACTGGGGAGGCTGAGGCAGGGGAATCACTTGAATCCAGGAGGTGGAGGTTGCAGTGAGCCGAGATTGCGCCATTGCACTCCAGCCTGGGGAACAAAGTGAGACTCTGTCTCAAAAACAAAACAAAAAAACAAAAACCAAAAAAAAACCCCCAATAAACCAAAACCAGGGTTGTACAAATGAACACATGGCCAACTTAAGGAAATGTTCAAGAGTATCTTTGGCTAAATAATTTACTCATTGTTAATTTTAGAATGAAACCCTTGCAAAAAATGAGTATTTTATTGTAAAAATCTCAAACACACATCTAAGCACACGGACCAGCATAATGAGCCCCAAACAGTAGCATCACCCTGCCCTTAACAAGCATCAACTCATGGTCAGTTCCATTTCGTGTGTGCCTCCACCTGCTCCCTTCTCCCCATGGGTTATTCTGAAGCAAATCCCAGACATCATAGTTCATTTGTAAAACCTTCAGGCTGTGCTCCTAAAACATAAAGACCCATTTAAAAAGTACATTTGCCTGTTTCAATCAGAATCCAAAAATTGTGCCTCATGAGTACAGTCTGTAATTCAAAAAGAAAGTTAAGTACCAGGGAAGGGCTAGTTTTTAAAAATTCTCATTCTGACTGTTGGCCACCTCCTGTTTCAGTGCTGAGCATTTCTTATTAGCCAAACCACGTAGTAGGTGTCTATCTAATGAATGGAGTGAGCAACATTCATTAGATATCACTGACAACATGAAGAACAAGTTAGGTCTTCTACAGAATGCTACAGACCCTGGGAGGTTTGTGACTTTGAATCTCTTTGCAAACTGTAAGATGCCACTTAGAACAAAAAAAAGATCCCTATTCAAAATGACAAATCTGTGTTCAAAGAAAATCTATTACAGGTGTGTTTTAAATGATGCTCATCTTTCCAAGGGTGGCTTCTCACGACCCAGAACCCTTTTGCTTCTCTGTGGACTCAAGAATCCACACACATAACTTCTATTTATTCAACAGATCCACTTGAAAATCCAAAATATGCTTCTAAGTAAAAATTATTGTAGATACCTGAATATGTGCTTGCATTTTTTTCTTTTCATTTTGGAGGATTTGGTTTCTTTCTTCTTCTTCTTCCACCCTAGACTCCAAGTCATGTAGAATCTCTTCTAATTCCTGCTTTTTAGCAGCAAGTCTTGCCCTCATCTCTTCTGCTTCAGCAAAGAGCTCAGTCTCTGCTTGTAGTTGTTCTGCAAGGATGTTCTTCTCTTCTAAAAGCTGCAGTCACAATAAAGTGTCAATGATTTGCCCCATTACATACGTACACAGTATATATTCACTGTGATTTCAATGGTCAATGCACATCAAAGAAACTGAGAGATAAAAATATATAACATCACGGGCAGAACTTTCAAATACGTTTTTGTCTATAGCAAAATAAGCTAGATGAAAATATTTTGGTTGTTCCTGTTGTCTCAAGTTACTGTGAATAACACATATTAAATTCATTATAGTTCATCTATGAAGGTAATTTACAAGGGACAGATAAACAGGAGAGTGAAAATATTATTCAAACGCCATAAAGTTCATGGTGATTACTAATGCCTGTTTGGTAGTAAGTGATATCCTTGGCCTTTATTGTTAATATTTCTGGCCTTGAACACTATAATTCTATTATTGTCACCACAAACATCTCCTGAGCCTCTGCTTTGTCCATGAAGACTTCCCAGAAGAGGGACACACATTCAAGACCACTGCTGCTAGAGAAGTACAGGTGGTGATCTCTACTCAAGCATCTCGCCCTTTTGACTGTTTTTCTATTTCCCCTCATCAACAGACACAGGAAGGTGACATTACTGGGAGCCTCATCGAAAACAGGTGTTAAGTACATGCTTGACAGCAAGAATCACAAAAGCAAAGATGCAAGAGGTAAGGTTAATTTTAACTTACATAAATCTAAAATGCAAGGCAGAATGTATCTGTTAACTCTATTGGCAAAATGTATACAATTTGGAAATGAGTGAAAAGGCCTCACATAACATAAGATGACATGGTGGGTATAGCTATTCATAATGAAATGTGTGGGGGTTGCCATCAGTGCAAGATTGCATAGAGATTCAGGGCCAAGTGGGAGTTACAGGGTCAGCGCACACACCTGCTGGTGTTTCCGCTCCATCTCCTCCAGCTCTCCTTCCACCTTCGTCTGCTTCTCCTTCACCTTCAACAGCTCTTCATCTTTGGCCTGAAGTTCTTCCTCCTGCCGAGTCACTTGTAGAAGCGGCTTCACCTATGACAAAATTAAGCAGTTTATCATTCCAGCTCTTTCCTGTGGGTTTTTCCTGATCAGACTCTGCTGTTTGAAAGGGATCTGGAAAGAAGGGAGCCGAGCTCACCTTTGTGAAGACTCGCCACCACTGCCAGTGCCGTAACTTCAGGTACGCGGCACAG
Source organism: Theropithecus gelada (assembly GCF_003255815.1). Taxonomy (NCBI): domain Eukaryota; kingdom Metazoa; phylum Chordata; class Mammalia; order Primates; family Cercopithecidae; genus Theropithecus; species Theropithecus gelada. Next base: position 64,814,360 of record NC_037684.1, read on the forward strand.
TTCCGCTGCAAGACCTTTAAGGCACTTAGTTGCTGCTGCTTCTTGGCAAAGGCCCTGAAGAACAATAAGAAAAACTTATGATGTAAAGAAAAAAGTGCTGAATGGCTGCTGTCATAAGAAGCCTTTCTAAAGGCCCGTGTTCTTTGTCTAGGATAGGGAATGGATGCATCAATCAAGTCCTGGGTGAGACACACAAGGAAGTCGTTCTGGCCGCTTGAAGCCACACTGGCTTGTTGGGCTGCTCAGCCCACCTCAGGCCCCTGGCACCAGTTCCTGCACTGACTTTCTTCACGGATGCTGCCCTGCACATCGTCCTGCTGCCACTCAGCCGTATACCCACACTGCGCACACTAAGACACCGATTTTCCTGAGGCAATGAAGACAGTAGACAGAAGGGCCCGTTTTCTGCGCTGCTGCTCTTTATCGTGCCTTTAGGAGCTACTCTCTCGTTTTCCTTTTGGTATGTCACAGAAGAAACATTTCTCCCCATCTCCCAAGGTAATGTTCTCCTCCTTGCCTCCACTTTGCCACAATGGAGCGCAGCACTCAAAAGCTAGAATGGGAGTGTAGCGCTTAAGGCACATGGATTCGGCTGAGGAAAAGCCGCTAAGTTCTGGGTCTGGGAGTCCTTTGTCAAGATCTAAAGTGCAGCTTTGGTAGCGTGGTGGGGTAGAAAGCCGACTGCTGGAGCCAGGAAGTCAGTAATAGGAACATTTGCCTGTGGGTCTGTCAGTGTCTCTCATTTATGGCCAGGCCTCATCCAGGGCCTGGAGATGACTCTTGCTCTGTGGAGCCCTCGCCTCCTCATGACCACACCTGGGCTTCCCACTACACCCTGCCACCTCCTCGGCCCCACAGCAGGGTCTGAGACCCAGTTCCCTTTCGCCTTCACTCTGGTGTTTTCAATTTCTCACTCTCCTTCAGGAAAACAGAAACTCTCAAACCCCCCCCACCCCCCGCCAAAAACAACCCCCAGGCCCAAATGAAGCTCATTACCTTGCCATTCCTTCGACAGACAATTGATATTTTTCTATTCCTTATGAAACTCTCAGGGTCCACAGGCAAACGTTCCTGTTACTGACTTCCTGGCTTCCAGCAGTCGGCTTTCTACCCCACCACGCTACCAAAGCTGCACTTTAGATCTTGACAAAGGACTCCGAGACTCAGAACTTAGCGGCTTTTCCTCAGCCAATCCCAAGTGCCTTGCGCGCCGCACTCCTCCGGGGACTACCCACTACTGGACATCACATCCCTGGATTCCAGAGCACCAGAACGGCCTGAGCCTCCTGGGCCCCACCGACAGTGCTGAGGCTCCACTCCGACAGTCCACTCACACGGCTGTGCTCCCACCTAGACTCTGAGCTCCTCAGGGGCAGGGATCGCGGCCCAGGCATTTTTGTGTACACAACCAAGTGACTGACAGACTCCAGGCCTCCTGAGGATGTGTTTGTTGAGTAAATTAACTAGGTATTTCCTAGAAATAATCTGTAATTGTTTCTCTGAAGTCCTTTTATAACAGCTTGCAGGAGCAGCTATAGGACGCTCCTGGGAAAGAGAAGCAATCGAAGGCGATGGAAAAAACAAGAAAAACATTTCCAATTATTCATTCACTCCAGCAAACAGCGGTATCAGGAGTGGGAGTGTCTTAAGAAAAGAGAGACAGTTGCTGTTTTAGAGCAGAAATGACCTACCTGTCACATTTCCTTGCAAGAATCCCACAACTGCCATACTGCCAACGAATTCCTCCTTGCTGGTTAGAATTTTCCCTGAGTCCACTGCTTCATAACTGTTTTTATTCTTGCTCCTTACAAAACCTTCTAACTTATTCCTACCAGCCAAAAAGAATTGGCCAAGTCTTTTTTTTTTTTTTTTTTGAGACAGTCTTGCTCTGTTGCCTAGGCTGGACTGCAGTGGTGCAATCTTGGCTCACTGCAACCTCTTGGGCTCAAGCGATTCTCGTCCCTCAGCCTCCCAAGAAGCTGGGACTACAGGTGTGCACCACCATGCCTTGCTAATTTTTTGTATTTTTAGTAGAGACAGGGTTTCGCCATGTTGGTCAGGCTGGTCTTGAACTCCTGACCTCAAGTGATCCACTGTGCCTGGCCGGGATTGGCCAAGTCTTAATTCCAAGAGTTTCTACTACAAAAACAAAAGTTTCAAAAATGACTTTTGAATTTATTAAGTATCCACCTTCCAATTCTTGCAATCACCTTCAGGAATGCTGTAAAAATTCAGCCAATCTTCTTATTTGAAAACTACTGCCCTAGTTGCTTCCTTGGCCCTCTGGGAGATAAAACTGTCAAATGATGAGTCAGAAACATGCCGGGCACTTTGTTTAGTGGAATGAGGCAGCTGGTTTCCTTCTGCACTGTGGTCGGCTGGTTTTTACTGAGCCTGTGTGTCAGGCACTGTCCTCCAGGTTTTCATGAGGGAGCTGTGACATCAACCTATCTCCGAGTGTTTGGAAAGTGGACTTTGAAAGTGTTCAAAATCACTTTAGCTCCTTCCCCGCCTTTTTATCCTTATCCCAGTGTCCTCCAGGGTGCTTCAAGCTCAAGTTCATGGATTTCTGTAAAGACACCTATTTTTTTTTTGACTATTAGCACTATTCTGCCTTTTTCCACAGTACAGTCTGGTTCCTTTGAACAGGTTATCTTCTTTTTTTGATGTATCCTAATTTTAAGTCCCAGCCTACGATATACATAGTGTGACTAAAATATTTAGGGGCAAGGGGCTGCAAAGGCAAAGGCATGCCGGCCTACATATACGATTACATGGATTTGTTAGCTTTAAGTCCTTAAGATGAAATCATGCAAGTGAAACATCTTGTTTTTTAAGTTCCTATCTTGCAAATTTTGCAAGCAAGGTTTAGAGCCATGAAGAAGCTGCACAAAGTATATCTACATAGTTTGTTTCCTGTGCTTTTGATATTTGTAGCATGTTTCTGGCAGGTGTCAAGTTTTTTGCTAACTCTATGAAGTTAGCCTGGCACCTGCCATTGCTCACTCCTTATGCCATGTTAGGCATTCTGCAGTTCGGTGGATACAGTGAGGAGGCTCTTTGCTATCAACAGGGTCACTTTATTATTTATATAGTATCTAAACATTAGTATATAAAAACCCAAGTCTTTTACTCCTTTTTGCCAAATGTTTCTTAGTATCAACCAGAAGATATCATCTATTTGTCTTCAACTTTCCATGCTACTCTTTTTACTCCGTATTCTATTTTATAGGCAAAAAAAAAACAAAAACAAAAACAAAAAACAAACACACACACACACACAAAAACCAATATTGCCTTTACCTTCTTCTGTTTAAAGCCCTCTTGACCACGGTCTGGGCAAGCGACTGCCCAGGAACCAGAGCTGTTTTCCAACCCACATGTAGGAGACATTAGTGCAGAGTGCTGACTTCCCGTGCAGGAGTTCAGATTCTGTTTGCTCCAAACTGTCTGGATGACAAACTATTCAGCCTCTCTCAACTTCTCTCACTCCCAAACCCTAAGTGTTCAGTAGGAAGAAGTATACCAGTACTACCTTCTAAATCCAAATCGGTTCTAAGTTCTTTGAATTCCATCTCAAATTTAACAACTTTTCTCTCATTCTCCAACACCACCTTCTTGGGTCCAGGCACCATCATCTTCTACCTGAATCACTAAGACAGCTTCCCAACTGGCCCTCCCAATTCTACTCTTGGCCTGTCTCAGTGGATTCTGCACACTGCAGCCAGGCGGCCTTGACAGTATAGATTCCCTTCACTGCGCTCCTAACCCCTGTCCAGCGTCTGATTCTCAAGCCTCTTCTCTCACCTTGCTCCCTCTCACTCATCCTGCTCCAGCCACATGGACTGTGTCACCTTCTCAAATGCTGCCAGACTCTTGCCACAATGCTGCTGTAGTTCCCTTACTGAAAGCTTCTCTCTCCTCCCTTAACAGGGCCAGCCTTCTTACCCTTGAGGTTTCAGCCTCAGAGAAGTATTCTCTGAGGACTTGAGCTGAAGCAGGACCCCAAGCCCCTTGGCCCCTTGTCTGTGTGTGTGTGTGTGTGTATGTGTGTGTGTTTGAGATAGGGTCTCACTTTGTCTAAGCTGGGGTGCAGTGGTGCCATCTTGGCTTACTGCAGCCTTGACCTCCCAGGTTCAAGAGAGCCTCCTGCCTCAGTTCCCCCAGGTAGCTGGGACTACAGGCATGTGTTACAAAGCCTGGCTACCTTTTATATTTTTAGTAGAGATGGGGTTTCGCCATGTTGCCCTGGCTGGTCTCGAACTCCTGAGCTCAAGTGATCTACCCCACTTTGGCCTCCCAAAGTGCTGGGATGACAGGCCTGAGCTGCCATGCCCGGCCTCCTTGTGTGTTTTCTTATTGCAACATCCCATTACTTAGAATGTTCATGTATTTACCTATCTCTGCCACTATAAAGCAGTTTCCATAAGGACAGACTTTATGTTTCACATACTCTTGCATCCCTAGCCCAAAACGCAATGCTTATTTAGCACACGTGCATCCTCAGTGAACGATGAATTCGTGAATAACCACTTACTTTCTGGCTAGGTAACCTCTGCAAACGGCCTGGAAGAAGATAATGATGTCGGTGATTTTTAAATCTCTCTCTTCCTCTAAGTGTGCCAGAACTCCAGCTCTGAAAAATATCTTGCTCTGTCCAATTCTGTACAAGTTTGGGTCTAATTCTAAAGCCCGGATCTAAGAGAGAAAGAGTTCATTTACTTTTTTTTTTAACTACAAGAAAGATTAGATTAAGTCTACAAACCAGAAAAAAATCAAGAAAAGCTTACCATTCGTTCACAGGCCTGTTTGCCATCCATAAAACCTTTAGGAATAGCATTTGGAGTTAGGATCTCATATCTGTAAGAAAATATTCCAAGAAGTATTTTGTAGAAATTTGTGGACAATGTGTATCTGCTAACTGTGAGTTTTGCTCTAAGAGGCAATAGAATGTTGGGTATGTAAATACATGTTAAATTAAGAGTAAAGAAATGAACTGGTGATAATCTGATGTTTTCTGTAGATCTACTTTCTATTTCTTATAAGTAAAAATGAGGTTAGTTCTTTCAGGTCAAAAAGTAAGTTTAGGAGGTTGTGGCAGAGAAAAATCAAAAGCATGCTGTTTTAGAAACCTTTCATTTATCTTCATTTCCTACAAAATGTTCATATCCTCAAGATGCAAAAGAGATCTGGCTTTCTGCACTTTAAGTCACTGTCAATTTGTAGCATTTATTAGATAACAGAAGGGCTGTAAGAGTTGTGTTCATAGGCTTCTATTCAGAACATCAGACAACATCAGGGTGACATGTGACGTGACAGTGGTCAGGGTGTACACACGTACATGTGCTCCCTGAGCTGCACATTTAAAATCTGTGCACCTCACTGTATACAGGCTATCCCTCAATCAGAAAAATAAAAGATACTGGCTATATTAAAGGAGGAATACTGGCTACGTCAGTCAACTTTGTATCTTGGATGCCAATCATACTCCCTTTTTCTCCTAACAATACAAAATGAAAATCTACCAGACTTTATCATACAACAGGATCAGAACGACGGCCTTCCTGAAGACACACAAGGACTGCAAGGGCTTCTCAAGGTGACTATCTGGAACAGTGGGAGAAAGTGCACAAGGACCATTCTTTGACCCGGCAGCACCATTTATTTCATGGAACAACAAATGGTGTCAAACTTTGAAATCTGATTTCCAGAAAAAGGAAGAAAAAAAGCAAACTAAAGTAACTATTCAAGAAAATTACCAAATAAAAGTTAAAAATAACTCCCATCATATGTTTGTATCCATTTCCACTGCAGGTTGATAGATCTTTTCCCTTTTGTTTTTTCTTAATCCTTTTCTAATCTATGTACTCCTTTTCCTACGTTAGCTAAAAGACTGTAATTGCATGCATGTGTGTGCACATGTACACACATACATTGGAAAAAAATTCATACACATACGCATACAGATAATATTCATTGAGAAAAGATGGAAAGAAGTACTCCAACATGTTTTTAGGAATCACTCCTGGATGATTTTTATTTACTTTCTTACTTCTCTTGTATTTTCAAACTTTCCTAAAAGGAACATACATTACTTATCTATTTAAAAAATCAATTTTAAAAATAATTATGTTTGGCCTGTAATCCCAGCACTTTGGGAGGCCGAGGCGGGATCACGAGGTCAGGAGATCGAGACCATCCTGGCTAGCTTGGTGAAACCCTGTCTCTACTAAAAATACAAAAAACTAGCCGGGAGTGGTGGCACGTGTCTCTAGTCCCAGCAACTCAGGAAGCTGAGGTAGGAGAATTGCTTGAACCTGGGAGGTGGAGGCTGCAGTGAGCCGAGATGGCGCCACTGCACTCCAGCCTGGGTGATGGAGTGAAGACTCCGTCTCAAAAATAATAAATAAATAAATAAACAAACATAATTATGTTTGAATCCCAGGTAGAACTGTCTGAATGAGTAAACTGTAAGCTTTCAGCTTTCTATGTTTATCTCAAAGCTCACTTCAGGGCCCTGAAAACATGGCATGTTTCTTTGCAGCACCCACAGCAGTTCCTAGCACGCTGCCTTTTTAGAAAGTAGGCACTCAATCTTCCTACCAATAATCAAGGTAATTAAGGGTTGTCCTTCTCCAGTACGTCACTATATGTTTGCTATATAAGAAAACAAACTATGTAGGGGATAAGGAAAAAGATTTCCTTATTATATCACTGTTTTAATTCATATGAAGATAAGCTTTGATACGTAAGCAAAAAAAGTAAAAGGTAGCAATACCTCTGTCTGAATTCCTGGAAAACTATTCGGTTGGGGAAGCCCTGGCGACAGATGCGGATCCCTTCCAGGACACCGTTACAGCGCAGCTGATCTAGGACTAGGTGTGGATCCAATTTTCCAGCCTAATCAAGCAAACAATAGTTTCGTAGTTTAATCTTTAGCACCTGACCTAGATCAGTTTAAAATACTCGCATGTGTTTTGCTCAGCACATACCCTCTTCTCGTGATTGGGAATGATGCAGCGAACGAAGTTAGGGTTGGTGTTTCGGAGGGTTGCCATCAGCTTGGTCAGAGATTCTTTGTAGAGCTGCCCGACAGTACGAAACATGCCCTTCTTGGTTTTATATGCGGAGCCAAAAGCTGTCTCAGTCATACCAGTGACTTGATCCAGACCCACGATACGGTCCACTGGGGAGGAGAAAGGAGAAAACAAATATAAGCCAAACCTCACTCGTTAGCAGGGAAAGAAAAGACACAGTGAAAGTGCAGCAGCACAAGCTTTGTGGAACAAATGACAGGAGATGCCATATAGGTAAGGCAGTCAGCATACTTAGGCACTGCACAAGCTGGGAACTAACAGCCACACACTTATATGGCAGGAGACTGTAGTGCTGTGACAGCTCCTCACTAACATACACCAGCAGATGCCTTCCGCTGCGCTAGCTTCAGGAATTCACTATCTTGGATAACATTCTGCCTGTTACATTTACAATTATTTGGTAAATGAAAACTCGTTGGCTGGCATTATTGATACATACAGACTGACACTGTGAAAGGCCTCCAAATAGGAAATGGCTCATAAAAATAGATATAAGAATATCTGATTGTACAAATCCACTTAATAAATAACCTCAGGGACTAGGGACCAGAATTCTCTCTTATTAGTCATTAGATTTTCAGTAAGAAAAGTCATTCAAATTTTAGGAACAAATGCAGGAAGATTAGATTACAGGAGTTCAGATTTTTAGCAATGTATAAGCTTCAGCTCTCTTCTCAAAACATGAGTAACACTTATTAAAGGGCAAGAACACAAAATAGGAAGGACCCTTCTGAAAAGAATAAATGCCTAAGCTTCCTCGGTGTTCAGTGGCTAAACTTGTCAGACATTCCCTTGTTAGAGCAACTGATATTTTTATATTATCCACAAAGACCTAGTACTTCTAATGATGAGATCATAAACAGAGCACCAGCCACAAGCAAAACATTTGGTGCATAATGTACATAACCTCTTACCGAAAACAAATTAAATGAATGAAACACATTACTCAAATACTTTAAAGTCAATCAGAATTATCAATGGAACTGCCCTTCTTAATGCCCTCCTCAACCCTAATGGGCACCTCATTTCTTTCATTTGTTTCCTGTGACAGAAACATGGGGACCTGACGCTGTGTGAAGAGCTTTATGTGCAAGATCTCATTCGATTATCAATTCCCAATGAGGTTTTTAACAGCAGAGAATCATGACCCCGGGAGGTAAAAGTGAACTGCTCAAGTTACGCAGGTCTTCAGTGGAAGCTGGGAGAAGGGCGGGTAAAAGCTGTTTAATTTCCAGGCCCATGCAGGCACGCTATACTACAACTGCTTCCAAGCAAAGCTACCAGATTCAAGGGTGTGGGTCAGAGCTACCTCTTTTGCTTGTGCATTGGAGACTGTCTACTTCAGAGACCGCCGTTCTCTCCTGTGCCTTCAACCTTTCCTCCTTCACTCGCCCCAGCAGAAAGCAGCACCAAATCCACTTCTGCAGGCCCCATAAAATACTGATCTTCCCTTGACTCTGTATCTGCCCACTTCTCTTGTCAGAGCCAAGCTTCTTTCTTGAGCAGTTCACACCCTTGCTACACCATATCCTCTCCCACTAATTTCCCAGTGTGTAGCCAACTGGCTTATGGCCCGTGCTCTTCCTCTCCTGCCCAACACTACTCAGGCAGTGACTGGTCAATTGCTAAATGAATAGACACCACCTAGTGCTTGTTTTTCTTGACACTGGTACGTTTACCTGGTGATGTCACAGCAGCATTCTAAAAACTCTCCACTCCTGGCGTTTTTCGGAGCCCCACCTTCTCCTGTACCCCACTTCCCTCTTGCTACTTCAGTCCCATGTTTCTTGATGATTTCTCTTCTGCTTTTCCTGTACCTCATAGCACTCAGCTGGGATCCCAAATCAATTCGTCTGCAGCCCTTCTAGAATAAGGCACAATACAAGTGCTGACGTTGGCCCTCTGCTTTTCTCAAGCCAGATTCCTAACCCAGGTGATCTCAGCTATGACTCTAACTAGATACACCTGACCACCCAGAGCCAGCTGCCAACCACTTGTATTCTACTCTCCACTCAGATGTCACAAAGGTGCCTCTGCCTTCTACAAATACTTGTTCAATCCTAGCATGTCTGCTTTGACTCAATGTGGCATCCCTGCTCCCAGCATCACGCCTGGCACTAACATGCTTGATATATACATGTCAGTGGATAAATTATGTAAACATTAAATATGTTTGTAATTAAAAAGGGTGAGAAATGCATTCAAAGAAAATAACAGGATGCTATAGGAGAAATGAGTGGTTAGAGATCTCTCTGGGGAAATGCCATATAATACCCTCAAATTAAGAATGGGCCTGTGGGAAGATGACCACTCCAGTTGGTGCAATCAGCATATGTGAAAGACCAGGGGCAGGAAGAAGCGAAGGAAGGCCAGCCTGGAGAAGGAGGCACCAGTATGAGGAGGAGCTTACCACACTTGCACTGGCTGCTGCCTGCAGAATGGCCTAGGGAAGGGGGAGGGGAGAAGTGGAAGTGAGGAGACCAGACAGGTGACCCTTCCAGGAGTCCAGGGTCTAGGTGATGAGGGCAGCTGGAGCTAGTGAGATTATGAAGATGGATCGAGAAGGAAGATTCAAGAGGTATTTTAGTGGGAAAATTGACTTGCTGTTGCGATGAATTCAATATGCATAGTGAGGCAGAGGAGCATTTCAAGAATAACTGCTAGGACTGTGGCTTGAGCAACTGAATGGCTGGTAGGGAAGACAAGGAGGGAAGTGGGTTTTGTGGATGGGAAGACAAGACCCAAACTCTAAGTCAGTCTGGGATGCCCGGGGACTTTGAAGTGTAAGAGAGATGTCAAATGACAAGAGGAATATTCCAGTCTGCTGCTAGGAAGAGAGGTCTGAACTAGAAAGGTAAATTTGGGAGTTGTCAACTTTTATCTAGGGGAGACCAGAAAGAGATGAGGGCCTAAGACCATCCCCAAGGAGCTCAGCAGAGGAGGAGGAGTTAAAGAGGAACGAAGGCCAGGCATGGTGACTCACACCAGTAATCCCAGTATTTTAGGAGGCTGAGGCAGGAGGATCACCTGAGGTCAGGAGTTGGAGACCAGCCTGGCCGACATGGTGAAACCTTGTCTCTACTAAAAGTATAACAAATACAAAAATTAGCTGGGTGTGGTGGTACACACCTGTAGTTCCAGCTACTTGGAAGGCTGAGGCAGGAGAATTGCTGAGGCTGAGGGAGAAAATTGCCTGAACTCAGGAAATAGAGGTCGCAGTGAGCTGAGATCGTGCCACTGCACTCCAGCCTGGGCAACAGAGCGAGACTCTGTCTCAAAACAAAACAAAACAACAACAAAAAAAATGAAGGATATGGAGAGGGGACAAAGGCCCATGTCTTAAACCCAAGTATGGACCCACCCTCTATCCTGTTCTTCCTCCTGGGTTTCCTATCCCATGGAACCACTGACCAAAAGTGGTTAAGCCGAAGGTTAAGATGTCATCGATCCACCCTCCTCTCCCCTGCCCTTGCTGGGCTCCTGCTTCTGACCTGGATCCTGCACTTCTCCCCCATTTCATCCTCTACCCGCAGTGCTACATGGTTCCTTCATTTACACCTTCTGTCCCTGTGTAATGTAGCAGCCATTTCTAAAAGATAAAACTATGCATTAACATCCTTGAGTTTCTCCCACAGCCTGTCGGATATTGTCCAAATAACTTAGCTCAGTAGGACAGCACAGTGATGGCCTCCACTCAGAGTCAGACACACCACACTCATGAGCTGGGTGATTCTGGGGCAAGTGACCCAACTTCTCAATTTCCTCCTCTTGAAAGGGAGCTAAAGAGACCACGCTTCAGAGCTGTGAGCCTGAAAAACATTCAAGTGCTCAGTGAAGGCACCTCTCTTGTCCCTTTCACTCATGCCCCTAACGGCCAACTGTACAAACTAGTTGCATTTGTCCAAAGACACAATGACTTCACATGCCATGCTTTTCTCTCTGCCTGGAATGCCCAGCCTGCTCCAGTCATCTTGGCAAACCCTTAAATACTTTTAAATCTCCATTCCTTTACCAGCTACCTCAGGGAAACCTTCTTAGGCTCGGTTTTCACCCTGCCTCCAAAGCTAAATAGGCCACTCCCTTCTCTAGGCTTCAAATCCCTGGGACAGAACCTCCACACTGTTCTGTGCATCTTCTCACTGGACTGAGTTTCCCCAGGGAACATTTTTCCAGCATCTTACATACTCAGGGCCCCGAAAGCTGTGCCCATGGTGTCTCTGGCCCCCCAACCATCAGCGGAGACAATCTCCCACCCCCAAATGTTGGCTGGTGCCTGGTGCCGGGCACACAGGAGGTATTTAATAAGCATCTGCTAAGTGAACTTGCACGAAGTTTACCAGAAGAACAAATCACCACCACAACGAGAGAGGAAGAGCACCATGTTGCTCTGGAAGGATTCAGTTACCCTGGTTGTGCAGGACTTTAGCCCGCACAGGCAGTTCTTAAACACAATCTGCTGTCAGTGTTGTGTGTGTGTGTTTTTAAAAATATAGTAACCGATAGTCATAATAATCCTGATTTTCAAATTTAATTTTAATAAGGACAATCCAAAGCTAAATATTCAGATTTTTAAAAAATGATGCTTTAGACTTTCAGTTCTTGTTTTTTTGAGATGGAGTCTTGCTCTGTCACCCAGGCTGGAGTGCAGTGGCGTGATCTTGGCTCACAGCAACCTCCGCCTCCCGGGTTCAAGCGATTCTCCTGCCTCAGCCTTCTGAGTAGCTGGGACTACAGGCACCCGCCACCACGCCCAGCTAATTTTTGTATTTTTAGCAGAGACGGGGTTTCACCATATTGGCCAGGCTGGTCTCGAACTCCTGACCTTGTGATCTGCCCGCCTCGGCCTCCCAAAGTGCTGGGATTATAGGCGTGAGCCACTGCACCCGGCTATTTTTAATTCAACATTTTAAACTCTGGGTTAGATTCTACCAACAAAATTATCTTGTGAGTGAAAGAGAAACACGTTGGGAAATTCATTAAATGATTTGAGCCACACTAATAATGTATGATTTCACTCAACAATCAAGACCCGAAAAACCTCTATTTTAAGAGTATCTTCTTGTTGATCAAAGCAGACACCAGAGAAAGGCAGAAAGTGCGAAGAGAAGACGCCAGCAGCTCCTCGAAGTGAGCAGTGCGCCTCACTGGAAGACCTAATATTGCTTCTAAATCTCAAAGTGCCTTTCCTCCAGCCACCGTTTCAGGGTAAAGACCGGCTTTGTTTACTCTTGCACTATACATTCTTCTATCTGAGCTGTCAGGAGAGCCTGGTTAGGACTGCTGGTGGGCATTTAAATTCATTACTTGGTTCTAGAAGCCTGAAAAGTATTTTATACTAACACCTAATTTACTAATCTATAACAATTTATTTAAACAGTCGGAAATTAGATGAGTTCCAGACTGAAATCTGTGAGGATATATTCGCAGTTTAAGAGAGAAAATGCAATGTGTCATCTATCTCATCATGAAACTGCCATCAACAGTTTCATAGAAGGAATGGCATCGGCTGGTGCCAGAATCCTTAACTGGCCCTTCTAGGGGATAATCTAGGAGACGGGTCCATAAGATTTTTATGTTTTTCAAATCTGTGCATGGGCCACAGTACTAGTGTTACTAAATTTACTTTCAAGTATTGAAGCTAGATCTTCAGAAATTCATTCTAGTGAATATAGCTGGAAACCAAAACAGGGAGAAGAAACCTATTTAATGTTAATTTCAACAGCCAGATGCTGATGACTGAGAGCAGCATCACACACTCCTTATGAAAGGTGTTCGGTGCCCGGCACTGTGCGAGGCATGGAGCAGGTTCTCAATACTCATTTAAATAAGGTAAGACAATTCCATCCTCATACAGATGAAAATTGTCACTGTTACAAACAATTTGGAAACAAATATATTTAACTATTATGAATTCGCAGAAAGAATCTTAACATCAGTCTGTCTCCGTAATATCCCTGTTACATGGTAGTGTAATAACAAGTTTGCAGTGGTTACATAACTAGTTGCTAGAACCGATCTGCTAATTACTCTAGCATCTGAAAATTTTTAGAAAAACCCCAGGAAGTTGAGAGGTTGAGAAGCAGCACGTGATTTAAGGAGAAAACAATCTTCTTTATTCCAAGCACTAGTCTCAAGCCAAACTTGAATGTCTCCCTTATCTCCATCTACCTTCCTATCCCTTTCAGCCATCTAAGACTTTGGGCAGACAGGAAGCCCGTCTTTGCCCGCAGCTTCCACTATGCTTTGTGCTCGCTTTCTCCCCTTGTCAGTCCCATGTCCCCAACTCACGCTGAGACTGGGCAGCCCGGCACCGCAGCCTATCAGCTGAACCTTGGGACACTATGAACGATACTAGACTTAAGGAAAGCCAAGGAAATAAACATTTATCGGGTTTCTCTGTTGTTCTGTAATTACAGCAGCAGCTGCTGCAGATGCAGCCAAGGCAACGGCAACTCTACCACACCACACATTCAGGCACTCCCCGTGTGCCACGCATTCAGGTTCACGTTGCCTCAGTTGATATTCACAATAACCCTGAGAACTAAATGTCGCTGTCCGCACTTGCCCTCAGGAACTCAAGCTGCAGTACCCAAGCGCTGCTTCTCTGCGGTGAGTTTCCAACTATTGCTAACACTTGAGATCAAAAAATAGGAAGGAGCAGAATATACTGCAACAATAACACAAACCTTCATCCATTGAAAGCGAGAACAACTTAAACACGTAAACTATGTCAGACCTAAACCACAGATTCTAAAATGGGACTTAAGATGGAGGTTATGATCAAAGGATGTAATCTATAAGGAGATTAAATGGGTACCATCTTATCAGTCATGATACTTGGCTCTACCCGGACTTCTCAGGTTTTCCCTGAGTTTTGCTGTGGTGGTACACTCTTCCGGACCTGTCAGCTGCAATCTAGCACACATGGAGGTTCAAAGAGCCTAACTGGTGCTGTTCTATGAAGGAAATTGCAGGTGCAGGTATAAACTAGCGTCAGTGAAAATGATACATAATTGTCCCTCCAACATGATTTGGATCAGGTCTAAAGCCTTCCATAGTCCCAATTACCCTATTACCCATCACCCCTTTAGTCCAAAAGCCCTGCCTGTAGCTTTCAGGTTACAACCCCTTTTTGCTGGTTCATTCTGCTTGCATCTTCCACTACTCGTTTCTCTCTGAAGCCCAGACTTTCAAGATATACTTGTAAGAAAAGAGTCCTCGACTTTATAGCAGAAACTTGTATGACCTCCGTATTTGCTTCTAGGAATCCTGTTCTCCCCTGTTGCTTTCTCTTTTGCACTTGTCCTGCAATTCTTCTGGAAATCTCTTTTTATTCCAGTCCCAGAAGCCTACATGCTCTTCATAATGCTATTTGCCCATCATTACAATTGTACTTAAGCACATGGGTCCTATTAGCTTTGTGTCACCTGCTTTAGAGAGATGCTTACCACACATCAGCACATCACAGGCAATCACAATCTGGATCCCTAGAAACTCCTCCATCCATTGTCTTCCAAGAAATCACTGGAAATATTAAAGTCCTCCATTTTCATTTTAAAATCCCTTAGCCCTCTCTGGGGTGGTGGTCTTGAATCAATAAACACATTAAAGAGAAAACGATTTTGCTGTAAAATATTACACTCGATTTCAAAGAACATATTTGGCCTTGGTAGATGGATGGGCTTCCGAGGAGAAGTAGAGATTGAGACCGTTGGTGCTTGGTTCAGCTGAGTAATTGAACCAAAGGACACCTCACAGAGACAGACAGAGCTGGGAACATTTTCAGTGCCAAGGTGAGGGTGCAGTGAGGGGAACGGGCCTCCCTGCTGCTCATTCATTAGCATGAAGTCATCTAAGAGCGGCTCTCTACTGGATGCTGCTGGTACAGCAAAATGCCTGGTGTATACACCTCAAAGATCATGGTCCCACAGGAAAGAGTGCCCGTGCTTTCGGTGGTCACGGTGGGAACGGTGGGCGAAGCTGCTGGGGCTGAAAATTGGGTGTGGGGTCACCACCCCCTACCCATCCATCAGCTCTCGCTCAGTGACTTAGTGATGCTTTGCCTCCTCTGTGCCAGGTGCTGAAGAGATCACAGTGAGCAAAGTCAGGCACTGGCCCTGCCTTCAAAGAGCTCACAGCCTGGAATTCTCTTATGAGGTTAGAAATCCAAAGGGAATTCATCTAAAGAGGGCACTCACTTTAGGAGAAAGTCCAAAAGATCAAGCACTAACCTTTAATAAAGCCCAAGTCCCAGGTTATAGCCGAAAACTGCCTCCAAGCTCCCCCGGTCCATTTCAACACTGTCAGCATTCCCCAGCGCCAAAGAGGACTGAATTTAGGGATCTCTTCCTCTGGAGTTCTGTAGAATTTTCATTCCTGCTTATGCTGTCTCTAGCATAATCTTTTACCTCCTCCCACTCCATGCTTGCAATCTACTTCTTTCATAGTATGTGAACTAGAGTTGATGGCAGGAATTTTGAGTTGGATTAAAATAGGCATGGTCCTTTAACATTTTAAAAATAACTTTTGAGATGGATTTGGATCTCAGCATTATCATGTTCCAAAAATCATAAAGGAAATTTCATAAGATAAATTTATCTTTGAGTTTCGCTACTTGCCAATTTCACTAAACATTTGGAAGGCTGGCTGGGCTTCATTTTATATTGGGCTTTTGGAGACTCTGTAGCTGTAGTTAGGCTGTATTTTAACACAGGGCTAAGGATTCAGATCACAAAGCCCAAACATGTGGAGCTCAATTTAAGGTTCAATGTATAATCCTGACAACATTCCACTCTGTTTTCGTCTCAACTTGCACATTATCAGGCCTTGTAGATCGTTTCAGGGCCTCTGGTTGAAAAGAAAAGGGCAAGTAGCCAGATATGCACACACATTCCAAACAAAAGGTATAATGAGGAGACCAACACACCTGAGGTAAATATGTAATTATTTGTCTGCAAAATGTGTCTTAAATAAAAGGAAACACTCCTCCTTGGAAATTCCTTAGAGTTGAAAATTTAAAGGTGACTCAAAAGCAAAGGAGATGTCATTTAGCAGATCGGTTCTTAACGATTTCCTTAGAGGACTGTGTATCACAATGGCACTATTGGAAAAGGTAGTGGCATACCTTTTAATATGCGGTGCTATAAGTGCTATGCATAAAATAAGAAGCAATGTGTAGGCAGTAGCAATTAAATTGCTTATGCACTCAAACATTTGCCTTGAAGTATAATAAAACTGAGCATGAAATGAAAGGTTCATGCAGGCCTATGAGCAAAACCAAAACAGAAACCCGAAAGCCCACCCCAGCCCCCCAGCCTACCCCCTGCCCTCCCCGGCCACCCTGCCAGTCCCCCCCACACATTTTTCCTGTGGGCTTAAAACCCTTCTGTTTTGGGAGACCTACAGGCTTTATACATTCACCTGGTGGCTCATGAAGACCAGAAACACTGTCATAGAAAGAAGCTCTCTGAATATTCTGAATCTCTAAAGCAGAGAAACAGCAAAAACAGGACAGAAGAGCAAATACACAAACACTTCAGTTAGTGTGAAAGACATTCGACAGCACAAGTCAACTTTGAAATCGGGCTACAAAAGGAGCTAGTCCAAGGCAGATCCCATGCAAACATGACTGTTTAGAGCATTTGCACATTTGGACAAAGTTCTTTATAAAATAGATTAAGGCTAAATCAAAAGAGCACATTCCCAGTTCCTGGTGTGAGCATTACATGATATCAATGTCAAATGATTACCCCATGTAAATGCAAGATGAATTTTAAGAGGAATAGGTACTGTTTGAATCATCTATCAGAAAAATCTCTTATAGTGAGTAGCTTAGGACATGACGGCAGTGAAGTCACAGCACTATGGCAAACGTACATATTAGTGGCTTTTACTGTCACGAATTATGCTGCTGTGTAATTTTACTTCCAATACAGATTCTCGGAAATATAATTTCCGAAAAATAATTTGAATACAAATTACTATACAATAGATATACCATTAAGGAAAACAAAATTCAAGGTCTGTTGTAGCAAAATGTTAAAATAATTTTGAATCATAAGCAAGATTATACTTATTGATCATACTGTTACTCATGAAAATATCCTAGGAAGTACATTGACATGAAAAGGCAATCTTTAGGGTTTTTTTTTCCCTCAATATAAACCTTAAGAAGTGCCAAGAAGTCCTTTGCAGCTGGTAAAGAGATCCAAACAACATCTTTTAGCGAAAAGTAGGCATTATAAACCTCTAGGGCAGGGCTGCCACCAATAAATCTTATTTCTCTTGGTTTGGCCTTGAGAAAACTCGAAAACTCTAACACAAACTCTATTTTCTTTTTCTTTCTCTTTCTTTTTTTTTCAGTGGAGACAGGGTCTCGCTGTGTTACCCAGGCTGGTCTCGAACTCCTGGGGTCAAGCAATCATCCTGCCTCAGCCCCCCAAACTGCTGGGATGACAGGCGTGAGCCACCGTGCCCAGCCATAAACTGTATTTTAACACAAAATGTTTCATACTCTAGGTGTTGTACCTTCACAGGCAAACTATATTCATATATCATATATTCATCTGTTCATGTTCAACTTGTCATTTTCTGCTTTTGCATTTCAGTGGCCCTAAAAAGAGGAAAATAATGTTTTTCTAGGGTTATTTTTCTAGAGAAAAATTGCTCCCCTTATCCTGAGAACTCTACATCCAGAGTGAGCAGTGATAAATCCTCCACCTTAGAACCCTCTTTAAACTTCTATGCCTGCCACTACTTTATATATGAAACAAACTGTCTTCAAAATTGGACAAACATGGTACTGCTTCTCTGCCCGTTCCTCGCCCTGAAGAACAGCGCCTCCCAACAGTGAGTGGCCTCTGAGATGTTCTCTGTCACTCAGATGAAACTAACTGTCAAGCTGAAGAGCGACAGCACCTCCTGCTAAGAGCGGCATTATCTGGAGAGCAAGCACCTAGGAGTATTCCAGAGCAGAGGCTAGCAGAGCCCAAGCAAACCTGGGGTAGATAAGATATCCCTTGGCTTATTTTGACAAGAATGGCCAAATGCACTCCCAAGGGCCATCAATAGGGCTGTGCAAACATGGCGTCTGTGGGTCAGAGCTGTGGACTAAGTACAGATGAACGGGGCTCACGCCAAGGGCTGAAGGAGCTCAGCAAGGCTTAGCGTTTCCTCTAAGCATTTCTGTAATCAAATCAATAACTTGCCTGTATCTCTTAAATGGAAGACACAAAAGTACAGGTAAGGAGTCTCCAGACAGGGCCCTACCTATAAGACGTAGCATCTGTGATCCGTAATTTGTATGACATCCCACCCTCCCACCTCCACCCTTGCCCACCAAACCTTATACACCTACAGCTTCTGACCTATTGTTGCCAAAGCCCTCTCCAGTATCTGGGGCTGGTGAGACCTGAAGCTAAAGAAGAATGGAAGGAGGAAGTAGGGAGCTGGGAGCCAAGAAAAAGACTAGCTCAGTTCTGTTACTGCATCTGTGTATATCCTGGTTTCTCAACTGGATTACTAGCTCTTGGGAGGCAGGGGACATGTCTCTCATTGCTTCCAGACTGAGCTCACAGATTATTGCCATGGGAAGTACATAATTAGGTATGTAGTATTATACGAATGGGTCAAGTGCTGAACGGGTGTTTCTAAAACCATTTTTGGTTAAGGATATAAGACAAGGACTAAAAAAGGGTTCATAGTGTCAGAATAAATATGTAATAAAGGACCTCATTTCCATGCTTATAATGTCAGTGGTCCCAATACCTGTTTTCCTTCAAAATGAAGAGAAAACCAGTTTTTGAGGCTGGTTTTCAAAAACCAGGGAAAAGTCCCCATTTCCTCTGTTCCTGTTTCCCAGGCATCGTCTCCATGCCCACTGTCATCTTCAGTTGTCCCATACTCAACTCCCCACTTCCAGGCTCTTTCACTCCAATCCACCCAACGAACACTGCCTGTTTCACTTCTTCGAGTTCAGAATGGGTCACTACCCAAGGTCACAAACCTACTGACACTATTTATTCAGCACAGTCTCAAGTCCAAATTCCACTAGAGATGGGACATGAGGACTCTCCAGCCTAGCCTCAGCCTACCAGCCCGGCCTCATTTCCTGCTCACTCTTCTCTGCCCCAGCCCTCTCTAAAGCCAAATGGAAGACTCCTCCTGAGCTATGATTTTCGACCTCTCCACCATGATCATTCTGTACTTCTCCTGCCAACTTCATTTCTACAAATGCCACCCCAGACGCTCACTCCTAGAGCTAGTTCATGTAAACCTTCTTACCCGCAAACGTTTAAGGCATAACCAGGCCACGAATGCTCATAAATTAGTGCTGAAGACACTGTGTGGCACTTAGTAGGTGCTCAGGAGATGTCAGCTTCCATTGTTTAATCAACAAATCATTTTTATTCTTTAAGGACAAGGAAAATTGCATCCTCTCGTTATGACATTTTCCCCTTAGCGCCCCAGAAAAAGGCAGTCCCTTCCTCTGTTGCACATCCCTAAAAACTCACTGTGCCATTCCCATGGCATTTATCACAGATCCACTTTGCATACTGATCTCACTCCCTCTGCTGTGTTCTAAGACCTTACAAGGGTATCCGGAGGAGAAGCTGAACATGAGGAGACTTTGTAACCTACACAGTCCCCAATGCTGTCACAGCTGAAGTGATTCCTGAAGGAATGCAAATCCTTAGGACTGCAGCATTACTCCTCCCTCTTCTTCCTCACACATTTCCAACACACCAGCGCTGGCCTTTCTAGCACTGTAGACCCTGTTAACAACCTGAGCTCAGAGGTCTTTTCTGTTCTCGTCTCAGTTTCTCATATCCCACTCTTAACATTGCCTATCGACAAGGCGAAGAGGAGCTCATCACTGAGGATACTGTAAGTTCTACTGGAGCTCCCTGCTTCTCTTCCCAGTCCTCACACGGCATCCCTCAACTGAGTAGGTCAATGGAAGTGACACTGTGCATTCAGTAGTCAGTTGAAGACTTTCACCTAAAGGTACAAAGATTAAAGCCTTCTGTTTTACTTGTTGGAAAGCTCGTCTTTCCCCCAGGTCCCTCCCCTCTTTGCTATGTGTCAGGCCCACAGTCTGTTCCCAGGACGCATGCGTGCAGGTGTGCATCCCACCCCTGCAGATCCTTCACACTGACTTGATCTGACAGACACAGTCATTCTTAAGATGATCTTTCATAGGGTCACATTTCCCCTAGTCACTTTCTCTGTGTCCATTCTTCAATTCCTGTCTCTTTCCTTTGGCCCCAATTGCACTTAGCCCCCTTGTTCTCTGCTTCCATTTCTTTCCCTCTACCTCTGAGAAGACAGCTAGCTTACAAGGCTTAAGATGCTATAGAGAAAGCAGACGTGAGCCAGGTAACTAAATAGGTCTGGCCTCAGGGTCAGGGTCTAGGCAGGGGTAGATCCAGGGCTAAGGTCCTGCATGGCCTGAAGCCAGGCAAAGAGGTGGAATAGAGCCAGGATGAAATGTAGCAGGAGAGCTGAGCTCTAGGAGAAGATACTGGTTCCCACGATGCATACAGACACAGAGACATTGTGATTTTCTGGTACTAGTAAAATCTTGCAGTCTACCATAAAAATCACCAAAATTCTTCACCTGAGGTTCATATAACAAAAGAACTATGAGGACTGATGGAAAGAAAAGCAACTGATCTAAATGCAGGCGATTTGCGTTTATCCACCAGCCACTGGGTGTCCAGGGCAGGTGGTGAGGAAGGACGTAGCTCAGGAGGCCTGACACAGGGAAAAAGGAATGAGCAGGCCTTCTCAGGTTTTGTATCCCAGTGTTCCTGGATTATAACTGAATTGGGACTGTGGTGGCCTGAGGCATATGTGTACGTCTTTGTGGCTCCGGGCCTAGAATGTTTCTGTACTCCCTATAACATCTGACCAAGAAGGCAGATGTCTCTGTATTCATTTCTTAACCCAAGTATTCTTAAAACGGATAAATTCCGATATAATGGCAGCCCTGCTCTAGGGAAAGAAAGACTTTAAAGTAAGAAGTATATATATCCATATGTATGTAAAAGAACCATCTATAAACCTTAATTATAAAAGATTCCAGTCAAGCATAATTACAAAGATAAGCGCTTTCTTACCGTCTTTCCAAAGCTCTGCCACAAATCTGTCTGATGACTGGTGCAAAAGGGTGGCCACGTTGTCGTTCAGGGGGTCCATGTTCTTCATCAGCCACTCATCTGCCTTATAGTCCACCTATCCCGCACCAAAGCCAAAAGTGGTGAAATGGAGAACACAAAACCAAACACAAAAACAAAAATACTTTAAGCCTCAACCAAAAACTTTTATACAACAGTCCCCAAACTGGGCTGTCTGAAAGACAATATGTTTGTAATATATACTGTACTTGTTCGTTTATCAGCACCTTTGTTACACCTTCATAAAAATGTAGCAACATTTCAAACACAGCCATTTTACTCCAGTTATTCAACATAAGAGCTCTTACCTTCCCTGCATAATGTATAATGCAAAAATCAGCTTTGTCTTTTAGTTGTCGAGGTTTCTGAAACTTGGAGTGGGAACCTTGCTCTTGAACCAGTTTTTCAACAAAGGTTTTATCTGTGGCTTTAGGGAACCAGCATTCTTCATCCAAAAGGGCCAGTACACCAGGAGGGTTCGCCTGATAATGACAGGCAACAAAAATTCACAAGTTTTGCATGCCACTTTAATACTACTGAGTTTGGCACTTCAACTTCTAAAACAATTAGTTTTATGAAGATCCATGGAAAACAAATTGCTAGGATGGAAGGGAATGTCTAAGCCATAACAAGTTTATAATTCAAACACTGACATCTCAAACTGCTAAATAAGTACTAGCACGAAAACAGAGGAGTAACTTATCTCAAACTTATAAATACTGTATGTAAATTGCAAGTAAATGAATTCCAAGCAGATGGCCCCACAAAAGCGGCAAATAAAAGAAGCCAGAAACGCAGTGGGAAGTGGAGAGATGAAACTGAATGTTTATATTCAGTGACTGGAGAAGTCATTATAACACCTCAACTAGCAAGAATGCTTCAGACATTTTATATCCGAATCAGTTTAAGTTTCTGTTTAAGTAATTTTTAAATTAACTGTATCACTTTATATATGGCAAAATATTTTAAACTATTATTAAGTAGAGTATATGGAAATTGATAAACTGAGTCATCAGTTGCTTTATATATGTTTTAATAGTCACTTGCCAACCTATTTTATGTGATTCAATTATTACTTCATTGAAAAAAAGTAGCACTTTGGGAGGCCAAGGCGGGTGGATCACGAGGTCAGGAGTTCGAGACCAGCCTGGCCAATATGGTGAAACCCCGTCTTTACTAAAAATACAAAAATTAGCTGGGTGTGGTGGCACGCACCTGCAGTCCCAACTGCTCAGGAGGGTGAGGCAGGAGAATTGGTTGAACCTAGGAGGCGGAGGTTGCAGTGTGAGCTAAGATGGTGCCACTGCATTCCAGCCTGGGCAACAGAGCAAGACTCCATCTCAAAACAAAAAAAAGAAAAGAAAAGAAAAAGTGCTAGATGACTCCATAGAGACAGAGAGTAGATTAGTGGTAGTTGGAGGTTGAGGGAAGAGAATGTGGAGTGACCACTAATGGGTAAGAGGTTTCTTTCGGGGGTGATGAAAATGTGGCAGGATTAGGTAGTGGTAATAGTTCCACAACTTTGTGAATATACTACAAACATCACTGAAATTGTAGTTTTAAAGGGTAGATTTCATGGTTTGTGAATTATGTCTCAATTTTTCAAAAGGCCTAGAGCTCACATTGTCTGGAGTGACTTCCTTTTTGGAGGTAAATGACACATGAAAGCTAAATAAGATATTTAAGTAGTGATGGTCTGTTTTCTAGTGTTTCTGGGTTATCATTTATTACCACACTGCAAATATGGCAAGTGTGTGATATAAAACTGAACTCGTATCAGTTCTAGGGCACACTCATGAAATCAGCTTTTTGAATAAAACTCTAAGATCAGTTCTCTTCAACTCCTAAAGCCTTCATATTTACTGGTGAAGAGTTGGCAATACACACGAATGCTGTTTTTAAAAGTAGCTAGAGGCGGCCGGGCGCGGTGGCTCAAGCCTGTAATCCCAGCACTTTGGGAGGCCGAGACGGGCGGATCACGAGGTCAGGAGATCGAGACCATCCTGGCTAACACGGTGAAACCCCGTCTCTACTAAAAAATACAAAAAACTAGCCAGGCGCGGTGGCGGGCGCCTATAGTCCCAACTACTCGGGAGGCTGAGGCAGGAGAATGGCGTGAACCCGGGAGGCGGAGCTTGCAGTGAGCTGAGATCCGGCCACTGCACTCCAGCCTGGGCGGCAGAGCGAGACTCCGTCTCAAAAAAAAAAAAAAAAAAAAAGTAGCTAGAGGCTATGGTTACATATAAATGAAACAGTGTAATAACGTGGTCAGAGAAAGGGATGGGTGATCTGAATGCCCGCAGGTGGAAGCTGAGGGAACCCTTCTGCAGTGGAGATCCTTACTCCAGGACTCCTCCACCTGAAAGAATTGTCAGGGCTTCAGACCAGCTAAAAGAAGACAGTAATCTGAGGCAACTGGGATTAGGTCACTTTAGAGGAGCTCAGAGTGGCAGGTAACTCAATCCACCCCAATCACACAACAAGTGTGAGAAATGAAGTTCCACGTTAATGTTAATATAACAGAAACATCTTCCTTTTACCCTTTTACATTCTTAGCCACTTTTAATGAGAATTTTCCTAAATTCTGACAGTCTCTCAAATAAAATTTGCATTTTTTCTAAATGATTTGGTGACAGCGTGATTATGAATATCATTATTGTGTCTCCTTTTTATTTTTTCCACTTCATCCTTCAATGTCAAGATCTCTATTATCATTCCTTCTCTTAACTGGGTATTTCCAAGAGCTGTAAGCTGAGAAGCCTATGTTTCTGAATATTGGTCATAGGTTTTGTGAGAGCTTTTGAACTCAGAGGTTTGCCTGCTACCAGCCCACAATCTTGCAAGGCAGGGGTTGGGATTATGTGAGATGAGGTAAGCCTGGCACGGGCCTGTCAGGTGCCACCACAGAGGACGTTTTTATGGCATTTTCCTTCTAGAAAGTATTGTTTTCACTCTCCATTTTGCAAGGAACATCAATGGGATCATTATCCCATGTCATTCCACAGGCTGTCGTTAAATTCCCCATCATCATAAACTCTCATGGGAGTTTTAAAAATGTTATGTTTTTATTTATTATTATTTTTTGAGACAGAGTCTCGCTCTTGTCCCCCAGGCTGGAGTGCAGTCGTGCGATCTTGGCTTGCTGCAACCTCCACCTCCTGGCTTCAAGCGATCCTCCTGCCGCAGCCTCCCGAGTAGCTGGGATTACAGACACCCGCCACCATGCCTGGCTAATTGCTTTTTGTATTTTTAGTAGAGATGGAGTTTCACCATGTTGGCCACGCTGGTCTCGAACTCCTGATCTCAGGTGATCTGCCTGCCTCAGCCTCCCAAAGTGCTGGGATTACAGGCGTGAGCCACTGTGCCTGGCCATGTTTTTATTTTTTAATCAGATTTTATATTTCTATGAATAAGTAGAATAATCCTCAAATTGAGGTACAGAGTGAGTCAGCATTAAATCTTGAATTCCCTCCCTCCCCTTTCTGAGCGATCTCTCCTTTAAATTAGGACTATTTAGGCAGGGAATAAAGGGTCCACTCTAAAGGCTTAAGGAAGAGTCTAGAAGTACCAGTACAAAGAGCATAGGAAGGAAAGAAGGAACGAGTTAACTAGTTCTCTCATTGCCTGTCAGTGTCTGGGCATAACTGGTGACTAGGAACATCATGACTTCCCAGCTCCAGTACTTTCTGAATGCCCGGCTGCTGTGGTTTCAATGTGTTCCCCAAAAGTTTACATGTTGGGAACCTGATTCCTAATGCAGCAGTGTTGAGAGAGAAGGCCTTAGGAGGTAACTGGGTCACGGGGGCTCTTTCCTAGCACACGGATTAATTCATTCATGGATCAGTGGGTTGTTGAGGAGGTGGGTTAGTTATCATGAGAGCGGGTCTGTCATAAAAAGCCAGTTTGGCCATTTCTTAGGAGCCCCCCTCGCCATGTGATGCCCTGTGCCACCTCAGGACTCTGCCGAGAGTCCCCACCAGCAAGAATACCCTCATCCAATGCAGCCCCTAGACCTGGGACTTCCCAGCCTACAGACTACGAGAAATCAATTTCTTTTGTTTATAAATTACTCCGTCTTAGTTATTCAGTTATAGTAACAGAAAACAGACTAGGACACTTGCCAAATAACTTCCCTAAAATACCACTTTCAATGTGCCGTTCGCCTGCTAATTTCTGACCACAAAACTCATCCCTGGAATGCTCCCTGCACAGCATCTACACCTGTAATACCTTCCGCAACATGGCCAGCCTACTTTGTGGCCTTTGCCTTTTTCTGAATTCACCCAGCATCACTTAGAGTCGTACCCAGGAACCAATGAACTCACCACTATGTTGTGTTCTGTTCTCTGGTTTCAAGATCAGGTTCTTGAGGACCAAGGCCATGGTATATACTATCTCATATCCCCATGGCACCCCCAATCTGCATTTCCAGGCCATAACTGAGGATTTAATAAATTCTTTTCTTTTTTTTTGAGATGGGGTCTCACTCTGTCACTCGGGCTGGAATGAAGTGGTGTGACCATATCACTGTAGCCTCCAACTCAGGGCCTCAAAGGATCCTCCTGCCTCAGCCTCCTGAGTAGCTGGTAGTACATGCACATGACACCGTGCCTGGCTAATTTTAAAACTTTCTTGTAGAGATGTAGTCTTACTGTGTTGCCCAGGCTGGTCTCAAACTCCTGGTCTTAAGTGATCCTCTCACCTCAGCTTTCCAAAGCACTGGGATTACAGGCATGAGCCGCCACACCTGGTCCAATAAATTGCTATCTGGATCTTATTCTACTACGACAATATTTACACTTAAGGCCTGGAAAATAATTAAAAACGTAAACATCAAACCCCTTCTACTTCACTTATTTTTTGGGGGAACAGGGTCTCACGTTGTTACCTAGATTGGAGTGCAGTGGTGCAGTCTCAGCTCACTGCAACCTCTGCCTCCTGTGTTTAAGTGATTCTCGTGTCTCAGCCTCCTGAGTAGCTGGGACTATAGGCACATGCCACCACATCCAGCTAATTTTTTGTATTTTTAGCAGAGATGAGGTTTCACCATGTTGGTCAGGCTGGTCTCGAACTCCTGACCTCAAGTGATCCGCCTGCCCCAGCCTCCCAAAGGGATTACAGGCGGGAGCCACCGCACCTGGCCTTCTACTTCACCTATTTTTGCTTGGAGTTAGTTATTAGGGTTGAAATGTTTAATTACCCCATCATTTTCACCTTGAGAATACAATTATTGTATGAGAGTAAAAAATATATTAAAAAATAGTAAAGTATTTTGTCCTAGAGGACAAAGCAAAAGAAATGCAATTAGGTAACATTAAGAATTAATATTTGTAAGACTCATTTAAAGGTCACAAAACCGGGCCGGGCGCGGTGGCTCAAGCCTGTAATCCCAGCACTTTGGGAGGCCGAGATGGGCGGATCAACCACCAGATTTAAAAACACTCTAAAAACATTTTAAAAAATAAGACAGGTAATTTTCCATTTGGAAGACTTTCAGCACAATTATTCCTATAAAGATATTGACCTAGCAAATTTTATGGGTTCTCGTCCATCCTAAAATAAAACTGCAGATACATAATCATTATATTCTTAAAACGTAGGACTTCCAGTGTCATATGGACGCATACAATGAGCATCTCAAAAAACATATCCTATAGTCATCAACAGTACTAATGTGAAATACTCCCTTCTCTTATTTACATAAATACCCAAACAATTCTTTAGGCAACAAAGCAGTGATGAAATGTAACGAAATGTGTTCATGTGCTTGTGTATGCACAAGTTACCTGGAAGTCACTACAAGCATGCCACCTCTAAATGACCCTGTAAGCTACAAAGAAGCAACTATCCTCACAACTATAGGTCATTTAAGATTTTTTGCTGTAAACGTGCCTTGAAAGGTAAAATGATTTCTTATGTATTATAAAAGCCAAATGAAAATTATCCATTGCTTTCCTTAAACTCAAATTTCTAATGTGCTGGAACTACATCTCTAATATGGGAGAATGCCTTCTAGGTTCTTCCTCTTCCCGATGTGCCACTGCTCCTCCTGACTGTGGGTGCTGTGCCATCCACGATCTCTAGCCACGAGACCGCCAACACCTTCAAACATGAAGAACACAAGTGGCAACCAGAGACTGAGCAGCAAGAACCAGAAGCCTGCTGTACCTCCTGGGAGAAAACTCTGAGTTATTCAAACATACCTACTTAACTAGTGTTAGAGCTTTCTCTACACTACAGATGTCAGTGCTTAATCATGTTTTAGTTTTTCTTATATTTTGGCAGATAGCAAAATAAAATAAATGAAGCTGATACCTTGTTGAGCAAAAGCTAAATAAGGAGTACAGAACCAGATTGTCAATACTTGCTTGAGATCACATGGAGTCGAGTTCCAAAAGTGAATGAGTTATACACTCAAAGCTTGAACGTGAATGAGTTCTATGTATTTTTACAGAACATTAAACCACCAAGAAAAGAGTTTCTGATGCTTTCTAAGATTGCCACTAAAAATACATCTGACAAGACTTCCCTGAGAACAAAAACTTCACATTAAAAAAAAAAATCTGGCAAAATAAAAACCTCTTTGTACTTTAAAAGGCCAAACCTCAGTTATCTGCAAAATGGATTTACATGACACATCTTATTCTCAGCTAAATAAACTGTCAGGTGGAGCTCCACATCCTTTGAGAGGTACACGCAAATGCCAGCACACAGGGCCATCTGCAGTCTGTGCGGGCCGGAGCCCACTATCCAGTATACCCATGCAAGCAAGGATAGGAATCAAGCTGCGAGGAGAGCTAAAGAAGGATTTTACTGGCATGCTACTGACTTTTAAATTCTGTAGATATTTTATCAGAGTATCACCTTTCTGGAAAATTTAGATCAGAAAAGTATTTCACCACTGAATAACTTGGGTAATTTCTGTCTCGGGTTATGCCGCTTAAGGTCACTGCTTGAACGGAAAATGAAAGACAACGAGCAAGAGAGCGCTCTTACAGGCCTCTCTATCAGGTCGATGCACGGCTGCAAGTCCAGCCCGAAATCGATGAAGTTCCACTCGATGCCTTCGCGCTGGTATTCCTCTTGTTCCAGGATAAACATGGTGTGGTTGAACAACTGCTGCAGCTTCTCGTTGGTGTAGTTGATGCAAAGCTGTTCAAAGGAGTTCAGCTACAAATGTCAAAGAGTAATTTTCCAAACACGGGGAGGCAGAGGGAAAATGGGAATAATTAGTCAGGTAGTTATAAAACATGTTTTCATTAAAAATTACTAATTAGGTATGAAGTACATGATTGCTTCTAGCTAATGACAGTGACTAAACCAGGTGGGGTGGTCTCCCAATCCCTCTCTCACACACAGCCTTTTTGAAAAGGTAAAGAGAAAGAACATACTGTCTATGGCCGCATTACTGAACTGCTAAAATGAAAAGATAATAAACTTAATATGCTAACTGAATGCTCTGCAAGTAAAACAATTCAGTTCTTATTAGTGAATGGGTTAAGGACTATAAATAAATAAACAAGAGAGTAAGAAAAAGAAGAAAAACAAAGGCTTGGAAAAACCAGAGGCAAAGGGAGGTGAGCGAGGTGGTGGGCGTGCATCTAAGCTGGGGTGGAGAATGCGTCTGGTTCTGTCCCACTCCACTGTCACTCAGGCTGCGGGCTCCAAGGTAAGGTAGGAAAGGAATCATCTTTACTGCACGAAATTGTTGCTGGAGCTCAGCGGGGCCTGGCACACGGAATGTGCTTAGTATGAGGCTCTGCATTGCTTCTCTAAGCATTCCCTTCCCTTATCAAATATTTGACCTTTGCAATATCAAAAGTGATATTGCACTGCCCTCATAAAGTGAATTTGGGCGTTTTTCATGTTATTGTCATTTCTGTTCCTTCTCTGTGAACTCTGCCCATTTTTTAAGAGAAAAATTGATTGGGTGAATGGATAGATGGGTGAATTAATAGGTATAATTTTCTTAATCCTATACACTAGAAGTGCTCAACCTCTTTCCTGCTTCTATACTGTTCACACAAGCTGCATGTGCCCATAAATAACCTCTTTCATTATAAAAAGTGATTTTCAATTAAAGAGGATTTAATCCATCTCCAAGGAGTTGATTTAGAGTCTGAAAAAGCCACTCCAATCTTTCCCATTCTCCAGGAGCTGTTAAATTCACTATTTCAGAATGAGGTCACGTAAGGAGGGCAGGGGCAGTGCTTGCCTTGCTCAACACTGTATGTATTTCTAGCACACAGGACAAGCCTCATATTTACAGACTGCTGGATTCTGCTTATTCCTGTTCATGTAGGTGAACTTTGCTTTGCCTCAGAATGATGACATCCTATTGCTCTGTTTAGCCTGGGCTATGACAACAAAGAATGGTGGTTTTTTTTTTTTTAAGGAGTCTTGCTCTGTCGCCCAGGCTGGAGTACAGTGGCGCAACCTCGGCTCACTGCAACCAATGCCTCCCAGGTTCAAGCAATTCTCTGCCTCAGCCTCTGGAGTAGCTGACATTACAGGCGTCCGCCACCACGCCCAGCTAATTTTCGTATTTTTAGTAGAGATGGGGTTTCACCATCTTGGACAGGCTGGTCTTGAACTCCTGACCTCATGATCCACCCGCCTCGGCCTCCCAAAGTGCTGGGATTACAGGTGTGAGCCACCACGCCTGGCCAAGAATGGTGTTTTTAAAAATGAATTTCTACTTGTCTTCCATATTTAAACTACCAATTATAATTTTAATTGATTTTTAAATCAATAATGCATGGTATAAAATTCAAAATGTACACAGAATTGCACCAGTCAGTTTCACTTCAATGAAACTTATTTGTTCTCCCTATAATCAACCAGTATCTCCTATTTTTGTGATTCTTCCAGAAATATTCTATGCACTCAGAAATGTGTGTATGTGTGTGAACCTAGCTTTTTTTTTTTTTAACTTAACAATGTATCTTGTTACGTTGTGGGATCTTTCCTTAGAATATAAAGCCAGCCCATTCTTTACAATGGATGCATAGTATTCCATTGTATAGAGGTAACATAACAATTTGAACCAATTTCCTAAAGGTGGACATTTAGGCTTTTTCTTTTCTTTTCTCATGACAAATAACACTCACTGAACAACTTAGCATTTTTACCATCTACATAAATGTAACATTTTCCCATGGAGAACAGGGTATGTCTCTTTACTTGTTCAAGTCTTCTTTTTTTGTAGCAGCACTGTAATGTTGCCTTCATTTAAATCTTGCCCATTTCTTTTAAAATTTATTTTGAGGTGTTTTGTCTGTTTTTGTTGCAGCTGGAAATGAGGATCTTTTTTTTCACTATATCTTCTGATCATTTATGTAGAGGAAAGTGACAGATTTTTTTAATGCAATTTGTACCCAGCCACTTTTCGTGATTTCTCAATTTATTTACAAATCAATACACATTAAAGCAATCTCTTAGAGTAGCAGTGGCAGGTTCAGTATTTATGAGGATAGACTTATAATTTTAAAGGGGTTCATTTTAAAATAAGACAATTCAATACCCAATAGTGACTAAAGTTAACACACGGATGATCACAAAAAGCATTTCATATTTGTGCCTTACTATATTTACATGGTTTACATCTATATTTATGGAAATAAAGATATAAATTTTTAGATGCCCAATATTTTATGCACTTCCCTGCAAAACTGTAGCAGGTGTGTGACTGTGAACCTTTTCTGCATTGATGATGAGTAAGTGTTTGGACAAATCTAGTCAGATCAACAGTGAAATCTATTGTTAAACACTGGTTATATCTGCAGTACACAGATCACTGCTGTCCAGGCACCTCCCTCTCACTTTGCTCCTCTCCTGATTCCCCAACCAAGCCCCCGTCATCGTGCTCGTGTTCCACTACAGTGGCCCCCTTGACGGCCTCTCGACTTGGCCCCACACTTTACTCCACGTCTCCAACTCCTCTCTCCCTCTGGTCAGCTGTATCCAGTCACACTGGCTTTCTAGCAGCTTTGAACATTTGATAAGTTCTGTCCCATACAAGACCACTGGAATTGCTCTCATTATGCTGGGAAACTGACCAAGGCTGGCAGCGTCTCATCCTTCAAGTAAGCCTAACTGTTGCCGCTGCAGAGGCACCTTCCCTGAACAGCTGTCTCAAGCTGGCCTCCAGTTCTATCACAGCACCCTTTCTGCATTCTCACAGACCTGTGGATTCACTGGTTATATGCCACTTATTGTTTGACTCTACAAGAATGGCAGGGACTATATCCCCAGTGCCTGGTATGTGCTGGGCACACGGTGAGCTTTAATATTTGTTAAAAGAACAAATAAAAGGAAGGAAGAGAAAGAGGAAGAGGGGGAAGAATACCTCAAAAATTTCAAATCCAGCAATATCCAGGATTCCAATGAAAGATGCTCCCTGACGTTTGGTCCTGTCCAGAGCTTTATTGATGCGATGAACGAGCCAGCGAAAGAGCCGCTCGTAGGTAGCCTTTGCCAATGCTTCTACTGCAAAATCTGCCTGCAATTAAATCACAACAGCCTTTCATTCTGGAAACCATCTCAACAAAGCATAAATAGCTGTTTTATGGAATTTAGTGTTATACAGCACTCGAAAAAGTTGAGATAGCAGTCACTACTTAATCATGTCTCAGTTTTACACATCAATAGAAGGCAATATTAGTACAATTAAATGAACACTGGGAATAATAATTTGGGGGATGGGTAAAGATGCCTAATACAAATACACTCCTCCCCACGCGCCTGGGTTCTGGGCAGCACTGTCCGCCCTGAGTCAGCTCAGTCAGCTGGCACTTTCTCTCTGCCGTACCGCCCAGCACAGGGACAAGGTGGCAGGGGCCCTTCTGCTGGCCTGGTTCCCAAAGTATGCAGATTTGTCTACTGGATTATCTATCTAGCTGGGGAAAACTGGAAATTATAATTTGACATTTACTTTTTTAAAAAAAAATTTAAAAAAATTTTAAATCACCTTAAAAAAATTTTTTTTTTTTGATACAGACTCTCGTTCTGTTGCCCAGGCTGGAGTGCATGGTGCAATATCGGCTCACTCCAACCTCCACCTCCTGGGTTCAAGCAATTCTCCTGTCTCAGCCTCCTGAGTCGCTGGGACTACAGGTGCATGCCACCACACCCAGCTAATTTTTGTATTTTTAGTAGAGACAGGGTTTCACCATATTGGTCACGCTGGTCTCAAACTCCCGACCTCAGGGGATCCACCCACCTCAGCCTCCCAAAGTGCTGGGATTACAGGTGTGAGCCACCGCGCCCAGCCCCTTTTAAATGTTTTTGAAAATGAAAAAGTAAATATACTAAAAAAACCACTCAATTAGTATCTAAAAACACCCATGTAAGACAGTTTGTATCGATTCAGTTTGTTACATGTCAATCAGAAGGCCAAATGGCCATGGCTTATCATTCAAACAAATCAGTAATAAGAATGAACATGAAACCTACTTGTTCTTTGGTCTGGGCTTTTTGCACATAGTCTCGGCCGACCTTGATCCGGGGAGTCAGGATGGCCCGAGTAAACTCCATCACATTCATCCCAAGAAGATGGCAGAGTTTCTGTGCAACTGAAGTGTAAAAAGTCTCCTAAATCCTACATTTTTTACTTATAATCTACTCACAATATATTCAATAAACACTTGAAAAACCTTAGTAATAATTAAATTGTATTAATAAATAAAAGTCTTAAAATCAGACAAGTTTTAGGTCTAATGAAAAATATCTTCCATCCCTTCAAATTAATACACACTCAATTTTAGGCTACAAGAGACGGCTAGTCAGCATTTGACTGCCTTGCCTATTTTTTCATTTTTTTAGATGCAGGTTCTCACTATGTTGGCCAGGATGGAGTGTAGTGGCTATTCACAGGCGTGATCTCATGGGAGTTTTGATCTGCTCCATTTTCAACTTGGGCTGGTTCACTCCTCCTCAGGCAACCTAGTGGTCCTGCTGGGAGGCAACCATACTGATGCTGAACACAGTGTAGACAACCGATATGCATAGCACATGACGGCCTAGAACTCCTGGGCTCAAGCCATCCTCCTGCTTCAGCCTCCTGAGTAGCTGGACTACGTGGCCACCATGCCCAGCCTCCCTGCCTTTACAAGAGTGACGTGACCTGATCCTCTTCTAGTTATGGGTCATTTAAAAATTTCAAAGCCAAGCTATACTAATATGTGCCTTACTCTGCATTTTAGATGGCTCCATTTTTAGTCTATTTAACCATGGAAAAGCCATACGGAGGATGGAGGCCCAGCCGCCAATCAAACTACTTTGATTGAATGACAGATGAATGGTCCTGGAAATCAACAGCCCTAAGAGAAGGTGTCACAGTTTGGCCAGGAAATGATGACCAAGAAGCAGCAGGAGTGGCCCCTTAGAAGAGCTACACAGAATTAAATTGTTATCAAGCCTCAAATTGGTTACAAAAAAGGATTATTTCAAGGGCAGATAATGTGACTTTATGTCAGCCTTCACCTGCCACAGGGGATTGTAGATGCCTCCATGAGGCAGGATAACTAACTTGTTGGAATAATCAAGTAGTCAAGGCAATATAGAGATCCTCACTTTTCTTTTTCTCTCCAGACCATCTGAAGCAAACTGATATATATATTTTTAATATATATCATATATATAATAAATATATAATTTAAATATATTTATATATTTATACTTTATATTAAATATATATTTAATAAATATATAAAAATATATTTGGGTCACAAACTTTTGTTTCTGACCACTGCAAATTTAAAACCATTTTCAACATTTAAAAATGAGAACATTTCCTTTAAAACCTAGATTTCCATTTTTTCTTTGAAAAGTCACTTATATTTGGCAACAC
Source organism: Theropithecus gelada (assembly GCF_003255815.1). NCBI lineage: Eukaryota > Metazoa > Chordata > Mammalia > Primates > Cercopithecidae > Theropithecus > Theropithecus gelada. Next base: position 64,848,484 of record NC_037684.1, read on the forward strand.
TGGGCCTATAATCCTGGCAAGGTGCACACTGGCTGGAACTCAGCAGCTGCAGCTCCCTCTCAGGCAAGCGTGTGGCCTCCTGCGGCTGAATTCTCCTCCCTCAATTCCCAAGGCCTCCTCCATGCTAAGGCAGAGACTGCTGCTACTTTTCATCCTACGCCCTGTCCCCTGTCCTCATTTAGAGAATCAGGGGGACCCTCGTGTAAGCACACGAGGTTGTCACTCTACTCTTGAGGGTCCCTTCAGAAATGCTTCAGAGGTGCTTTTATGCTTGCATTGTAACACGTTCTTGGAGAGCACAACAAGCCACTGAAATAGAAATAAAGTCAGTATTCATCAGTTTACCTGTATTTTCTGGCATGGAAGCTTGATCAGTATTTCTCTCCTTTTTGAAAGAAATATTTCCAAACTGTAGCACTGAAGATACTACTTTAAGCATTGCTTCACGTTGATAAAAAGAAAAAAAAAATTAATATTGCCTCAAAATGTAGCGGAGACATATTCTCATTTATTTTGTGCTAAAAATTAGCTATACAAAACTTTTCAGGAAGACATGTCTTTTCAGGATTTCATACAATTCATTACTTTCCCAATCATTTTCTAGTTTAGGTGATTTACCCCAAATGCGTAAGTCTTAGGAAAGTGAGTATGAGAATCTCAGAGAAATCACACATACACAGAATCTCTTCATGAGAGAAGCCCATGATGTGCATTGCTTCCATAGTCTCCTGGAAGTTATCTTTGTCTTGCTGTCCCGGAATAGGAATATAGCCATTGGAGAGAAACCTGTAGTTATTAAATCCTTCGAGAAGCAAATCAGCTAAAAGGAAATATAATGGAAGAAAATTTAATAAATACTCATGAAGACAACTAAGCCACACCTGCATTCAAACTGTGCCGTTACAGGAGAACAGTGGTCACCATGCAACCCATTGCCAGCAAAATGTTGCTTTTTTTTCCTTTATATATTCATGTAAATACGCAAACATACATGTTTTTGTTATCTGTACCAACGAAGGAAAATGATGATGTTAACGATGCAAAAACCTTAACAGGAGTTTTGGGGATGGCAGTTTGTACAATATTCTGTTTGAAATCGGTTATCTGGGAAATGATGTCAATTTTCCAGATGATAAAACTTTATTGTTTTCAGATTTAAATATTTTAGCCCTCTTTTTTGAAGGAAAGCTTTTAAACCCATATTCTATATTCCTATCTTAGCAAGTAGTTTGCAGCAAACACTATGAAGTGAATATGAAAACTACCATGGACATAAGCTAAAGATACAGTGCCGTGGATCAAGCAAGTCCCAAGCCCAGCAAAGGCCCTGAAACCCTTTCCCCAAGCCTGCTTGCATGGTGGTTAACTTGCCTTTAGAATGATGATGTGATGTGGTGCAGCAGACTATCATAACAGGTACCCACACTGACTACTTGTACTGTAGGAGCCATTTATTAAAGAGAACTTACTCTCTTGACAAATGCATTCTTGAGAGCCAAAGAATATTTCTCAGGAGTGCTCAAAAGAGCAGGGCTATTTATCCATGTAACAGATATGCAAATGTGCTCCCAGCTTTCTTTGTGACTGGCTCTCTCGCCCTCCTGCAGAGAATTTCTGCAGGTCACCCTGTCCCCTGATTCTTGTCTACATCACATTTCACTTCTACAGGGTACTGCCTGCAGCTATCTTTTTCTATTTCTTTCAACACTTGGATCATTTTAAAGAATTTATTCCTATTGCAGTTATTGCCAGTCTAAAAGCCTGAGCATTTTCTTCTCTTCAGTGTTACATATCGCATAATCTTGAATTTTTAGTCTCTCCTTGGCAATAACTCTATTTTTTTTGTTGCTTGGTTTTTCCCTTGCAGGTCTTTCTCTGATTAATTTTTGGGTTCAAAAGTTTCACAGATGTCTGTGGTTAGCAAACGCCTAGACACCAGATGAGAAAAGTTTTTACTATATATGTGTCTATTTTGATATCTAGATAATATATATAATAATCATGCAGAAACACTAAATTTGAGAATCAGAAGAGATGGGAAAGTTATGCATCTTCTCCTCTCTCTCATATATTTCTAACCCAGCAAAATTCTGACCCAGACCTGAGCTCTCCTTTGTACCTGCCCAACTCTAAACTTCTGGTCCTTGTGATTCATGACATTCAATCAATCAATCAATATCCACCACAGGTTCTTTCTAGTACTCGTGGGAGCAATAACATATATTCAGTTGTAAATTTAGAAATAAAAATATATATTCTACTTAATTTTATTAGATAAATTTCTTTTCCCTTACTTTCATATTTTAAAATGTTGAAAGAGTTGTAAAATATGCATCATTTATCTTCTAATTTAAAATTTTTTAAAAAGAAATAAAAGTACCAAAGATTATATTATCTACAATATCTGCTGCTTAAAATAAAGTACTTACCCCATGGCATGGAAGTTCAATTTCATTTTGATTTTCATGTTTTAACCAGCTGGAAATTTGGTGTTTTGTGTGTAAAAAACTGTTTCCCAAAATTGTTTTTTCTCAAAAAAATATTAAAAGAGATATTCCAGTGAATATAAAATAGTAAAAACCTTTGTAACTTACACTTTAGGTGTTCTCCTGCTCCAGATAACAACTGGTAAAAGATATGAAAAGTACGTTCATCTTTAGCTTGACGAACAGCACGAGACTTTTCCAGAAGGTCTGAGCAAAGACGGTTAAGAATTAAATGATTGAATATAATTCTTAAATAAAGGCCCTCTTTCAGTGTCTGTAAATTTAAATCATAAAACATCTTCTTTCTCTGATATATACAAAGTGTCCTGCAATGAACTATTCTAAATGACTGTCCTCCATCTGTGAAAAAAGAGAATAGATGCAACTTACGTTCCTCACTGATCTTCCAGAATCATTGGTCTGGGAAGGAACTTAAAGATTATACGTGCTTCCCTCACTCAGCTCCACTCTACCCCATCCTTCCCCTAACTTGGATTACATTCAAAAGAATACTACACTATACGAGGAACTATAAGAAGCTATTAAAAATGAAGTACAGTAAGGCGGGAGAAACTCTGTAATACCAGATTAACACAGTTTTATAAATAAGGAAGCCATGGTACAAGGAAATTCGTCAAAATAATATAGCTAATAAGCGGTACAGTTAGGAATAAAAAATTTGGCTTGACTCCAAAATGCATGCTGACAGCGCCCACAATGCTACCCTATTGAAAGCCTCCTACATGAGGGGTACTCGCCCCTTCACACTCAGCAGCGCATGTAACTTTCCCAAATGCCTTGACAGCTATGACGAGATTAAGCACTAGTCTTCCCTCTGCTGCTCTGGAGAACCAGTGCGGCCAGTAACTACACCTGCTGCTACCCACCCTGCCTGGGCTTCCCATGGGGCAGGTGGCACAGTCCCCAGCAGCTCCTGTGTTGTTTCACACCACTGCACGCCCAGCTGGGTATCTTATCTGGGGCTCAGATCCACAGTTCTTGATGCTGCAGGAGTGCGTATGGGTTGCCAGTCACACTGGCATCTCAGAGAATGTGTAGTACAGCTTTGGAAGATGATTGCCTCTCTTGAGGTAAACCTTCTCTGGGGCCACCAAAGTGAATTAATTCTGTATGTGCCAGACAGCCTGAATTTTAAGTCAGACTATCCCACACATCCTCTATGTCTGCTGAAAGACACACTCATATGAATCATGCTCTGACACACCTGTATGAAGAAAGCTCAACTGCAGATTCATTCTCCTGTCATTTTCAAGTATTTCCAGATTTTGCTGGCTGTGAGTCTATCTGGAAGCATAAAATACTGTTCTTAAACCAGAAAATCATGGTCTATCCCTCGAAGGATAGAAACAATGTATTTCTGTCACTGGAGATTATTCTAACAAGTACCCGAAAATTGTCATCTATATATCCTTCTAATTGGCACACTATCACTCAGAATCATTTCTATTTTCTTACATCTCCAATCAAATGTGTTTTATCTAGGTATGTATGTGCATACACATACATAAATCTTCTTATGGCCATTCTATGCAGGTGACATTTCTTAGGACTATTCTGTGTATTTGACATTTTATTTTTTTCTCCAGCTTTATTCTACTTAACACTAACTGAGACTACTTTAACTCTGTAATCTTGTAAGGATTATTTCAATGAGTACATGTTCATCCTTCTAATATCAGAAATACATGGTAAAAAGTGGGCTAACAGCAACAGGGGGAGGGCAGCTGCGTTCATCTGAATGTCCTATACCACACAAACACTGTGGCACTCTCCACTTCCCCAGCCATGTGAATAGGTTATGGCCTGGTGTTACAAACAACAAAACACTTCGGAGTTAACATTCAGTAGTCGAAAGTATTTGAACAAGGCATGCTATCTCCGGGCTCAAGTTCTATCATCTGGATACTGGGAGTGATATCACAGAGGGTTGCCATGGGGTTGTAAGAAGACTCAATCATTCTTTATTTTGGGTTACACATTTACGAAAAAGGATACATGTTTCAATGTTGGCCCCAACGATATAGCCAGTTACATCAAAGTTGATCCGAATAAATTTGCCCTGAAAATAAATTAAAAAGAGAAAATTGAAAATAAATAAGTACATGCTGGATATGAACACTATAATAAACTAAGAAGACAACAAGCATCCATGAATTAGTTACAACAATGGATCTTATATATTGCCTCAAACAAAAAGAAAAAAGAAGAAAACAGGCTGTGATACATTTAGAAAAGTAGTAGTAGAAAAGGCTACTTTCCTGGACTATTACATAATAAAATTTGAAATTATTAACAAAAGGAAAGTAGTGAGATCCCAGTCATTCAGGAGTTTTTAAAAGCTCTTCTGAATAATCTGAAATGGGAGAGATTTTAATAGTTTTAAAGGACCACTCTATCCAGCACTGTAGTGGTAGATTTAAACATCTGAATAATATAGATGATTTCCTAGAAAAATAGAAATCCATTCAAGAAAAACAAAAACAAAACCAAAACAGAAAATTTAACCCATAAAAATAAAAAATAGTAAAACAGAATTACTTCTTTAAAAATGCTGGATTAGTCTTATGAAACAATTTTACAAATTTCTAAGGAATATTTGATTTCTTTACTATATATAACTGTTTTACGGAAACAGAAAAATAGTTACTATTTCATCATTCATTTTATAAAGTTTGTCATAACACTGAGTACCCAATCTGGTAAAGATATTACAAGGAAAGGAAAGCAAGCTGGGTGTGGTGGCTCACACCTATAATCTCAGCCCTTTGGGAGACCAAGGCGGGTGGATCTCCTAAGGTCAGGAGTTCGAGACCAGCCCGGCCAATACGGTGAAACCCCGTCTCTACTAAAAATACAAAAAAAATTAGCTGGGCATGGCGGTGCATGCCTATAATCCCAGCTGCTTGGGAGGCGGCGGCCGGAGAATCACTTGAACCCAGGAGGCAGAGGTTGCAGTGAGCTGAGATTGTGCCACTGCACTCTAGCCTGGGTAACAGAGTGAGACTCCATCTCAAAGCAAAATAAAAGCAAATATGGTATGGTTATATCTTACTTCTAAAAATATATATAAGGAGAATCGCTTGAACCCGGGAGGTGGAGGTTGCAGTGAGCCGAGATCGCACCACTGCACTCCAGCCTGGCAACAGAGTGAGACTCCGTCTCAAAAAATATATAGATAAATAAATAAAAATACATATATATAGGGCCATATTAAACATTTTACAAAACAAACATAATGATCAAGAATGGTTTATTCCAGGACTGCTAAGGGCTGACACCAGTAAACACACCACTATTATTCTTCATATGAAGAGTCAAGGGATTGGAGGGCTTCCCTTGAGGAAACTGACAAGCTGTCTCAAGTTTATTGGGAAATGGAAAAGGACTTAGAATAATCACAACAATTCTGAGAAAGAAGACCAGGGCTAGGGGAATCACACTACTTGATTTCAAAAAGCTATAAATTTACTAGGACAGTGTGGTATTGGTGTGAGGACAGAGATACAGATTAGTGAAGCAGAAGAGGGTCCAGGAATTGATCATGTATGTAAGTTAATTCATTTCAACAAAGGTGTCAAGGTAATTTAATAGGGAAAGGACAGTCTTTTCAATAAATGGTGCTTGAAAAATATGCAAAATGAAAGAAAAAATTAAAGGAACCTAGACTTTTACCTTGCACTACATATAAAACTTAAAGCACATCACGTACCTAAATATATGGGCTAAAACTATAAAACTTCTCAAAGAAAACAGGAGAAAATCTTTATGACCTTAAATTAGACAAGGATTTCCTAGACAGAATGCAAAAAGCGTGAACCATAAAACAAAAAACTGGCAAACTGGATTTCATCAAAATTTAAAACTTTTACTCTTCAAAAGATACCATGAAGAAAATGAAGAGAAGCCACAAACTGGGAGATAATATTTGCGAAACACATATGATGAAAGGTTTGTTGCCAGAATATACAAAGAACTCTTATATTTCAATAGTAGGACAAACAACCCGAGAAGAAAACTGGGTAAGTGATTTGAATAGACACTTCATCACAAAAGATATGTGAATGGCCAATAAGTATATGAAAAGAAAAGATGTACAGTATCATTAGTTATTAGGGAAATCTAAGTAAAAACAGCCATGATGAGACACCACTATATAACCACGAGAGTGGCTACACATTTTAAGAAAGACTAGCAAAGATACAGAACAACTAGAACTATCAGACAACCCTGGTGAGAAGGCAAAATGGTACAGCCAGTTTGCCGGTTTCTCATGGTGTCAAACACAGATGACTCTACGACCCAGCAATTCCACCCCTGGGTGGGGTTTCACCCACAAGAAAGGAATGCATGCATCCACATGGACTTGTACATGAACGTCCCCTGCCACTTTATTCTTAACAGCCCCAAACTGGAAACAACCCAAATGTCCACCAGCTGGCGAATGGATAAAGACATTGTGCTATATTCACACAATGGAACACTACTGAGCGACTACAAGGAATAAACCAGTGACACACCCAACAACTTGGATGGATCTCAAAAGCATTCTGCTGTGTGAAAGAAACTAGACATAAAGCACTACCTGCTACATGATTCCATTTTCTTGACATGCCAATTACTAAAAACTCTAGGGACAGAAACAGATCAGTGGTTTCAGGGGCAGAGGCAGGACGAGGGAACTGATGACACAAAGGCTAAAGAAACCTTTCTGGAGTGAGGGAAACATTCTTCCTCTAGATCCTGGTGCTCACTACACTATGTACACATTTATCTAAATGCATTGAACTGTACACTGAAAAGGGTGAATTTTATTGTGTGCCAACATTTTAAAAACAGTTAAGGGAGAGATCATAGGAACTCCTAAACGCCAATTTTTAAAATATAACTCAACATCCGTTTTACACAGATGAGCATGGCCCCTTGTGCAAGGATGACATTCAGATCCGTGAAGCATTCTATAACATAATAATAATAATAATTCAATTCTGTGTATTTACTATAAACATATTAAGTTAAATATGCTTCCCTATTAAAGTGAAAGTCGTTAGATTCACACTCTTCTACTTAAACGGCACCAGGCAGCTTGCCCATCCTTTTACTTACTACTTGAGGGCCCTTCTCACCCTTCCCAAAGTGTTACTTTTCCAGTATATTAATATTTACCTTATATTAAAAAAATGAGTAGTCTGGGATGCTACCTAAGAAGTTTCTCAGCTATATTTTATTGTATGTAAATTACACCTCAATAGTTGATTTTTAAAAAAGAAAACAGGAATCACTTTCTAAAATGAATAATCCATTATATTTTTGCTCAATATTATGAGCATTCATTAAGAACTTACCCCATTTTCCTATAAAAAATAAAAAACCCAAACCAAGCTAGCAAACAAGGTGAAAGGGAATGTGTGTGGGGAGTGTGGGGGCAGAGCCCTGGGAATATACTGACTTCCTGCTTGAGGAGGAACAAACTGTGAGATCAGGTCACAGGAGAAAGTTCTCTCAGGTGTGTGTCAAGGAGCTCCTTTAGCACTCCTCCTCATTCTCCTTCACCACTGCCAAATGTCCTAACTCTGCCCCCACCAAAATGTACATATTCTATTTCACATTGTCTGACAGTGCTGCTTTGCACTAAGATATACATGACAAGCTTGATATACTCAGGCACCATGCCGTCATCATAACAGAGGTGGATTCCATGAAGGCCGGCTCCCGGTGCCACTAAACCACAGTGTTCAAGAGGGAGTTGGAGTAAGAAGCAAAGGCATTTTGTGACAAACAGGCTCTTAGGACATCTTACAAAGTCATGAACAAAAAAACACTTATGCTACACAGTAAGTTATCAAAACAAATGGCAAAAACAGTATTACTCTGGACATGAGTCTAATACACATCACAGTGAATGTCGACAATATAATAGAAGATAAGAATTTAGGATTTCTTTAGAAGTTAGCATGGTGTCAGTCACCAAACCTGCAATTCCCTCTAGCCTAGATACTGATTTAAGGCCATCAAACTTACTGAGGTAATGATTTAAATTCCTCTGAAGACCACAATGCAAATCCATCATTACAAGGCTGCTTGACTATCAGTGGTGAGCATTTAGTATTTTTCTTCTATAAAGACCTTGTTAATTAAGAGTCGCATAATAAAACTGACAATTTGTTTGCTTGGTTAGTTTGATTTTACAGTGTGGAGAAAGTTTTGTTTGGATTTTTAACAGGAGAAAAATTTTCCCTCCTTTTGAGATAGGCTAAACAAATAAGCACTTTACATAAATAATATAATTATGACACGAAGAGATGCTGACCTAATGCTCCCCAAACTTCAGACAAACACTGAGGCTGTACTTTAACACCTGAAGCACAATGTGCACTTCCACGCATAGCACAGAGGTGCTAATGGGAACACCGAGAAAGGAGAAGGCTTCACATAAACAGCGCCAGCCGAGCCTAGCAATCTTAGTGTTTACCACGTACATTAGCTGCTTCCAGCTAAATGGTATTTTAAAGAGAGGTTCTGTGCTTAAGTTCACTGGAAAAAAAAAACCAAAAAACAAAAAAACACTACAAAGAGTAGGAGTCCTTGGCATATTGCAATCTAATTTCAACTTCTAAGTTGTGAGGGAAACTGCATCTACTATGTTGAAGAGATACAACATTCTGGGTTAATAGCTATTCTAGGCAACAACTGTGGGCACCCTTCTCTCTTCCGCCAGTAGGTTCTTACTTATTATTGCCCTTGCATTGTCAGAATGCAATAGTTGAATATATAAAATTCTGATAGCTCCTACTTTGTTGACAAGAGAAAGATCTTTTTTGCTCTGTAATTATAAAACATTTTCATCTTTAGATTTGTAAGCATCAATTAGAATGGTCAACCCAATGACTTTACTCATTTTATATTATCTATTTCCTTCTAATAATTTTCATATACACACCTACTTTCTGCATTTGTCCACTTATGAAACTTATCCAGGTACATACTGGTACAGACATCATACAAGATTAAAGAATACTGTTATTTCATCTATTTGCTCATCTATTTGCTGAAATAACAGTATTCTTTAATCTTGTTGCAAAATACTAAGGAAATTCTTCCTACTGAATGACTACCTGGATGCTCATGTCATGTTCCTTTTTTGCCCTTAGAAATATATATTATTCTTGAGTTTGAGAAAATTCTAGGCTATCACTTGGAGACTCAGTCTGAGACTCTCTTTATAGAACTGATTTCATCATCATCTTTACAGTCTACCATGCTATTTGTCTCTTTGTGTTCATCTTCTGATTGATCCAATGTTTGTGAAATGTTTTTCTGTCAGTTTCCTTCTCATTGACATTATGAGTAGAAACTGAAAACTTCTGATTTTTCAACCACGTTCACTAAAAGCTAAAAGTAACCTACAAAGATGGATTCTCTAGTTTTCTTTCATACTTACTTGAAAGACAATGCAATATTTGGGGTGATATAATAAGAAAATTAAAAGATGATGCAATAGCTATTGTAGCATCCTTCTAGGCAATCCCATTATTCTTATTATTTTATTCTTTTTTTTTAGCATACTTGAGAATAAATGAGTTAATAATGAACCAATTTCTAGGATAACAAAACAGCAAACTATTTCAAGATGCAGAAACAAATAAGATCATTAATACTCCATAATGTATCTTAGATTTATAAAATGGCTCAATGGACCCACATGTAATTGCAAGAGAGAATGAACTTTATTCTATTTAAAAAATAAGTACATTTTGTCTTTGTGTTTTGGAAGACCCCTAAGAAAGATTTAAGTTAAAAAGCTATCAATCCTTATGAATAGTTAGAACTGTTCAAAAAAGAAACTGAAAGTGGGTCCTGATGTTATACTGAAGGTTAAAATTCTCCACAAATCTTAAACAGCTGTATTATCTATACAATACCTCATTGAGTTAATAAAAATATTGCTATTTTAAGAGACAGTAGTCAAAAGGCAATGTTATTACTACAAAGCTGCTAAGGACATGCTGCCAACATGACTGCCCAGGCAAATGCATTCTCAAACTTCTCATTTTAAGGCTGCAGAAAGGTTAATCAAAATCATATGGTCTCACTTAGTTCTTATTTTAAGAAAACACTTCCCTAAAAAAATTCTTTATATCCAGTAATATAAACTTTTAGCTTTCACCAACATGTATGTTTAACTTCTTTATTAAGTATACATATCAACATGCTGTTTAAGCTTTCAACTCCGAATACTATTTCCTTTATTTTTTTTTAACCACCTCAAATAAATTAGAAGTTCAAAATTCATCAAACAAAACAAATTCTTTATTTGGGCAATATAACATTAATATACAGGTAACTTTGAATTCTAGCAACTGTGAAATCTAAACTTGAATATTATTCACTGTATATTTAGTGAATTTATTTTTCCCTACCTTCATGGGACATTAAAATAGGAAAGGGAGTTGAGTTCAAAGGAGAAATGGGGCTTTGTAGTCATCACTGCCACCTGAAGCCACCTGCCTCTAGCCATGGTCAATGCCACTGTGTTCTTTTGACATCACTATTGATGGTAAACTCCTTGGGCCATGCATCTCCTTCGAGCTGTTTGCCGACAAAGTTCCAAGAACAGTGGAAAACTTTCATGCGCTGAGCACCGGAGGAAAAGGATTTGGTTAGGAGGGTTCCTGCTTTCACAGAATTATTCCAGGGTTTATTTTATCGGCCAGGGTGCTGACTTCACACACCATAATAGTGCTAGTCCATCTACCGGGAGAAACTTGATGATGAGAACTTCATCCTGAAGCACACAGGTCCTGGCATCTTGTCCATGGCAAATGCTGCACTAACACAAATGGTCCTAGGTTTTTTACCTGTGGGGCCAAGATTGAGTGGTTGGATGGCAAGCTTGAGGTCTTTGGCAAAGTGAAAGAGGGCGTGGATATCATGGAAGCCGTGGAGTGCTCTAGGTCCAGGAATGGTGAGACTGGCAAGAAGATCACCATGGCCAACTGTGGACAACTCTAATAAACCTGCTTGTGTTTGATCTTAACCACCAGACCATTCCTTCTGTAGCTCAGGAAAGCATCCCTCCATCCCATTTGCTCACAATATCCTGTAATGTTTGTGGTCTCACTGCAGTTCTTTGGTTTTCTTATTCCCCTCAACATCAAGCTGGACTGCAGTTAAGTTTATGATTATAAAATAAAAACTCAGTAACAAAAACAAACAAAGGAGAAATAGGAGAAAATTAAGATTTGGGGCCCCTGAACAGATGGCCTATAGAGAAATGTTCCAAAATAATTTAGACATGTAGTCACTTACTTAGATAAATAAACAAAGTCACCAACATGCAACACTCTCTTCCTCATCATTTCCCTAGCCTGGTGTCCTTTTCACACCTACAGTCCACAGTAGCACTGGCCATGACAGTGAGTGCCAGTGAAATATCTTTCGGCTAGATGCAAAGGGCCAAGCAAAGAGCAGTGAAAGAAGAGATGCACGGAGAACAGTGACGAAGGGGACAGGGCTGCAGGGGCCTGCAGTGTGGGAAGAGGCAAAAGAGAATGGTATTTCTGAAAACATATTTGGTAACCGATAAATCTTGGTTATAAGCCAAAGCACTAAAATGTATTCTATTTTAAAAACACTTTAACAAAACAAAAACCTTATGAAGCTGAAAATGATCAACTCTCTAGCTAAATGACATTCATACTCAGATATTTTACAAGACATAGCCAAGCACTTTGACAACCTGACAAAGTGAAATTTCAGAAGCAAAAAGGAAAACCTGTACTGAATATCCCCAAGTGATCTAGGACTTAAATACTCCCCTTCATGTCGGATATCCTGGCAAGTCAGGTAAGAAGCAGGCCATGGGACCTGACGTCACTTTAGTGTTGGCCACTTGGCCAGATATGCAAAGATGACTTTTCTTTCTTCGTTGGGGGCAGGCCGAGGGAAGAGAATAAGATCTGTTAGTTAAAAAAGGTTTCTCTTCACATCTATAATAAATACTTTCAGAATTAACATTTTTATTGAAACACACATCTAGACTAAACCGGAAAACACGAGTTTTACTTTTAAGTGGGAACTCTATCTTTTAAACATTATATGAAGAAATCTGTGCTGAAAATGCCCACTCCATAATCGATTTGCATAAAGGTCAGATTATGGTACTTAGAATATTCAATCAGAATTTCACCAGTAAAAACAAGAGCATGGGAAACCCCCAAAACATGACAAGTACATTGTGTATTAATTACAGCTACACATTTTGATGATAACGCATGTTGTATACCAATCCAGAAACAAGTGAAATTACACGTGTACTGTGAGCGTTCTCAACAGCAAAGACAACTAGAATTATCTCGTATATAATCAAATATAACTTGTTAAGGATTTCACTCAAAATGTGCAATAGGGAAACTTGGATATTTGATATTTTGATACCATGAAGAAAATAAAAAGAAAATTATCTTAATTCATTTCAAAAAAATTTGTTTCTTCTGAATTGACATCAATTTCTGGAACCTTTTCTGGGGTGATTGTAATGTATCCATAGTAACTAAAACTAGATTAGTTATTAGTTAGCAACTTAATTCAGGGGCAATGCAGGTTTGTTTCATATTCTCAACATATTTTCCCCCTTCTTAATTTGGTATCTAAAGTTATTACATGATCTGCAATATGCATTAAAACACAGCACAGATAGGGTGCTATGCATGTGCGTTAGCTATTTGCCCTAAATGAGAAAACCCATTCTAGGAGTAATGAGCTAGCACTTAATCCAAAGGCCAGATGGCTACCTTAAATGCTTTAGCTATCTTAATCTCCAAACCAAACCAGAAGCTTTGTTGTTAGTAAAATGAGTTTTCACATGCACTAAGTGGCCTCATTACTTAGTATAATGGATATTAGAAATCACTAGGGTAACATGAGTGGCATTAAGCCACGGACTGATTAGAAAGAGATACATATTAACTTCAAATAGAGACTTAAAAAAAAAGATAAATAAATAAAAACAAATAAAGATACATATAGACCCTCCCCAATCTGGAGCCAAGGGAACAGGTGTCGAGACTCCAGTAAGTGCAGGAGGCTGTATTGCTGAGGGTGCTCCCAGAGCTTGACACTAAATGGCTGTGTGCAGCCAGTGATCTGGAAGATGCTGGTTGCCTGGTGCAGACCATATTCTGTCACTGATACTGTCACGTTTGCTTCAGTATATCTTTCAGGTAAAGGTTTGTTAGAGAAATTAAACAGAGCTGGGCTGCATGCAACTTACAAAACTGTTTTCAGTGCGTGCCTGCTGATAGATACGAGGGTGTGGAATCCCGACGTGCTTTCATTATAACCTGGTAACTGTGAGGAGGATGCCTACAGCCCTCACCTAGCTCTACTTGCTGGAGGATACTTGTCTACCAAAAGGTACATAATAGTTGGAAACTGCCAAACTGGCTGAAGTCAACTTGTGAAAAAACAGAAAGAAAAGAAAAGAAAAAAGGATTTGTGGAAATAGAGAAAGTGATTGTAACTAAAACTCTGTGAGGGAAGATGTATCTGCTGATCCAAACAATCATTTTAAAATTGAAGTCCCTGTTTTTAAAGTTTCATTATGAGAGATTCATTTTACATAAATCTCCTTCATCTGGAATGCATTTTACTTCTCCATAAACAGAGAACTGGACTAACTGTGAATGATTATTTTCTTAAGGGTAATGCTCTCCGAAAGAAAGAATCCCTTTAATATAAACCATATGCTAGTATCTTTGAAAGAAAAGATATTCTTCAGGAAATTAGTCATCTATATCGGATCAAAGAAATGGAACCAAATGGCTTCTAAAGCTTATGGAGTTTATAGTCTCAAATATTTTCACTGTAAGCATGTAGCTTGTAAATATGACTGCATGAAATTTCACTGTATACACAACTCATTTTTTAACATCATCTTACTCTTACTATGACACTGATCTCAACCCAAGGCCTGGCCTGCCCACGGAGCCACTGCCTCCCTCATGTTCTCTACCCACGCTTCTAAAATGGGGGCATGCATATTCTCAGAGGATCTAGCATAGGTACCACCTTCCCCGAGCTCAACAACATCATGACATGCCGCTGAAAACACATTAAAAAGTTAAAACCGATATGAAGGTGTGCTTTACAGGGCTAGGGACCTTGGTTTTGACCACTGATAAATTCCCAGGGCCTAGAAGAGCGCATGGCACTTTGTAGTGTCTGCCGCATTTTAAGTAAATGAATCTCATAAAATCCATAAATATGCCTGTGGGGCACTATGCTAGGAACCAACGATACAAAGTCCCTGCTGACAAAGCTCTTAGACATTCTACTAGGAAGGATAATAAATAAGCAAAGTAATTAGTTACAGCTTGTGATAGGTGCCATGAGGGAATAAATAGGATACTGTGATAGAGAATAAGAAGAAATCTCCTCGGTTTAGACTAACTAGCTAGTTAGGAGAAGAAATGTGGACAGATTTGAAACACCTTCTGGACATTTAACCAATGGGATTCACTGCTGGCCTGGACGCGGGCCATGGGAAAAAGGCTGATTCCTAGGTATTTTGTCTTCCTAGGTTTTGCTATTGTTTTTATTTTAAGTTTAAGCAACTGGGTGATTTGATCATACCATTTATTGACAGAAGACATAAAGGAACAAATTTTGAAAGGAAAGGAAAAATTTTCATTTGGAATATGTTAAACTTGGAGAATCTATTGATATCCATTTGGAGACATCAATTAAGTTGCACAGTGGTTGGCAAAAAATAGGTGCTTAATAATTAAAAGAACTAAATAACAAATCAAACATCAAAATTACACAGAATTGAATTTAAAAATGAGTCTACAATGGTTTCTTTCAAACCCCAAGAACCAACACCCATAGAGAAATACTAAAGGGGAATTTTAACTGAACATTATTTAATCAATAGACCTAATTATTTTTAATGCAGCTACTGAGATCAACTACTTGTTTTAGTACTGTATAGGTAACACCTTATGATAACAGTAGATAGCAATAAACTATTATTAAAAAAATAACGTATCAATAAAAGTTGACTTTCTAAGAATTAAAGCCCAAAGTAAACAATTTAAAGATACCTCTGTTTCTTAGTCGAATTGAAAGCTACGTCTAAGAACAATGCCTCAATAAAAAATCTTTTTTCTACTAAAAACAAATCAGTTTTTACTATATTAGAATGCACTTAAAGGTTATTATATAATAGTGCAGGCACTTTGGAAGGTGGTACTTCAGCTGAAATAGTGTTTGTTGAACATTTGGATTCAATGGCTGATTCTTGCTCCTTTCCTATGTGCTGCTTCCAGGTGGCTAGAAAATAATATAGTTCTTCCTACCAGCAGAATGTAAAACAGGTTTCTATCAGACTTCATTGTCAACCTTTGGAATAGGATGTATAAATAACAAGCATTAAATAGACTCATGTATTACTTTGCAAATAAATTTCAGAAAATAATTACCTTAATTTAGACTATAATTTGAAGGAACGACCTAGAGCAGTTTCTCGATCTTAGCATAACTGATACTTTGGGCTCAATTATTCTAAGCTGTGGGGACTGTCCCATGCATTGGATGATTTTTAGCGGCATCCCTGGCCTCTACCAACTAGAAGCCGCTGGCACACCATTACCCATTCCCCCAGGTAAACAAACAAAAATGTCTCCAGACACTGCCAACGTCCCTTGGGGAGCCTCCAATTAAGAACCACTGACCTAGAGTCATTCCAGTTACAGATTAAAATCCTACATACATCAATGATGGAAATCGCTGTAAGGATTCATGGTAGCCACGATAGCCAAGGCTGCCTCAGTGATCCCCACCTCTGGTATTCACAGTCCCCTCCCACACAGTATCAGGGTTGGTTTGTATGGCCAATAGAAGACAACAGAGGGATGACATGTGATTTCCAAGGCAGGGTGTGTAACTTCTGTCTTTCTCTCTCTTGGATCACTTGCTCTGGGAGAAGTTGGCTGCCATGTCATGGTGACATTCAAGGAGCCCTATGGAGAGGCTGCCTCCAAGGTCAGGAACTGAGGCCTCCAGCCAACAGCCACGTAGGACAGAGACTTCCCAAGAAGAGTTACCTGAGGAAGATTTGAAGGAGATCCTCCCACCTCAGTCAGGCCTTCAGATGACTGCAACTGTAGCCAACATCTTAGCGACGACCTCCTGAGAGACCCTGGGCCAGAGTCACCCAGCTAAGCTGCTACTGACTTTCTGACACACAGAAACTGTGAGATAATCGATGCCTTAAGCCACCGGGTTTTAGGATCATTGGTTACATAGCAATCAATAACTCATACAGAATTATAGCTGTTCCAAACACTAAAATAATGAGTTGAAACGCACCCTGGCAGGGAGATAAATCCTTATACTTCATAACAGAATCACTACATTCTTTACCCAAGGGCACAAATGATGGCTTAGTAGCAATTTATCTTTTCCAGGAAAAAATGAGACAACTGAGCACCAAAACTGTTTCTCTTGAATTCAGGGTATGGTTTCAGGGCTTGGGGGCGGGGAACAGAATAGATTAGTAACTTGATTTCTGTGGTAAGATAAACGATTTTCCACAAAGTCCTTGAAGATCTTGATGGAGATTCACATACCAAAGCTGGCAGCTCCCTGTTCCTTCTTTCCTGTGATATAGCCACTAAACACAGGGCATTTCAGTAGGAAAATTTCAGATTTAGTTGTGGCTCAGGCTCAATGGGGATGATCCAGGAGAATGACAGAAAGTCTGAAGGAATGCAGTTTCCTCAGATAGTTTCTAAACCCACAAGTCAAGTCCCAGGCATGCATCCTACTGACACAGGCACATTTGTTTATCCCACTTTGCACATAAAAAGCTAAGTTAATTACTAAATGAACTTGGATTAAGTGAATCTTCAAATTTTATCTTACTGGAAATAAACAATATTCCAAGAAAGTACATCCCTATTTCTTACATAACTTGGAAAGCATCTTGCACTGAAACCATCTCTGAGGGTGCTATGGACTGAAATGCGTCCCCGCACAAATTCCTGTGTTGAAGTCCTAACCCCCAGGACCTCATGATGGAACTGTCATTAGGAAGAGGGTCTTTAAAGAAGTAATTACATTAAAAAGGAGTCATCAGGGTGCACCCTACTTCAATATAATTGGTGTCCTTATAAGAAGAAGAGATGAGGACACAGACACACACAGAGGGAAGGTCACGTGAAGACACAGGGAGAATACAACCATCTATAAGCCAAAGAAAGAATGTACAGTGAATCACCAAGAGAACTAACATAACTAACTCCATTTCTGTTTAAGGGGCCTTTACCCATTCCTGCACATGGGCAAGGATAATTTTAGAGCACTGAGATAATATGCAAAAACAGCAATCAGGTAGTTTTTAAAACTAACTCTGAGATTAAAGGAGAAGGGTGTGAACAACTATGTTTTGTTAAAGATTTACAGAAGCACTGTGACTTGACTAAGGACAAGGATATTCCCAACCTCCTCGGACCCTTGCTGGAGCCCAGATGTCTGTGGTCATCAGTTACCTCTTCACCCGAACCCTGTCTCCTTCCCCCTGCTTTAACATAAAAACAGCCTAAAATGTGTTCCGACTTGAGAGGGTCCTCTGGGACACGAGTCCACCATCTTCTTTGTTGGCTGGCTCTCCAGATAAACCTGCTTTTCCTCCCACCAACTCTCGTCTCCTGTGCATGGCTTTCAAGTGGCACGCAGCCGAACCTGGGTTCAGTTATGAGAGGCCTCAGAGGAAACCAATCCTGCTGACACCTTGCTTCAGACTTCTAGCCTCCAGAATTGTGGAAAAGTATATTTCTGTTGTTTATGCCGCTCCCAGTCTGTGGTACTTTTATATCGTAGCCCTAGTGAACTAATCCAGAGGGCTTTCTGGTTGCCCTTGTGTTTGCTGGGTCCTCTGTGATCCTGAATCTGGTCGCTTCCACTAATCATAGCCACGATGCCATTGGAAAATTAATGTGCAGACCATGATGTCACACTCTGTTTTAAAAAGCAAGTCACAATGACACTAGATCCCCAAATGCTGAACTGTAAGAAGAATGAACTGTTGGAACTGAGGTCTCTTTTACTCTGGCCTTCTTGACTTTTACCAATACTTCAGAGCAGGGATGAGAAAAAGGGAAGAATTAATCTGAACAACTTAAGTGGAAATAATTGAACAATGAAGTCCTTTTTCAATCTAACAGTGGAAGGGGTTTCTGAAACTTGATGACCATAATCCAGGGCAAAAGACTTATTGGAGGAATGTCCACTGTGTTGAATATGGGTTTAAAGATGATTTGCTGTGATGGTGTTGAAGCTGGGCAGCTGGGGTGGGGAGGGGCAGTGTCCCCAAAGTAACAGAGACCTGGCCATCACTTAGGATAACATTCTCAGGTGAACAGGTACAGCCAGTCAAATTGAAGGGGAAAGTAAAGCTTTCAAGTTGAATAGCTAAGGAGAATTTTTAGGCTGGGTGTGGTGGCTCATTCCTGTAATTCCAGTATTTTGGGAGGCTGAGGCTTCCAGCGATTCTCTTGCCTCAGCCTCCCAAAGTACGGGACAACATAGTGAGACCCTAGTCTCTAAACAACAACAACAACAACAACAACAAAAATTATTATTTTAAATTAGCCTGGTGAAGTAGTGTGAGCCTGTAGTCCCGGCTCCTTGGGAAACTTGAGGCAGGAGGATGCCTTGAGACCAGGAGTTGGAGGCAGCAGTGAGCTATGACTGTGACACTGCATTCCAGCCTGGGTGACAGAGCAAGACCCTGTCTCAAAAAAATTTTAAAGAGAAGTCATAGTAGTGACTAATTATTCTGCAGTCCAAATCCCACAGAAAATAGCAAGATAGGGAAAGGTCAGTTTACCACATCTAACGCGTTGAATGTTTACTATGCCTAGTGCCGGGCTAAGTGCTCAACGTGCACACCATTTAATCTCCACTCTGATTCCATGACAGATGTTATTATCATGCCCAATCAAAGACAAATAAGCTCAGAGAGGTTAAATTACGTATCCATAAAGTAAGACATAGAGTTATACATTTCTGTATGACAAAATGATTAAAGTTACTTACACATTACCTTTTTTCTTTTTAAATGTGACTACTAGAAAATTTAAAATTACATGTGAGCTTGTATTATGTCTACAGAACTACATCTATTAGCTTCTTAAAATCTAGGAAGAAAAGTAATTCATTTGCTTAATCACAGTAGACATTTAACTAGAAATCTAAGGAATTAAAAGCTTCTGGTGCTTTGAAACTTACAAAACGAGATGAGTTATCATTTTTCACAGTCTTCGCATTTCCAAATGATTCCAGAATTGGATTTGCTTGCAAAAGCTGTCGTTCAAGTTCCCCCTAAAAGACATTACACATACACACACACACACACAAATAAAAGCAGATGTACGTTAATCTAATGTCTTTACTCAAGTTATCAGGGAAAAAATTTCTAAAAAAGAAACTGCATCTTTTCCTCAGTTCTTTCATTCTGTCTGTCATCCAGCAACTTTTGTTGGCTTCTTAATCCTGGTTAGGATAACGGACTCTACTAAAGGAAAAAAATTAGCATCTACAAAGTGACCACAAGGAGAAGAAAATGTCACGCTGAACAGAGAAGATCAACTTAAGCACAGGCCACGTAAATCAGGCAGAGAATTTTGAAAATAAAACAGATGGGCTTTCGTGAAATGAAATTTAGCATGACACTTCAATGAAGAACATACTAATACTTCTGTTTATTTTAACTCTGCCTTATTTGAAAACTTTAAGGCAGTTAATTTAACAGTTACCACTGTATTGATGTAGCACTTTCCAGTTTTCCAAGGAGTTTCATATACTATCTCTATCATATAGACAGGGCAATGTCTTCGCCTCCACTTTCAGAGGATGGTAAAGATGTTGATGCTGCTAACTTGCTCAGATTTAACAGGCTAAGTAGAGAGTATTCGGTAAAATGTCTGCTTTAGTCAGTGTCTTTACTTATATGTAAATTAGGCCATAAAACAGATTTTACAAACAAAAGGTGGAAATATATTAATATGTGCTTTAATCATGAAACACAATAGAAAGCTGCATGAGAAAGTACGATGCCATTTCTGGCCATGAAAAGCACCAGAAGTGATGTTGTGTTTCTGGAATGTAATTTCAGAATTATATTTTATGACTTAAATAAATCTGCTTTTTCCAAACATAAATCTTAACCCTATATTTTAAAATACCCACAGTATTTTAGACCTAAAGAAAAACTAACTAAAAGCTGCTAGTAAATGCGATACTCTAAGCAAAAAAGATGAATACAAAGAACCTCACATAAGGCTTTTAAATTAGTGGTATTTGGTATGTGAGGCACTCCATCACCACCAAATTCAAAAAAAAGAACAAATATATGTCATCCGTACAGTTCTGTCACGCCACCCTGGTGTGGACTGTCACTCTGCTGAAAGGGTGGGGAAGGGTTCCTGAGGCACATTACACAGGAAGGGGACCTGCTCCACCTACGTCCATTACAGCATGATCTGCACTGTCCGCACGTTCACAGGTCTTAAGTACAATCTACAACCGTGTTTAGCTGAAACCAGTCAGGAACCAGTCTTGTCGAGAACCTCAAGCTACCAGGATGTCATTACATGGCATCGGTTCGTTTTCTTGGCGTTAAGACAGTTTCCTCCCTGTACAACAAATCTTCTGGTTTCCTCACTTAAAAACCCTTACCAGACTATTTTTGCTGTGCATTTTTCTAAACCATTACATGCTGCCAAACTTTCTTAAGCATGGTATCCTGAACAACTTTGATGACTGAGAGTCATTGTTAAAAATGCCAGTCAGGGGCCGAGGCGGGCGGATCATGAGGTCAGGAGATCGAGACCATCCTGGCTAACACGGTGAAAACCCGTCCCTACTAAAAATACAAAAAAATTAGCCAGGCGTGGTGGTGGGTGCCTGAGGCAGGAGAATCGCCTGAAGCTAGGAGGCAGAGGTTGTAGTGAGCCGAGCCGAGATCGCGCCAATGCACTCCGGCCTAGGAGACAGAGCAAGAGACTCCATCTCCCAAAAAAAAAAAAAAAGAAAAAAAAGAAAAAAAAAAGGAAATAAAAAATGCCAGTCATTATTCGGTGATAGAATAGACTGCCTTCCCCCATCCCCCTCCGGGGTTGGCAGTCACTTCCATCAGCATTCCTATGACTAATATCTTGCAAAGCCCTTGGTATACTCAGTTTGTATTAACTGTTTGGGTCTCTAAAAGCCTTTTTTTTTTTTTTTTTTAAACCTAATTCAATCTATGTGATGAGAATGTGGAAACTTGGAAAAACACTGGCATTCTGGTAAGTGGGGCATTACCTTAATAGTAAATATCTACTGCTAGACTGTGGATTCCTTAAAATCACACACCACCCTACCAAATCATAAGAAAAAGATTTTGATAGTCCATCTTTAAAGAGTTTTCCTAACTTGGAGGTAAAGCCAGTAATGCATATCTTACTTTAATATTACTTAGATATGGCTAAAAGGATTATTGGAGTCAAATTTTTTACTGGTTCTTTCCTTTTTCCGTGTGTGTGTGTGTGTGTGTATGTGTGTGTGTGTGAGAGAGAGAGAGAAAGAGAAAGAGAGAGAGCGAGAGCGAGAGCGAGATCGATCCACTGATTCTATTCTTCTTGTGCTGGCTTCAAGTAACCTGGCTGTATCCCCTGTGCCTAACTCGGTCAGTATCAGATCAAAATGATGCTTGGCAAATGTTCTGCTGAATGAATGTATAATCAGAGGTTCCACGGGTATCCAACTCTTTATATGTGAGGACTTTTTCTGCTTATCTGTGATGGTGGGTATCATGAAAATGATGCACAAACCTTTTTTTTAAATAGCTCATCAGCTAGCGTTAGTGTATTTTATGTGTAGCCCAAGACAATTTTTCTTCTTCCAGTGTGGCCCAGAGAAGCTAAAAGGTTGGACACCAGAATTCTAGAAGTATTTGGGGAGGGACGGTGGTGAGCCAAAGGCAAAGAGAAGATTTATGGGTCCTCAGAGTCACCATGGTAATTGTGGACTAAGGCACCCCTCTGTCCCTGGTGTTGGTCCCACTACGTTAATAGTGTCATGGTATCACTCCTACTAATGGATTTGTGGACACTGGTGAGACTGAGTAATGATCTCAAAAACTCATAAATGAATCCCCCAAAACCTGGTACAAAGCTAACTATCATAACATATAGAAATTCACATGAAATAATTTCTGTGTTGAACAACTTCATAATTAGATAAATGGTGCTAACAAATCTCAACCAAATTATGAAGGCATTTGTAAACCATCAGGGGGCAGTGACTATTCACTTTTCCTCTGGAACTGGATGGGCAATGTCCTTCGTTTCTATTCTATAATGTTATTTTGGAATGTAGAAAACAGGCAGCCTTAGCTATTGAAATGATTTTTAAAGTTCTAAATATTTAGAGTTATATACTGCTTTAAAAGTTTACCAGTCATAGTGAAAATTATACTCCTGGGTTTATTACATAGTATATAATATACGCTCGCTATATGATATAGCATGAGTTCGAAATGGTTAAAAATATATACCTCTTTCAAAAGTCCAGTTCAGCCAGCAAGGGGACTCAGGCTGGGATCGGGCTGTACCTTGCAGGCCTGGCAGGGCAGAGCTGCAGGAAGGTTAAAAGCAGGCAGCAGCAACCAATCACATGTTGAAAACCAGACTCTAATCTCAACTGGCAGAGTCTCATTACTTGCTACTTGCTATCTATCACCTCTCTGTCTTGGTTCAGCACAGTTTAAACCAGGTTGGGGAAAGATACAAAGTCGTCCTGAAGATGACTGGAAAGACAGGGAGGCAAGTGGGCTGGCTTGAAGGAATCATTTGTAGGGGATGGTCAAGTTTTAGAATTTAATCATTTTCAAATCTGCTCCGAAATTGCGCTGTGTTGAGCCTTTGTGAACTCTGTGCTAGACTTTGAGGGTCTCTAAGAGCAACCTCTCCTGAGGAAAGAGGGCACACAGAAGCTGTACTTGCAGTCGGCTGGTGGATACTAAGGGGATAGAGCCAAATAAGACCTTTAATTTTGTTATAAAAGGTACACCAAAAGTTCGTAGATAAATGTTTATTTCAAGTTTACTTAAGTATTGTGACTTTAATTTTGAAAACTGATTTGCTTATATTTGTTCATATTTCAAAAATGAAGATGAAATTTAAAAGGTAAACATATAAGACTGACCACACTGCTCACTAGGATGGCTTTAATAAAAACACAGACAATGACAAGTGCCGATGAGGATATGGAGAAACTGGAACTCTCACATGTTCCTGGTGGGAATGTCAAATGGTACAGTCTCTTTAAAAATGTTTAACAGAATTACCATATGACCCAGCAATTTTACCTCTAGGTATCTACCCAAGAAAAATGAAAACGTATGTTCTCACCATAACTTGTACATGAGTATTCATAGCAGCATTAATTATAATGGCCAAAAAGTAGAAAAAAATCCATATTCATTTTCTGATGAATGGACAAACAGAACGTGACACATATTTAATATAATGGAATATTATTTGGCCAAAAAAAGGAATGAAGTACTTATATGTGCTAGAATCTGGACGAACCTTGAATATATTATGCTAAAAGAAAGAACTGTCAGGGAGGACCACATATTATATGATTCCATTCACACAAAATGTCCAGAATAGGCAAATACATAGAGACAGAAAGTAGATTAGTGCTTGCCAGGGGCTGGGGGGAAATAGCACGTGACTGCTAATGGCTATGGAGTTTCTTTTGGGGTGAGGAAAATGTTCTAAAATTGATTATGATAATAATTGCACAATGTGAATATACTAAAAACACTAAATTGTACATTTCCAATGGGTACATTGAATGGTATATGAATTATATCTCAATTAAGTTGTTTCAAAAAAAGAATAAGTAGACAAACGAGCAAATAAATAAAGGACTGACAAAATCAGGAGCCTAGAAATGCCCTCCCTTTTGGGTTTACAATTCATACTACCGTTTAGTGATAAAATGCTGGATGTATACACATGATTCCTCAGAATTTAACTTTTGCTTATAAAGTTCAATGTAAAATCACAAACCAGTGGTATCAAATCAACCAAAAGAAACTGTGACCTTGGAAAGTACAGACTTTTCACATTGTAACTATAACTTTAAGGCAATCATTCAAGTGGGGTGAAGAAGTGGCAGACAGTGACACCCAGCAGGGGGAGAAGTAACTTCTTGACAGGACCCTTCCAGGGTGTGACCATTCCCTACCGCCCTGTTAAATATTTCATGTTCCTCAGTTGTGTTGGGGAAGAAAAATTGAGAACGAGTATTCTTCTGATATTTCTAAAAACGTCAGCATAGCTACTGCTTAACTATGATTAAAATCAACTTGGGAAAAGCAGCATTGAAGATTGTGTGCACAGTGGACACATGCAGTACGACATGCAAATCGGCAATGACCGGGAAGCATGGCCCAAAGAAGCTGCTGCCTTCTTTGGGAGAACGTGCTTCCCAGGGATTGATTTGACTCAAAGTAAAATCTAGGGCGGGTAGGCATGCTACTCACATACAACAGGGATCCACTCTGTAGTTTAAAATGACATCGAAACAAAATGTTAACAACAATGATTTATGTGTTCCATAGGGAATTTGGAAAACCTAAATCTGTGTATTAATTGCTTAGCACTATTTCAATAGCGACCCAAGTACATATTAAAAGGACGTTTAGCAAGTACCTCTAAAGCATAAAGAAAAGCTGCCTTCTGGCCCAGATTTTCCTTCTTTAACTGGCAAAGAAGCTTTTAAATATCCTACAGGATAACGATTATTTCATTAACCCTCTTCATTTGTATCACTGGTCTATTCTGCAGCTAAAGGAGCAAAAGGACATCATAGGCCTTCATAGGTACAGTGCAGCTTGGGTGGCTGGCAATCTCTTAAGAATCTTAAGAAAGATATCTTAAAATCTCAGCGTCTATGACAATTCCTTAGATATTTACGATTATTTCTTTAGATTAACAGATCATTTCCATAACTCGATATTATTGTTTCTTGCTTTATATCAGCTTTGTATCATTATGTTTGTGAAAGACAAACCAAAACCCTTCCAATGCTAGGGAAAGGAGTAAATCCAAGTATAGATGTCCTACTCTATCCAAGGTATCTGGCTCAGGTCTGCCCTCCTTCTCCTCCCAGGTAGTGAGATGTGGAGGACATGCTATGATTCTTGGTTTGTCCATTGCTATGGTCTGTGGAGCTGAAAGGTAGGCATCTGATAACTAGGAAGAATAACAGTCTTCCACTACTTGCCCAGTATAAAGAATACTGTAATTGACTTTATTTTACTTATTTATAGAGATGAGGTCTTGCTCTGTTGTCCAGGCTGGAGCACAGTTGTGTGATCGTAACTCACTGCAGCCTCAAATACTTGGGCTCAGGCCTTCTGTCTCAGCCTCCCAAACACCTGGGACTATAGGTGTATACCACTGTGCCCAGCTCTAATTTATTTAATATATTAAATATAATCAGGCCTTTGTTAAAACACATACAGGCATAAACTATGCCATGCCATAAAACTTTAACAGATCAGAAATTTGTTAGCTCCAAAGGTACAACTTTTGAAGAGGCAGCCCCAAATTTAAAATGTAGTGTAGGGCACAAAGCTAGGTTTCCATGTGTCTGGTAAGTATCAAAATAATTCCACCTAGTAAATGACATATGAAACCATAATTTATAGGCTTCATAAACATGCAGTTCAATGTCATGATAAAAGGGCAAATAAATATTAAAATGTATCTGGAAAACAAATTTAAAGCAAAACGGCATGCGCTTCTCAAGAAAGAATAAGGCTCTAAGCAATAAATTTTCAAAAGTAAATTTTCTTAATGACAGATTTCACTTAGAACTAGTGGCATTTGATTCTAGCAGAGACTCAATCTACAGACAGAAATTAGTGCAAACACTCAAGACTAAGAAGCATAAAGAAAAGCACTTGCCTGGTGTTTCACTGGTTTAGGCGATTCCTGCTGTTCATTACAAACAGACAAATGCAAATGTTAGCAAGTTTGAGTCTTTGCCTAGCAGTAAGCCATTTCCAAAGCACCAAGCCAATGTGCAGTTGAGAACTGTGGAAGCTGGGCTGGCTGGCATTCTCTCAGGCTGTATTAACTATCACTTCTGCATGTCTAGAAATTAAGGAGAACTGACATTTCTATTCTTGCCCTTTTTCTATCATCACTTCTTCCCATATCTCTCTCCTCCCCTCAGGCTGCCGTGGGTAGTAGCGACAGGCTACTGCAAGTTCAGAAAGAACGGCTGAAAATAGGCGAGCATCTTCTTTTGGTGGAAAATAAGTCTTCATAAGTACTGCTGAACAATTCTCAGCAAATCTTTGCAAGAAATTAGGCATCAAGCCACAACCATAATTCCGGTTTGCCCTGTCAGAAAGCCTCTTTAACAGCAATTTCCCTGTATCCTAGCCCCTGGAGTGGAAAAAAGCGTTGCTGGGTAGGTGGCGGGGAGCGGGTGGGGACAAGGGAGCTGTCAGTTATAGCAGTGTGAGAGCAGACTGACTTCCTTATTTTTGCTTCTGAAATTATAAATGAATAAGAAGAGATTTAAAAAACAACAGAGCAGAAACTTACAGGAATATTATGGTCCTTTCTTCCTTTATGTGAAGAAGCAACATGGGCAAGGTACTGAATAACTTTCTTTGTATTTTCTGTCTTCCCAGCACCTGACTCACCCCTGAAAGAAAGAATTAATATTGGCTACTTTAACAAAAGCACAGCACATGCATTCCAAAATTACAACTGAAAAATTAAATTGCATTGGAACAATAATAAAAATAAAAAGAGAACAGAAAAAGTAACTATCAACAGTAGTTAGAAAATTATTCTTGTAAAAGGTATTAAATAATAAACCCAAATAATTCTTCTTTTTCTTTGAGACAGAGTCTCACTCTGTTGCCTGGGCTGGAGTGCAGTGGAACGATCTTGGCTCACTGCAACCTCTGCCTCCTGGCTTCAAGCAATTTTTGTGCCTCAGCCTCTTAAGTAGCTGGGATTACATGCACACACCACCATGCCCGGCTAATTCTTGTATTTTTAGTAGAGATGGGGTTTGGCCATGCTGGCCAGGCTGGTCTCGAACTCCTGGCCTCAAGTGATCTGCTCACCTCGGCCTTTTAAAAAAGCACTGGGATTACAGGCCTGAGCCACTGCGCCCAGCAAACCCAAATATTTCTTGATAGATGCCAGTAAGAGGACACAGGAATATGTTCACGACACTCTTTTTTCCCTTGAGGGTGGGGGGTTCTACCAGAGAAGTGAAATTTATTAGAACATTCATGAAGAAAACTCTTCAGTACCATAAACATGACCAGCACTGCAAACAGAGAATCCCTAAAACAATTAAATTAATATGATTTAATCTGAAGGAGCTGAAAGAACAACTCTGAGATGCCTACTGGTACTGATACTCATTTTCAAAGCCACTGAAAGCCTTCTCAGATCCCCCTGTCACAGCATGCTAGTGACGAATTGCTTCCTGGTGCCAATGTTGTGCCTCATTTGCACCTTGTTAAAGATCTTCCCATCATTTGCTGGCCTCATAGGCTGGGTTCCTGATGGCAGGGGCTATAGCCTCATATATTTATTTATTTGTGTTTTGTTTCTTTTCTTTCTTTTCTTTTTGTTTTTTTGAGACAAAGTCTTGCTCTGTTGCCCAGGCTGGAGCGCAGTGGCGTGATCTCGGCTCATTACAACCTCTGCCTCCTGGGTTCAAACAATTCTCCTGCCTCAGCCTCCCAAGTAGCTGGGACTATAGGCGCACGCCACCATACCTGGCTAAGTTTTTGTATTTTTAGTAGAGATGGGGTCTAGCCATGTTGGCTAGGCTGGTCTCAAACTCCTGACACAAAGTGAACCACCTGCCCAGCCTGTGTTTTGTTTCTTTTTAATCCTTGTAACTTTGCCCAGTGTTGACACATAGGCAGACATAATTTGTTGTCAAAATCAGTAAATACTATGAATTTTGTTGTGAATGAGGACAAATGCCACCACTTTAAATGATTCATATTTACAAGCAAGGCTGGCACATTTTGAAAGTTGCTTTTCATTTCTACTCAGTACTAGGCTTGAAATACAGACAAGCTGCTATGCACACAGCGATACCTGAATTACGGCCTCTGCTCAAACACTGAAGCTCCCCTAAGACATGATCAAAGCAAACCTAACTTTACAGTCAACAAAATTCTCAATTTGGATTATAATAAAAATTTCAATATCTAATTAATTTTTCTTTTAAAAAAAACCCCAAACTCAAAAATGTTATTATATACATTGCCAATGAATAATCCTCTAAGCATTTAATCTAAGGACTGAAAATCTAATTTTTCTAACAGGACTCTTCCTTGGAATTGCACTTAGAATTACACCATTTGGGCCGGCCACAGTGGCTCATGCCTGTGATCCCAGCACTTTGGGAGGCCAAGGCTGGAGAATCGCTTTAGCCCAGGAGTTCAAGATCAGCCAAGGCAACATAATGAGGTCCGTATCTATAAAAAAAAAAAAAATAACAAATTAGCTGGGTGTGGTGGCTTCCACCTGTAGTCCTAACTACTCAAGAGGCTGAGGTGGGAGGATCTCTTGAGCCTAGGAAGGTGAGGCTGCAGCGAGCTGTGATTGTGCCACTGCACCCTAGCCTGGGCAGCAGAGTGAGACCCTGTCTTAAAAAAAAAAAAAAAAAAAATTACTGTTTGAAGTGTCCAAAACTTAAATTTTTCAGTAGTCTTACTGGTTGCATTATCTTCTTAACACTGCACCCAGATAACCACAAACTCAACCGCAGGGAAGACTGGGTGAAGGAACCCTAGTGACCAACTGTTGGCCTCAGTAAGGACATTTTCTTCTCTGGGCCTCAGTAACCCAAATCTGTAAAATGCAGGCATTGGATCAGATCCTTTCTAGTTCCAAGAGCTGATAATTCTAGATATAACCCATTTAATGGTTTATAAGACTATTTCCTATGTGAAGCTTATTAACCACCCCTCATGTTAGAGTAACATTAGTTTCCTTCAATGATTCGCCATCCACAAGCGTCTGAATCTTAGACACTCGAATCTACCAAACTTTTATTTTAAGGTTTCTGCCCACTATTCCTGCTAAAAGAGGCCTTTCTGGCAACCAAGATTACATCAATCTGTAGTCTCACTTTTATATCATCTGTATTATTAAATCCATCTGTTGTTTTCTTTTACAACTTTGATAGTTTCACTTTTTACAGCTGAAGCTTCAATCTGAAAAAAATTTTATGATTTGAGGTAAGAATTTAATCTAATTGTTTCCCCTGGATGATTCAGCCCACCTCCCAATATCAATGACTGACAAAGACATTCATTCTCAGGTGATCTAAAATGTTATCTTTTAGACAGGCATGGTGGCGGGCGCCTGTAATCCCAGCTACTCGGGAGGTTGAGGCAGGAGAATCGCTTGAACCTGGGAAGTGGAGGTTGCAGTAAGCCGAGATCTTGCTACTGCACTCAAGCCTGGGTGACAGAGTGAGACTTCATCTCAAAAAAAAAAAAAAGTTATCTTTATCTTATTCTTATTCCCCATACATGTGGCTTATTTCCAAGCCAGCACCATATTCAGTGGTTCTGAAATGTGGCTAACCAGAGCACCCACCATCATCCTTCTTTTTGAAAAGAGCAAAAAGAAATCAGGTAGACTCTGAGGTTTATTTTTTACATCAACTTCAAATAGTTTTTTTCTGTTATCTCTTCCCCCTCTCCCTGCCTCCCAAATAAAAAACGATAGGTAGAATTTTGAGTTAAATGGTATCAATATTCAGCCTCTTTTTTTTTTTTTTTAAGGAGAAATGGTGTCTTTATCCCTGTGTCTCCCAGGTATAAGTTTTGCATTTTTCTAAGTTCAAAACAAGCAAGGATCATGTTTGCCTTATTTATCCTTAAAATCACAGTGCCCAACAGAGCAAGTGCTTGATATAGACTGCCGAGTCAATGAATAAATGTAGGCCCTACACATTTTTAAGGTTTATTCCTAGGCTCTTTTTAATAATTTTTGTTCTTATCAATCTCTTTTCATCACCATTATATTTTCTACCTGGCTACTATTGGTACACAGATAAGACAATAGTTGCTATTCATTCATTCAATTACGTATTCTTTCAACAAACATTTGCAAATCAACTTCTATGTGTCAGGCATTCTTCTAAGTGCTAGGGATATAGTGTGAATATTGTCCATGTCCTTGTGGGGCGCAAGGTGAGAAGAACAGACAGAAAATAAATAAGAAAAACAGGTAAGATTATTAGATTACTAGGATATAAGGAACGCTACAAAAGACACTAAAAGGAAAAAGAGAAGGACAGCCCCCTCCTGTAGATATGAAGGTCAGGGGAAAGGTTCCTGAAAGACGAGCAAGAACTGGCAAGTGAAGAGCTGGGAATGTGTTCAGGAAGATGGGAGAGGTACATGTAAAGACCCCAAAGCAGAAAAGAGCTTGGCCTAGTCCAGGGACTGATGGCCAGGTGCCAGGATTTGATATAAATAACAACCAGGGGAGGGAGTGGCAAGAGAGACAGATGGAGCAGGAAGGGGAGGGGTGCCATGGACCCTGGAGGTCATGGTAAAGAATCTGGGTTTTATTCAAGTGTAATTTCTTAAATAGCTATGACAGTGGTCTCTCTGTTTTGTTCTCAGCATTATTAGAAATACTGAGTGTTTCCATGTTAATCGTGAGATTGGTTGTTGGTTTCAAAAAGATAATTTCTTATTATGCCACGAAATGGGCCTCTTTTTCAGACTGACGATGACTTGTCTCAAATATAGTGATGATTGTTACTTTCCAGCCTGGTTTGTCTCTGTGGTTTCCCAGCTAACCCCCTCACTGGACATGCTTCAGTGTGACCCTAAAGCATTTTTTCCTGCCTGTCATACTTAGGCAGCCATACTTCAACAATTGCTTATGAACCCTGCTACATTTTACATACTTCAAGTCTAAGGTAAGTCTGCTAGAGAAAATACGGCTTCAAAGATAAGATATATTCAAAATCTTACTGTTGAGCTCCCAAGAGGATAGACTCTGGGTCTTACACTGCCCACTATAAAATGGGGATAATAGCTCCTAATGCATAGGGTTGTTGAAGGAAAAATACAGCCCAACTAAAGTATGTAAGTGGCATTCAGTAAACATTATCCATTATTGTCCACTCAAATATTCATCCACTATACATGAGGTGATTTGAATTACTAAACTTTATGAATCAATAGTTAGGACGGTGGTTAAGAACCTGAGCTACAGAATCAAAATGACCTACCTAGATTCAAATCCTTCTGCCACTCCCTAGCTATGGAGTTTTAGGCAAGTTACTCAGTTCTCTGAGGCTGAGTTTACATGCCTTTAAAATGAGACTCCACAGGACTGAGATAATGCGGGAAAGGGCCTAGCACTGTCCTGGCCAAAAGGCTCTCAATAAATGGTAGTGGTGATACCAATAGTTATGATAATGATCGATGATGACGATGATGATGGTAATGGAAATTTTTAAAATCTGATTTTAATGAAGGAGGTGGCAGGATCAAAGGCGTGTAGACCTTGGGAAAATAGAAAAAACAAAATGAAACAATGAGAAATGGCACATCTGTTCCAGATGGAAACAGAGGAGGTAACTAAGAGCAGCTTGAACAAAAGCAGAGGGAAGAGAGCCAAAAAGAAAGCTCAGCAGACTTCTGTCTAAGAAAATTAGTTAGGAGAATCCTCTGAAACATGAACAACAGGCCAAAACCTCAACGGGTGAGGACAAAGGGAATCTGACCTCATTTCCATCAACAAAATGAGATGTAACGGTGAAGCAGTCTTACCCTTTAAGTAGCTGGCTGTTTCACTGCTGGTCTAAGACAGGGACTATGGTTAAGGGGAAAGGCTGCAGACCCAGCATCATGCTTTTTTGGAGAAGAAACCCTTCCAAAAAAAGTGGTAGAAGTACAAAGCTACCAAGAACGAAGCAAGGAGGCTTCTAGCTGGGGGTGTCCTGAATCTGTTGAAGCACATTCGGACACAAAAGATCAGGAGTTTCTAAACATGAACATATTTGCGTTTCCTCAATAGGTCTACAGCTTTGGCTTCTCAAAGGGATGTGCAATCCAAAACAAAAACATAAAAAACAACAGCCTAAAGAAACAGTGATGCAGATCATTAACACGTGACCAATTCTGAGACTTTGAATTCCTTCTGGACCATGGGGATTTCCCCAATGAGAAACCCCTTTTTCAGATCTTTATTGGTAAAAATATAGGTATTTTATTTTGTCTGGATATTTGTAACATTGAATTCAGCCTAGCTTCAAAAATCACCCTCTGCTTGAAGTTCTTGTTTTAGACAGCCTCAATCTGAAAAACACCATATACATATTATCCCCTCTATTATTTATACCTATAAAAACATACAACATTAGTAGATAACTTCCTACAGTTTCCAAACTCTCTTTAGAAAGCAGCTTACTGTGAAGAGCAGAGATTTTGTGATCAAGATAGGCTTGGGCTCAAGTCTCCCCTATCGCACTGGCACTAGCTCGTATCAGGTCTTGGATAATGTGACAGTAAATGGACACAACAGAGGTATTGCAAAGATTAACAGAGAGAACACTTCCAAAGATATGTTCACTTTCCTTGCATATCTGCCTAGAACATTTTAAATTTTTATTTACAAGTTGATTTGATACTTCTTTTTCTTCCATAACATGGATGTCATCGAAAGTGAGACACACAGCTACAGCCATCTAATAATTCCTAAAGTTTTAGGACTTGAGGACATCTAAAATAGGGTCATTAGAAAAGCAAATCGACTACATAGTTGACGAAATAATTACTCTTTTTCTTTTTTTTAAACAAGAGAAAACGCACACAAATTCGTTTAACATGAGCGTGGGGAGAATCACAGAGTGATTGCCCCTAAACAGTTATTCTCATACAGAAATAGGGTTTAGAGAGGCTGACAATCTGATCCAGAATCACACAGTTCATGGCAGAGCTGGGAGAAGAAAGAACACCAGAGTTCTATCTGACCACACAATGTTTTTTCAACTACATTACACTGTTGCCTTAGTTGTTTAATCAATTCTATCAATTTAGTTGCCTTAAAACTTTTAAGGTATGTTATTCCTAGCAGGAATCAACTGTTCTCAATCCTGGCTGGCTGGCTTCGCCATCATTACTTAATGTAATATTTGTATATAATAGATAAGATTCCTTTACAAAAACATCGATTGTCACATCTTAATAGGCCATTGTGAGGCAACCATTATTTTATAATTTTTACATTATACCCAAAGATACTTAAAAGGAGAAAACCAACTTGCCTAAAGCAGTTAGAGTCATAAAATAGAAACAGAGTATTCTTTAAAAGGGGGGTGTAAGAGAACAGAGTAATTTCCTCATCAAGGGTGACTGCTTTGTGAATTTTAATTCTGATGAGAAGGAAAATCGACATGAGGATTACACTGAAGCAGGATTTCACCTCCAGCTCTATGGGGGTGCAAGTGTGAAAGACTACTCTCTCCTGAGAGAGGATGCATGCAGCCCGAGTGTCTTCACCACACACAAGAATACTAGGATACTCAGATAAATAAGCATTAAACAGGTGGCTTGCAAGTGGGAGCTCACAAGGCCTGGCCTGAGTCTGCAGAAACAAAAGGTTACCTGGGGAACTATGGGCAGATAAGGCCAGAGTGTAAATTAAGAAGTTTATCCTTTTGGGGGAAAAGTAAATTACAGAATAAATGACTAAAAAAGTGAAATGTTGACCTAAAGGAAGATGCTGAGGCAAAATTAATATAGAAAGCGTATTTGGGCCAAGGTTGAAGCCAGCTGCCCAGGACACACTTCAACTTGCCTTGGGCCTTTGTTACAAGCAGTTTTTAAAGGAAAGAGGGAACAAGGAGTGGGCTGATACAAAGCTGTGTGACAGGAATTCTCACTGGTTTATAGAGATAACATTGATTAGTGATTGGATACACATTGCTGAACCATAGGGGATGAGTTATAGTATCTAGTGTACGGCATTTTTTGGCTATCTGGCATCAGTTAGTCTAGAGCACATGTAACAGGTGGCTTTAAGAGGTAACTACCTAGTTCAAGGAGGGAGTGAAACTTGTTTCATTCCAATGCCTCTCTGGGCCTGATAACTTAAAGAGGTTTGCATTCCTCACATAAAAAGGTTTTCGTTCTCAAAAGCTTAAGGAGATGCTATCAAACTACTTAATACTGATTAAGAAATAATAATAAAACCATGTTGTATCTAGTTGTATTTATTTATTTTATTATTTATTTTGAGACAGAGTTTCGCTCTTATTGCCCAGGCTGGAGTGCAATGGCGCAATCTCAGCTCACCACAACCTCTGCCTCCTGGGTTCAAGTGATTCTCCTGCCTCAGCCTCCTGAGTAGCTGAGATTACAGGCATGTGCCACCATGCCCGGCCAATTTTGTATTTTCAGTAGAGATGGGGTTTCTCTATGTTGGTCAGGCTGGTCACGAACTTCCAGCCTCAGGTGATCTGCCCACCTTGGCCTCCCAAAGTGCTGGGATTACAGGCGTGAGCCACTGCGCCTGGCCTGTATTTTCTTTTGGTTGTACTACATATATATATATATATACACACACACACACATATATATATGTATATAGCTACATATGTAAAGTTTGTGAAGTTGACTAAATAGTTTTTTAATAAAAGAAAAGGCATACAAATTTATTTAACATGAGCATGGGGAAAATCACAGAGTGATTGCCCCTAATTAGTTACCTCATGCAGAAAACTTAATTAGCTTGGCGGTGGACTAAATTTACGAAGATACCAGTCACATGCACTTGGGGTACCGTATTTGGTGGATCCTCAAAGGCACCATGAACATATAATATTTTCTTAAATCTAAGATATACTGTTTCACTTTTTCATATTTTTCAGGTCATGATGTAACTTTATAATAGATATGAACATGAAAAGCTGTTACTAAATATCAGGGGTATCTAAAAAATTTTAAACTATAATGAGGCTGAGAGAGGTGGAGGTAGGTATGTACGGGGGACAGGAGAAGGAACTTCCTGGGGTGATGGTATTATTGTTTACATCTGGTGAAGCGTTCAGGTTATGCAAGGACTCAGGAAATGAATACTTAAGCTTTGTGCATTTAATTCTAAGTAAATTTTGCTTCAAAAGAAAAAGATGAAAATACTGAGCTTCAGTTAACACTATATGCTTGAGTACTTAGGGGAAAGTGTACTGCTGTCTATCTACAACTGACCTTGAAATGTATCAAATGAAGGGATTAATAGCCCACTAAAGTGGTATGAAAATCACTTTAAACTGAAAACATCTCAGCAGCCACATAAGGAAACATCATCTAAACTTTAGCAGAACCCCCAGTATATGCAGCTGCCATTGACCCCTCCCAGGGAGGTTCCCAGATTGAGAAAAGCGTGCCCTTTAGCACTGCAAAATGTGAACCCAACTGTTCATTAGCATCAATTAGACAGAGAACCCTCCACACTTTCCCACTGAAGCCTTAAACTTCACGGGACCCTTTTGTCAAGGAGAGGATATACACCTTTTATTTCTATAATTCCACAAGAGACTCATCACTGAGTACACTTGTGTAAATACGTCTTCTCTTTTCTCTGTTAATCTGTCCATTGTCAGTTAACTTGCAGGTCCCCAAATTCTGAACCCAAGATGCAAGAGGAAAAGTTTTCCTCTCAACATAAACAGTATAAGAAGGACTGGTGGATGACAGGATAAAGCAAGTACAGTGAAATATTAACAGTAGAATCTAGGTGGTAGACACATGGGTGTTCACTGCAAAATTCTTTCAACTGTGCTTTATGTCTGAAAATATTCATAATAAAATGGAAAAAGCAATTTAAAAAAGAACGGAAGAAAACAAACATGGTACTTGATGACTGCCACTTTGTACCCAAGAAGAGATAAACCCAGGTGCTAGAAGACTTACCTCATAAATCCAAGTCTATTAATTGGTGACAAGGTACTAACTAAAACAGTGTTCATCATCTAATTATAAGTGCTAGTGTCTGTAATGGTCACTTTGGGTAACAAAATCAGTACTCACGAACTTTCGTTCTGTCAAACAGCAAGTCATTCCCTCCCTAAGTGCTTCCTGCTTTCAGATGGTCCCAAAAGTCTTCATCAAACCACTCCATCTAAGAGAAGGTACAAGTCTCCACCTGGATTTGGTTGTATTCCAACATATCCGTGGTGGATCGACTAAAGTAATGGCCCCAATTGTTTCATGCCTCACTTTATGATGTTTCCCACCTGACTCATGCCATGCCTTGGCCATGTCTTCCTTGGGAATGGGACAGCAGAATGTGACACAAGCAGAAACTTGAACACTGCTTACACACTGGAGCTTGCCTCTTGCTGCTGTTGAACATTATTACCACGTTAAAAGCCAGGGCAAGACTGCTGAAGAAAGAGACGCCAGGTGGAGAAGAAACCAAGGCACCCCCACCAACAGTCAGCCAGTCATACCACAGTTGTCTGCAGACACAGGAGTGAGCCTTCAGTGAGAAAGCTGAGTCTGGCCCAGATCGGCAGAACCGCCCAGCTGAGCCCAATCCAACTGCTGGGAAACCTGTAGAACTATGCTGATTTGAGCCACTAAGTTTCAGGGTGATTTGTTGTTCAGAAAAAGCTAATTTATATAACTCCTCAAGGCTAAACAATGTTAGCAGAAAATTCACATAACAAAGCCAACTAACTCTCATCTCCTCAAACCTCCTATCCTGCCACTCCTCCCCTTTCTTATTAAATACCAAGTCTTCTACTTCACAGAAAAACCATTAGATTAGAATTTTCTCAATTCACAGCTCCCCATCCCTACTTACCCATATTGGTACTCATCTGCTTCCTTGGCCCCGTCACTGGAGAAGGGCCGTGCCCCCCATTAGGACCTCACTGTGTCCAGATACCCAACCCCTGTGCTCTGCATCTCATCACCCTCCTTGCTCTCTCAACTCTCTTTCCTGCCCCCATCCCAGCCACTCCCAAAAAGTTGTCTTCCTCTCATCAGCATGGAATCTTGGTCACACTTAAAACACCACCAATAACAACTAAAATCCTATTGATCTCTTACCACCACTCAACTACTCTTCACCTTCTCAAACTATCTGAAAGTAGGTTTATACTTGAGTTTCTTTAAAATTGTATTTTATTTTTAACATTTTCACCTCCCCTTCATGCCTCAACTGCCACCTGGCTTCCACCTTCTCGCTATATCCCCAGTCCACTCCAGCACCCTCCATTCTCCACTGCTGGGTCCAATGCACACGCTGCTGCTCATCTCACCCACTCACCTTCTCTCTTAACTCCTTTTCCTGATGCATGTAAATCACCAAGTCCTGCTAAGTCTGCCTCCTAAACTGAACACTGCTTAAATTCAACCACTTCTCTCTAGGTTCACAACCACTTCTATACCTGAAGTCCTCATCATTTCTTGCTTAGATGACTGAATAGCCTCCTAACTGGTCCTCTTGTTTCAACTCTTCCTCCACTCCGTTTTTCACACTGCCGCCAAAGTAATCTTTCTAAAGTGCAAATCTAATTGTGTCCCGTGGTGGATATTGTTTTATTCTCCTGTGAATGTTTAACACTGAGCACACAGTACCGTAGGCACATGATATTCAGTAAATGCTTATTGAACAAAAAGAATAAATTACCGAAACGTCCAGTAGGCCTATACTTGGACATATGAACTAAAGATGTCAGTTTCACAGATAAACATTACAAAATGTGTGAAAAGCTCAGACTGACAACTAAACATTAACACTCAATTTAAGCAACTTACATAATCTTAGTCTTAAAATAACTGCAAGGTTTACATCAAACTCTTAAAAATTACTGCTCTACTTCTCCCCTCCCCCCAGACAAAAATAATTGCTCCACTTTCCAAGAAAATCAAAAACAAATCTGAACATTCAACATTTACTTACGTGCAAAGAATTGACTGGTCCTCACGATCTATAAAACAGAACAAAACAAACAAAAAAAAAAGAAAGTGACCATTTGCCTGGTTTTAAAATATTTGATATAATAAAGTTGCAGTAATAGCCTATAAAATATTAGTAACTACTCCTCTCAAGCCAAGTTAACGCCTCCAACCCCATTATACAGTCCTAAATCTAATCAAGCCCCCTCATTATCTCCTATTCTTATGCCAGAGTCTCTGGGGGTAAATAACAGTAACTCAGGCTTACTCCACACATCGTTTGCCTGGATGACTTTATATGCCTAATTAACCTTGATTCTCAAACCCTGCCGCATATCAAATTCAACTGGGAAGTTTTATAAAAATGTATTTCCTGGCACTCCACCTCACTAAATCATTCAACTCTGGGAGATGGGGATTAAAAACCCTTCCTTAAATAAGCTCCCCGGGTGATTCTGACACCTGGCCAGATTTGGAAACCATGGCCTTTCGGAATGGCTTCAAGTACACCCACAACCAGAGAGGAATCATTGCTAATTTCATCTTAAAGGAGGAAAAAAAGTATTAAACACTGAGGAAAGAAAGTTGAAGGAGGATAAACATCTATAAACATTGTCTCAAGTCAACATGTTTTATACACCAAACATAACAAAAGAATCGCACATGATTTTAAAGTGATTAATAATTTAAGGGTCCAACTAAAATTTTCAAATAAAAAGGTGAAAAATCAAACCCATATCTAGCTCACGGACAAAATTCCCAGTAGAGGATGCAGAATTTCTAATCACTTATGAATATTATTATCCCTATTTCACAGATGAGAAAAAGTTCCTCAGGGAGGCTAGGTAATCCTCCCAAGTGACACAGCTAAAAAGGGGCAAGGTTGCTGGGATGAGGACCCAGGCCTGTCTGCCTCTAGCACCTGTGTGTGTTCTCAACAATACGAAACAAGTTTGTCATTGCCTAGAAAGGAATTGAGCTCACAGGGCCTGGCCCAAGTAGCTTTTTCGCTGCTTGCCATGCTGTGCTTGCTTTTCCTCTGGTGGATGTCTCAGGTGCCCAAGGAGGATTTCACAGCAGTTAGGCATAAATAACTTCCATGAAAGAGAAATAAGTGCTGTGTTCACTATGTCATATTCTTTTTATATAATATTATTAAACAAATCCATTCATATATTCTATGTATAAACTGAGATTTACAAAGAACATAGTACTGTCCTGCCCCTCAAGTCTAATTTCTTTTTTCTTTTTCTTTTTTCAGACAGAGTCTTGCTCTGTTGCCCAGGCTGCAGTGCAGTGGTGTGATTTCAGCTCACTGCAACCTCTGTCTCCTGGGCTCAAGTAATCCTCCCACCTCAGTCTCCTGAGTAGCTGGGACCACAGGCAGGTGCCACCATGCCCGGCTAATTTTTG
Organism: Theropithecus gelada; assembly: GCF_003255815.1. Lineage (NCBI taxonomy): Eukaryota > Metazoa > Chordata > Mammalia > Primates > Cercopithecidae > Theropithecus > Theropithecus gelada. The sequence goes on from NC_037684.1 coordinate 64,888,459, forward strand.
TATCTTTGTAGAGACAGGGTTTTGCCATGTTGCCCAGGCTGGTCTTGAACTCCTAGGCTTAAGGGATCCACCTGCCTCGGCCTCCCACAGTGTTGGGATTACAGGTATGAGTCATGGCACCCGGCCCTAATTTCATTCTGATAGCTCATAACCCGGTGTTATTCTTCCTTCTGGCTGCCACAGCCAACATTCATAGTACATAGTCGATGTCTGCCTCCTTTATTCATTTACCTACACAGAGGTCACACTATATCCTTTCTTCCAACATACTCTTCCTAGACCCACAACCACTGGGATATCTCCTGCATGTCCCTTTGGCCTCAATCCAACTTCACCTCCTCTAGGAATACCTTCCCAGACGCTCTCCCTCAGGTCTCTCAATGTTGCCTTCTTTTAAGTGTATTTTAGAATCAGACAAACAATACTGCAGTTGACTGCCCACTAGAATGCATTGCTTGAGATCCGAGACTGTGTTACTTCTTTATTCTCAGCATTAACAGCCTTGGTGAGCCATAGCTAGCTTTTGCTGAGAGAAACCCAGGGCTAGGTGCCGTGTGGGCACTGGCAAGATAATGGGGCCTGGAGTCTTTTCTAGTTCTAGCTCTGCCACAAACTATGTATCTATAAATGAGGCACTTATTCCTTGCTGGCTGGTTCTTCACCTATAAACCATGATTTTACCAAGTCTTTGCTTATTCACTCTCAATATGAATCTTCAGACCCCTGAATTTTCCTAGTCTTAGCAATTTCTATAGAACTCCACTATACTAAGTCGTTTATGGCTTTTCGAAAGTAGTATACACATTAAAGAAATCAAAGCACACAAATTAACCCAAATCGAATTGCCTCCTAATTCATTCAAGATGGCATTCTTCCTGCGTCTGTACATGCTATTATCATTGTCTAAAATTTGAGATCTACACTACAGCCTGCTGCACACTTCATTCCGCCACGCTTCTTGCTATCCCACCGCCCACCAAACAACAACCAAAAAAACCCAATTCTCTTCTAGCCAGACCCATCTATTTCTATCATCTGTCTATCTGATCTTGTATTAACTTTGGGCCTCAGTACCCAACCTCCCAGATTCTCTCCAACTCTGTGATGGGAGATGGGCTTGCCAACCTCTCAGATTCTCTCCAACTCTGTGATCAACTCTCCACCTCTGCTTCACTGAATCCTCTCTACCCTTCAAGGATCAACTGCAAAACTATGACAGTTTCCAATGATCTTCATACTCTAAAACCCTGTACATGTAACCAAACAGAGCCTTACGGTGATATTCGAGGGGAAAAAACTCACTTTCGAAAATGCAACTAGCCTTCTAAACACTAGGGACTCATTTGATAGCTCAGTATTTTCCAAAGCACCTTCCAAAAATCACGTAAGGAGGTATGCAATAAATCCATGTTGAATTAAATCATTTTCTCAACATGAGAAAGTTTTCAAATCAGTGATCTGGGCTCTTACCTAAATAAAAACTAGAAAAGAGCAAATTAAATCCAAAGTAAGGAGAAGAAAGGAAATGATAAAGAAATCAATGAAATGGAAAACAGAAAAAAGAAAAAAAAAAATCAATGAAACCAAATGTTCCTTCTTTGAGAAGATCAGTGGTATTGACAAACCTCTAGCCAAGGTAATCAGGAAAAAGGAGAAAAGGACACAAATTGCCAATATCTGGAATTTTTAAGAAGTAATATCATTAAGAACCCACAGATATTAAAAAGATAATAAGAAAATACTAGGAATGACTTTATGACAAACTATTTGACAACTAAGATGAAAGGGATAAATTATTTAAAAGACACAACCACTAAAACTCACTCAAGAAATGGTAACCTGCATAGCCTTCTATGTATTAAAGAAAATGAAATTGTAATTAAAAATCTTCTCACAAAGAAACCATAGCTTTATTAGAAAATTCTACAAAACAGGTAGGGAATAAGTAACACCAATTGTATACAAACTCTTCAAAAAACTGAAGAGGAAGAAGCATTTCTCAATCCATTCTAAGAGACAAACCTTATCCTGATAATGAAATCAGAAAAAGACATTGCAATAAAACAAAACCACATATAAATATTACTCATAAACAAATGCTCAAAAATTCTTAACAAAATATTAGTAAATCAAATCCAGCAATATATATTAAAAAAAGATGATGCACAGAATGAAAAAATGGTGTTTGCCCTGGGAGTGCAAGGCTAGGTCAACATCCCAAAGGTGATAATCTAATTCATCACATCAACAGACTTAAAGAAGAAACACCCTCCGACCATCTGAATAGACGTAAAAAAGCATTTGACAAAACTTAATATCCACTAATGGTTTTTAAAAACTCAGCAAAGTAGAAATACAAGGGAACTTCAACCTGATAAAGGGCAGTTACGAAAAACCCTACAGTTAATACCATGTTTAATCGTGAAAAACTGAAAGCTATCCCTCTAAGATCAGGAACAAGGGAAGGATGTGTGTTCTCACCACTCCTATTCAACACTACAAAGTAAGAAAACAAAATCAAAAGCATGGATTGAAAAGGAGGAAACAGCAATGTCTCTATTTGCAAAGGACATGACTATCTAGACAGAAAATTCCAAACAATCTACAATACACAAAAACAAACAAACAACAAACCCCTTTCAGAATAAGTGGGTTTAGCAAGGTTGCAAAAAAAGTCAATGTATATTTTAAATATCCTATTTCTATATATTAATAATGAACAATTTGAAATTGAAAATTTAAAAGTTCCATTAAAACTAAAAAACATTAAATGTTTAGTTATACCAAGGTTTATGACACATTTGGTTATAAATCTAACAAAGTATATGCGACATCTCTGTATGCTGAAAACTACAAAACACTAATGAAAGAAGTCAAAGACCTACAGAGAGACAAACTGTTCATGGATTGGAAGACTCAATACTGCTGTTAATTCGGCCTCAACTGATCGATAGATTCAGTGAAATCCAATCAAAATGTCAGCAGGATTTGTTGGGCAAAAAGCAACAAACTGACTTCTAAAATGTATATCTATGGAAAGACAAAGGAACTAGAATAAAGAATTTTAAAAAGAACAGTGGTGGAAGACTCACACTACCTGATTTCAAGGTTTACTATAAAGCTACTGTAACCAAGCCAGTGTGACAAAAGGAAAGACATATAGATCAAAGGAACAGAGAGTCCTGGAATAGACTTTTGTTGATTTTCCACAAAGGTACAAAGGCAATTCAATTGAGAAACAGTTGTTTCAACAAACAGTGCTAGAACAATTGAATACCCATACGCAAAAAGATGAATCTCAACCCATAGTTTGCACCATATACAACAATTAACCCAAAATAGGTCACAGACTGGGAGGACAAAAATTGCAAATCACTTATCCAATAAAAGACATATCTAGAAAGGACAAAGAACTCTCAAAATTGAAAAATTAGAAAACTATCAAACTTTTTAAAATGATAATAACATTTGGACATTTCACCAAAGATATACAGATCTTAAGCACATCAAAAGATGCATTAGGAAAATGCAACTTAAAACTACAGTGAGATACTACTGCTCGTCTATTAGAAAGACTACAATTTAATAAAGATGGACAATACCAAGGGCTAACAAGGATGGCAAATACCTAGAATTTATCTGTTGCTGGTAGAAATGCAAAATGGCACAGCCACTTTGGAAAATAGTTTGGTAATTTTTTATAAAGTTAAACACACATCTACCATATGACCCAGTGATCCTACTCCTAGGTATTGACTCAAATGAAATGAAAACTTAGGCTCACACAAAAGCCTGTATACGAAGGTTGGCCCATGTCATCTGTGGGGGATTGGTTCCACGACAATCCCAACCCACAGCAAATTAAAAAAATCCATGCATACTCAAGTCCCTTATATAAAATGGCAGAGTATCTGCATATACCCTACACACATCCTCCCATATGTTAATACTTTAAGACCTGTCTACATTACTTATAATAGTACCATGAAAATGCTACGTAAATAGTTGTTATATTGTTTAGGGAATAATGAAAAGAACAAAAGTCTGCCTGTACATCTTCAGTATAGGCGCAACCATCCATTATTTTCCCTAATCCACAGTTGCTTGAATCTGCAGATCTGGGACCCTCGAATACAGAGGGCCAACTGTACAGTGTCTTAATTGCCAAAAACCGAAAACAATCTAAATGTTCTTTACACGGTGAATGAATAAACAAACCATGGAATAGGCATACAATGGACTATTACTCAGCACTAAAAAAGAGTGAACTACTGGTGAATGAATCTCAAATGCATTATGCTAATAAAAGAAGCCACACTCAAAAGGTTAAAGTGTGGATGACTATATGACATCCTCGAAATGGCAGCACTAGCATTTACTACTAGCGTTTATTTATTTTTGGCTATAGTAAAGGATAACGGGTGATTCATCAGAAAGCTAATGATTTTTGGGCATTTTTAAACTAATCGCCCTATGAAATCACCATTTCACGCTCCCTAATCCCTTCAGTCTGTGTGCCCTCACCCTCTTTTCGTTTTCCTCATACTACTCAATATTGTCTTTATTTGTACGCTGTCTCCCCAGTAAGAACAGTTCTTTTTTTTTTTTTTTTTTGAGACGGAGTTTCACTCTTGTTACTCAGGCTGGAGTGCAACGGCGCAATCTCGGCTCACCGCAACCTCCGCCTCCCAGGTTCAAGTGATTCTCCCGCCTCAGCCTCCCAAGTAGCTGGGATTACAGGTATGCGCCACCACACCCGGCTAATTTTGTATTTTTATTAGAGACAGGGGTTTCTCCATGTTGGTCAGGCTGGTCTCGAACTCCTGACCTCAGGTGATCCTCCTGCCTTGGCCTCCCAAAGTGCTGAGATTGCAGGCGTGAGCCACCATGCCCAGCCTAAGAACAGTTCTTTAATGGTGTCAACGCAAGGGTTTTACCATATCTTACAGCTTCACAGGGTGAGTGAGGAGGGGCTGTTCCTACTGTCTATATTTCTACATCAGAAGATTCAATACATAGATCCAAGACAACTATAAACCATTATTAAATGTTCCTTTTCCTGACATAAAATAATGCCTTTTGTCCCTGTTTTGGCTTTGAGGTGTACTTTAGGCTGAAGTGACTTTAGACTATGCTTTCTTTTTGTATGCATTTGGCTGAGGTATCTGCCCAGTCTTGTACTTTTATTATTTGGCTACTTTGAGATGTCTTTCTTGTAAATGGCATATGATTGTATTAGGCTCTCTTTTATTTACAGGGGTGTTACAAGTACTTATGTTTGTTGTTATAAGCGTTATATTTGGTGTTACATATTTTGTGACTTTTTTTTTTTTTTTTTAAATTGAGATGGAGTCTCGCTCTGTTACCCAAGCTGGAATACAGTGGCGCGATCTTGGTTTACTGAAACCTCTGCTTCTCGGGTTCAAGTGATTCGCGTGCCTCAGTGTCCCAAGCAGCTGGGATTACAGGCATGTGTCACCACGCTCAGCTAATTCTTTTATATTTTGAGTAGAGATGGGGTATCGCCATGTTGGCCAGGCTGGTCTCGACTCCTGACCTCGTGATCCACTTGCCTCAGCCTCCCAAAGTACTGGGATTACAGGTGTGAGCCACTGCGCCTGGCCCATTTTCTGACTTTTTAAAGCCTTCCTTGATGTTTCTTTTCAAGAATGGCTTGTTTTCCTTGCTTTTATTTCTCCTAATGTAGGAAACTTGTATCCAGTTTCAAAGTCCTTCAACTTGCATTCTCAAGGTTCACATTTTGATGTATATCAATCTTATTCTTAAAATGCTTATTCTTAAAAGGGAAGGGAAGATCACTCAGTAGGTTCAACACCTTTTCAAGGTGGCTGCTTGGCATTTCGCTATATGGATGAGCCATCCTCTAATTAATTATTTATTGATGTAATAATTGGTTGTTTCCAGTGTTTCTCAGGAAGCTACCAGAGGTTACCCTCTATCCAAAAATGTTAACAGCATATGAGATCCATAAATTAATATAACCAAGGAAAGAAGCAAAAGAAATTTCTAGAGGAAGGGCAAAGGCAAGTCTAAAGAAACAAGTACGAACTGGAGGAGGATAACAGGCTTTGGGAGGTGCGTCAAGGGGGAAAGACCCTGAGAAATTACTTGATGCATTTGTGTCTACTGAAAGAGGATTTGTAGTTCAAATTAACGTAGGTGATTGTAAAACTACCCTAGTCCCCAAAATGGGAAAATTACTAACCACAAGGAAAACAAATTATATAAGAAAGGAAATGTAATCATAGGATAATAATTTAAATGTTGAATGTTAAAATGCAAAATGTTGATTGAACTTCTATCAGGAAGATATGGTGAGGGTTTAGATGAGTATAAAAACTTTTCTTCCAGGCCAGGCGTGGTGGCTCCAGCCTGTAATCCCAGCACTTTGGGAGGCCGAGGCGGGAGGATCACGAGGTCAGAAGATCAAGACCATCCTGGCTAACATGGTGAACCCCGCCTCTACTAAAAATACATAAAAAATTAGTCGGGCGAGGTGGCGGGCGCCTGTAGTCCCAGCTACTCGGGCGGCTGAGGCAGGAGAATGGCGTAAACCCGGGAGGTGGGGCTTGCAATGAGCCAAGATCGTGCCACTGCACTCCAGCCTGGGCAACAGGGTAAGACTCCGTCTCAAAAAAAAAACAAAAAACAAAAAACTCTTCTTCCATAATAGGAAGTCTAAAGATAAAAGAAAGAAAAGAAAGAAGAAAGAAAAGAAAGAAGGGAAGAAAGAAAGGAAAGAAAATGAATATCATAGGCTTCTTACTTATTAATAATTATTTATGTACTTATATACTTATTTACATATGTATGTATATAAGAAGAAATTCCTAAAGAGGGAATCCAGAATAGTTAGGGTATCTCCAGTTTTATGTCTTACTCTACTGTGTATTTGTGTTTTTTAAAAGTATCTTTACATATTGCCTTAATAAAAAGTAAAACATAATTTAAGTATTCAAATTTCTTTGACAAATTCTGATTTTGATGCTATATAGGTTACTCTGCATTTTTATTTTATTTTAGAGATGGAGTCTCTCACTGTCTCCTGGGTTAGAGTGCAATGGTGCAATCTCAGCTCACTGCAACCTCGCCTCCCAGGTTCAAGGGATTCTCCTTGCCTCAGCCTCCCAAGTAGCTGGGATTACAGGTGCCCGCCACCAGGCCTGGCTAATTTTTGTTGTATTTTTAGTAGAGACGGGGTTTCACTATGTAGGCCAGGCTGGTCTCGAACTCCTGACCTCATGTTCCACCTGCCTCGGCCTCCCAAAGTGCTGAGATTACAGGCGTGACCCACCACGCCTGGCCTACTCTGCATTGTTTAGTGGTCTAAACCCATTTAGATTATATAGGAAGTACCTAGTCCTTAAGATTTTTTTTTTTTTTTTCTGAGACAGAGTCTCGCTCTGTCGCCCAGGCTGGAGTGCAGTGGCGCGATCTCGGTTCACTGCAAGCTCCGCCTCCCGGGTTCACGCCATTCTCCTGCCTTAGCCTCTGGAGTAGCTGGGACTATAGGCGTGTGCCACCCTAGTCCTTAAGATTTGACAGACGTGACCACTAAAATCGTTTGGGCCTTGTCTTGAAGACATAAAGATAGATCTTCAACAATGTCTTCTATTTCTCCCATGGACAATGTTCTGGTTAAGTTTTCCACCTTATTTTGAGTCAATTTTGTCTTTGCTTATGGTGTTCTATATACTCTCTGTCATTTCTGGTAGTTCTGTCTTCCTGGTCACACTTGCCAAACATTTGTCTAGTCTGTCTTTTCGTGGGACCAGCTCTTAGTTGTACTTGACAGTTCTAGGAGAAAATGTTCTTTATTCCAATCCACTTATCTCTTCCTACATTTTCCCTCTTGTTTTGGTTCATTTCATTGCTGTATTTTTAAGTACCTTTTTTTATTATGAAATGACACAGAAAAAAAGCAATGTACAGCTCAATAAATTAGCAAAAAAATTGTCCATTATCTATTTTGCTGAATAAATACTTTGTCTATAAATCTTTCTTTGCTAATGAAAATGTTTAGAGCCATGAACTGTTTCTTAAAAGTGGCTTTTGCCACAACTCACAAAATTTTTGTATGTAACATTTTGTAATTTTTTTTTTTTTTTTGATACGGGGTCTGGCTCTGTTGCCCAGGCTGGAGTGCAGTGGCATGATCTCAGCTCACTGCAACCTCCACCTCCCAGGCCCAAGCAATCTTCCCACCTCAGCCTCCTGAGTAGCTAGGACTATAGGAACATGCCACCACACCTGGCTAATTTTTTTATTTTTTATAGAGCTGGGGTTTCACCATGTTGCCCAGGCTGGTCCCAAACTCCTGAGCTCAAGCAATCTGCCCGCCTTAGCCTCCCAAAGTTCTGAGATTACAGGTGTGAGCCATGGTGCCCAGCCTGTTGTAGTCATTTCTAAAGAATCTGTAATGTAAGTTTTGATTTCCTCTTTCACTGAAAGCCATATAGATGAGTGATTAATAACAAAAACATTCATACTCATTAAACACACTCCCACAAACACTAACCCATTTGGAAATCTTTTTATTGCTAATATCTTGTCTTACTGAACTGGACTGTAGCCTATGATTTCTTCTTTCAGGAACTGAGAGTTTTATTGGTGGCCTGCTCTATGAAATTGACATCACGTTTGTAAATGTGCTTTCTGCTTGCATACATACATTTTTCAGTATAAGCTTCCTAAGTTGTATTAAATCACATTCTTTAATACTCTCTTTTTCCCTACTTAATATGTCAAATTCTGAAACAAGCATGTTAAAACTCCCTCTATAACTGTGGTTCACATTCTCTTCACATTTCCAGTAGCAACTGTTTTAAGTATTTGATGCAATGTCAGTGATGTATATGTAAGTATTATCTCTCTCTCCTAGATGATTATATCACACTATTTCTATCTTAAACCTCCAATCTCTCCTCCCTCCTCCTCACTCTCAGCTGAAACCCTGCTTCATTTTCACAAGCTCCTGCCAGCAACCATATCTGCCTACCCACCTGCAACACTGGTTTGAAAAATCTGGCTGTAAAAGGAAGGTGAAAAGAACTAACTTTCTTATTTAAAGTAACGGGTAGAACTTTAGTTAATAGGGAAAACGTAATGCTAACGTTAGGAGCCTATAAAAAGAGAAGCAGAGGATACAGTCACAACCCAGAATAATCAACACCACGAGATTCCTCAGAAGGTTAAGAGGATGTGTTCAGCATCAGAGGTGAAGGACTTGGTAAGACCAGCCTTTGACAGGAGTAGACACAAGAGAGAACGATCTGTTCAGCAAGCCGGGGCAGTTCCTCTCCAAGTGCCTCTGTGGAATGGGAAACAAGCCATCAGCCAGGGAGTAGAGGAGCAAGGAGGAACCCAGAGATCTGGAGCCTGCAGAGGTTTGAAATAGTCATTATGGAGAGTGGGAGGAACAAGGTAGGATTAGCAAGAGTTGACAGTAGAATCAGGGCTCGTGGTCATGAAATTACAGTGGCATTTGTGTGTTCCATTGTGTGAGTATAACTCTAGAAGCATCAGCAACCCAAGTAAGAGCATTAAAAGAGATAAATATCTTGATTCATCCAGGGTGGGAGTTTTACTAAACAAGTATAACCAATGAACAATGGGACAAGGGAGGGGTTTAGGAAATGGATAGAAGAAGGCCATGAAATCTACACTACACAAGGAACAAAGTGAAGGGTGTTGTTAACATATAGGGGGAAAGAAGAACAACTAATGGGCTGAGGATCCACATGAAGGCAAAGAACACATTTAGGAGACTTCTTGACTGGACTACCAATATGGAAGGACGCTGCAATAGAACTTCTGAAACATTATCTGAAATATCAGGTAATTCTAAAATATGGCAAAGTCTAGAGCATCACCACAGATGTTGGTGGCATAAGTCAGAGACGGAGGAAATGAAGGACCTTACGATCAAGGGACTTGACTGTCCATTAAAAACTATGAAGTAACACAGGGTAACAGCAAGGCTTGAGGCAGAGAGGAAACAATGTGCTGAGGCCCATTATGGAATGAGGAGAGGAACCAAGAAGAAAGCTGCTGAAAGTAATGAGTGGTGAGGGAGGTGCAGCTTTCCCAAGGCAGTAAAGGAGTAACGGTTTAGCAGACACATAGACACAGTGTTAGTAAGGACACTAACCCTGTCTCCCAGTGCATAGGATTTGAGTGATGGAGTCCTCTTCACTAAGTGGGCTCATACCCCATATGCGGGGGAAAGCCAAGTCTCAGTTAAAGCTTGAAGGAAAAGAAAATATTCACTGAAGATACTAAACATAGAGAAGGTTTGCACATCGGAGAGTGAGAGTTACCTAAGGCAAAAATGAAAAGGGAATATTACAGAAATGAAAACATGACCGGAAACACAGTGAATTTCATTCCAGGATTCCATGAAGATGGTGGACTCTCAGGTCTTAAATTTTCATGGTGGCCTAAAAAGGTGGCCCCTGCAGGTATTGTTACAGCGAGCAAAACTTTCCTTTCCATCTATCCAGGTCAACAGGGGCTGGAAGCAGTGTCGGTTGCCTGCTGCTGAATGGAAGCTAGCTGGGATGGAACTGGGCTGGTGAGGTGTCAGGAGCAAAGGAAGACAAGCCACAAGGTGGTGAGCCTCACTGTAGGTAGTCCTAGGTGACCTCAGATGATTATGTGCAGGGTAGAGGCCTCAGTGTTCCTGAATTCAGTTCCTAACACACAGTATTGCAAATGAAAAGCCTGATGCTACTGACTCCCTTTCCATGGACAGCATGTCATGTTACCCTATCCACCAAGGTATGCAAGACGAGGCATGTTTCCTTTCATTATTTCCACCCAGCACTTTTATCTGAAGACCTGAGTGTGTTTTTTAATTCCAGTGACCTTTTTCAAAAGTATCACTTTTTTCATGGAACCCAAGAGTCTACACACACATTCCATGTTTCCGACTCCTTCTCTCATAAGTACCATCTGATTCTTTTTGGTTTCCATTCTAGTCTTTAAATCTACTGCTTTAGTTTCCAATTGTGTCTAATCTACCATTCCACGCTTTTAATGAATGCCTGATTTTCTGCAATCAAGTTTACGTCTAAGAATTCTGCTTTCATTCATTCATTCAACAAATATTTATTGAGCAACTACTATGTGCCAGGCACACAACTGCATTTTGATCCAGTATCCCCTAAAATCCAATTTAAAAAAATTAAGCTAGCTTGCTGCTTTTTCACACAAAAAGCAAAAACTTTTCAATATTTTTTATTAATACACTTAAAGATGTGGGATGTGTGACCAAAAAAGTTTGTACATGATATGAAACTAGGAAGGATGATAAATACATTGGATGAAAGAAACAGAATCTTAAAAGCTCTTGGCAGCTTGGATGGGGAATTGAATCTAAAATGATAGATCAGTGGGGCCACGTGCTCTGAATTCTCCACATGGTCCTCGGTCAAGCTATTGATCCTCTTCTTAGGTCCAGTGACACTTGGCTATCCATTCACATTTGTAATTGAAGACCTAGATTGATTGGCATTGGCAGCTAGTGTGAGCTTTATCAGCAATGCTGCATATGCTAATGTCTGATTAGCCCTGAAGATGCCCCCTCAATTATGTCGTGTAGTAGACCAGCAGGTAGCCCCCTACTTACAAAATCAAATACAAAGGGAAATTGTTTAGAGTGGGTTGTTTTCATTTTCTGTATCAAACTTTTAAATTTTTATGTAATCAAAACCATCAACTAATTCCTTTTAACTTTCACATGGAAGTTTATTATTGTGGATAAGAATGTGTCACACTGCCTGGTTTTGAATCCTAGCTTGTATTTTTCACTTATACACTTTCTTCGTCAAGTTATTTATTTCGCTTTCTTGTGCCTTAGTAAAATAGGGACAGTAATTCTATTTACTTTACAAGCTTGTCATGCACTGTATAACAGACACAAAGCCTTTACCCAGTGCTTGGCACACAGTAATTTTCAATAAATGTTTATTCTAGCACTAAAATGATATTAATAATAATATGATATGCTGATAAGCCATATCTGCCTCATATCTTCCTCATTCTGTTTACTCAAGAGGAGTTTTCACCAGCAAAGCCACAGAGCCAACAATTCTTCTTCATACTGTATCCATACAGCTGGTTTGGGAACCCACTAATGGGATATTATTATCTGTTAACTATCATGTTAGATCCAACTCCTCATTCAACCAGTCACGAAATTTTTAAATGCTGTTTCTGTTCATCAAATGTATTATTATCCCTCCCAGTTTCATGCCATTGGCAAATTTTATGGGCATGCATCCCACCTCTTCAAATATGCTGATAAAAATGTTAAAAGGGGGCACACACCCTTTGGCGCACATCCTGATAGACCTGGCCAACCTCAGTCATTAATCAGTCATTAATCAATATATTCACATTGTTTTCAGACTGCTCTCTTAACATATTTCAAGCCCAAGGATTGGTTTAAAGGTTCCCCTTTTTAAAAATTAGAGTGATACATATGAGCCTGTCCCTAGCTTTCTGGAAACTCCCCTTCTATAGAATACTTCAAAGACCAGAGGGTCAACAATCTCAACTGTAAGATGTATCTGTTTAAATGAGGAACAATATGGGCTTAATCAGAGAAGGAGGGCACTTTCTTCAATTTCTTCTCCCACATATGGCATAGTTTGCTCACTAATATACTTTTCTGCATCTAAAGATCATTCTTCTTAACAGAGACAGAACCAAAAACACAAAGAGTGGATGATTCTTCATTCTCCATATCTAACAGCAATTTTTCACAGTCCTAGCCATTTCTTAGTATTCCTAAAGAATACTAAGAAATTGTATTGAACTCCAAAAAAAAAATTATTAAATTTAATCTTTCTTTAAAAGCCTAAGATCATTTTTTAATTACAAAACTGTCCTTACCAACTTATGTCTGACACTATCCTAGTCTTGAAGTACTTCCTGTTTGCCCTGGAAGATCTGGTATATAGTAAGTATCCAAACAAAAACTAGAAGTAGGATATGGGTATTGTACTTCATTAATTCCCTCACACTATCCTTCAGACCTAATCACCAAAAAGGACTTGCCATGACCTGCAATTTGATGAAAAGTGGGTGCAGCACAGCCTGTTTTCTGAAGATTGTGGAATGATTTTATAAGAACCTTATGTTTTTATTAAAACTTATAGAATTTATTAATAAAAAATACATTAAAAAGGAGAGAGAGGGAGAGTTATTACAGAAGATTGGATTTTCACGTAGCACCAGGAACTCCCATGTTTAAATGAAGTCTTGTAGAGCAATAATATTAATTGCATTCAAAACTACTACATTCTGGTTTTTCAAAAATGTCCCTCCATAAATCATTGTGTCTAAAGCCAGGGTTCAAATGAATGACTCCTCAAATTTACATTCATTCTGATCCAAAGGAACACAATCAAAATCAACCAACTTAACACATGCGTTTTAACTTTTATTGTCACCTTTTACACGCTTTTAAATCACAAATAATACTTTATATAATCTTTCCCCAGTGAAGCATCCACCTTTCCTATTATTCTTCCTATTGGTTTTAAAACCTAATATAATGAGCTTCGGTTAGACTGGCTTGTGGTGGGAATCAAATGTATATGAAAACTAGATGCTTTTTAACATATAAATTTATGAGGTATTGTTTTAGAGCAACAAACAAACTTACCATACAGAAAATGGCTACGTTGTCTGTTTTAATCTTAAAAACTCACAATTTTTCTATAATAAACATTACTTTTTTATTAATTAAAAAATAAAATTAAAAACTTTTGTAGAATACACTGAGACATTAAAAAACACTAAATTACATTTAAGAAATTCTGAGCATTTAGTATTCAAATATTTCTAATTACCTTGAAGCATGCATCTGTAAGCAGATTCAGATATAGCATAGATGTGTGGAGGCATCTCATGACGCTTCTTCCCTCTGTACATTTCAATAATATTCTCAGAGTAAATTGGAAGATTCTTGTAAGGGTTTATAACTACACAGAAGAGTCCAGAATAAGTCTAGAATAAAAATAAAATAGAGTATTAAAAAAAAACCTCTGCATTTATCGGTCAGGGTCCAATGAGGAGACAGAAACCACACAGTCATTTAAGCAGGAGATCTTTACCCTTTGGATAATTATAATCTATCCCCCAAATTAAACTTAGCGTATAATGGGCAATTTAGTACTATGAACCACAAGTAGTTCTCCCACAGATAGCTTATTAAGTGGCACTCTGCAGGACTCAATTTCCTCATCCATGAAGTAGAAATAATGTGAGCTTCCTGACTTCATGGGGCTATCATAGGGTACAATCAATATGTTATTTACTTTTTTACATTCATTCTCTCATGAGTACACAAGATGTGAAAGCTCGTTAATGCAGTTTCAGATTCCACATTGCAATTAATCTTTAATATAATAGCATTTGTCCAGTTTGAGTACAGTATCAAAGAAGAATATCCACAATTATCTAAAAAGGGTATTAAAATACTCTTCTGGGCCGGCCATGGTGGCTCATGCCTGTAATCCCAGCACTTTGAGAGGCTGAGGCGGGTGGATCACAAGGTCAGGAGTTCAAGACCAGCCTGGCCAAGATGGTGAAATCCCGTCTCTACTAAAAATACAAAAATTAGCCAGGCACAGTGGCAGGCTCCTGTAATCCCAGCTACTCAGGAGGCTGAGGCAGGAGAATTGCCTGAACCCCGGGGGGCGGAGGTTGCAGTGAGCCTAGATCACGCCACTGCACTCCAGCCTAGGCGACAGACTGAGACTCCATCTCAAAAAACAAAAACAAAAATAAACCAAAAAAACACTCTTCTTTTTTTCCAACTAAATATCTCTATGGCTGGATTTTCTTCATATACTTTAACCAAAATAACATATTATAAAAAAAAAGAATGCAAAAGCAGATATGAGAGTCCAGCTAGTTTGGTTAATGCTAAAGAGATTTGCAAAAATGTAAGAGTTTTCATCCATCTAATTTTTTTGTTTTGGAAAATACAGGGATTTTTTTTCTTAAAAATGTATTTATGTTAACTTGTCATGATTTACTACTATTCTTTTTAAATGAATTAATAAAGATTTTAAAATGTATTTTAATTACTAATACAGTAAATATCAACAAACATAAGCCAAATAAACAAAAGCTCTTCGGGATCTTCAGTAAATAAAAGCTGCCAGGCTAGAAGATACAAACTTTTCCTGATCCATACTGTAACCATTACACAGACTTGGCCCTATGAATGCTTATGACTTGCAGGTTTTTAAAATATAGACACAATGAGTTCTGAGAATATTCTACAAAACTGATTCTGGGCATTATGGAAAAACAAGAGCAGTCAGAACTGCTGACAGATGCTCTAACCCTCTCAGGGACTGAAGGCATCTGGAAGGGCATTCAGTTGCATTACGAAACAGACCTTTTATTTAAGGTGATTTGGGGAGACCAAAATCTAAAAGCAAGAGGACATGAAAAAAGGGCTGGAGAATTGGTACTGCATGGCCAGCTTCCCCAGGGAACACTAAGGGGGGTTCTAACTAACAGCTGCGTTCATAAGAGCTGAAACCCCCAGCAATTGCCACCAGAAAGCCCTCCAGAGGCTACTCTGTTTACTAATGCTAAACCAAGAGAATGAAAGCCTGCCAAAAAATTTCAAGTGATCAAAACTGTCTCTCTGGCTGCCCTCCTTGTATTTTCCTGAACTCACAATTGCAGGCTCAGATGTAGAACGCACTTCCTACTTAGGTTAGTAGTGTAGAAGGGGCAAAGGGCCCCCATCCTAAATTCAGACTTGGGCTGTTTGCTGAAGCCTTACTACTGAGCAGACCAGGAGGTTATCTGTCCATTCTTTGCCTGAGGCTACATTATTACTATTGACTCCTCAAGTCTTCAGACTCTTCGACTTCTTGTATGCAAAGTGCAGACCTCTGCGAACCCTGGGTGGCCCTTGGGCTTCCCAGACCATAACCTTGCACTTTCTCCCAATCAAGTCTCTTGTCTAACTAGTCCTGTATATCTTTGCTGCCCACAGTACAAAAAGGCAATGAGGAACAGTAAAAATAGAGGCTTTATTAAGGGTGAGAAAAACAAAGGAGAGGCAACCTCAATACTTTTTTACTGAGTTTAATTTATATAAAGTTAACAAATCGCAACCATACATTGATGAATTTTTGTACACCCAACCTCACTTTCTCATTCAAAAATTAGATCGCAGTCTATCATGAAGCTACAGATTATACTCTTCAATTTTATAACAGGCAAATAATTAGAGACGAGAAAAGAAAAAAGCTCCAAGAAAGCGAAAATATACAAATTCAGTTTAGTGTCCCATAGTATGTATGGGATGGTAACAGATCATAACTGACATGTTTAATCAGAAGTAATTCCAACATGTGTGTCTACCATGCGTTAAGCACTTTCCTGAGGACTAGAATAAGTGAGAATAAGTCTCACAAATATGAGTTAGTCATCAGAAATATAAAAGGTTAACTAATCATCAGTATCCCATGCTTGCCAAAATGCAGCAGTAATCAATGCTTAAGAAGGAACATTATTAAAGTGTTTAATAAACCTGACTTCTAACTACCTAAAAAGTTAGCTCAAGTATTGAGCTCTTGTATAAACTGATCACTGAATTGATACTGCACCACTTCTATCTTCCCCCACGCACACAGTAGGAAGGTAATGTGTTGTTAAAACAATTATTCTGGAGACCTTAAAGTTCAAATGAACTTTACTAAGTATTTGAATACACGCACAAGATGCTAAGCTTCTTTATGAAACATACACTCTGGGTATGAAGACAAATAGATGCACGCTAAACAACCTACAATGGAAAGCACCAAAAAGAGAAAGAGAAAGATGAACAGGTATTATCAATAACGGAAAGCTCTGGGGCAGAACACAACAAACTCCAGGCACTGAAAGTCATGACCACCTTGTCAGAGACTGTAGAACGAAGTAAAAAATTCAGACCCAAATGGTCTTTGATGTTCTTTTTAAAGACTATGGGATCAAAAGAAGGGATAAAGGAATTCCTGTTAAAGTAGTAAAAGCACAAAACTCTTACAGTGGCAGGATATACTCGAGGCAGTGTGAGAAGACCAGCATAGCAAAAATAGTTTGTACCACGGAATGTGAGCGATAAGGGCCTAGAAAGACAAACTGAATAATTCAGATTTTGTCCTTCATGGGTGATGAGGTATTGAAGGTTCAGGAGAGAAAAGTGATTGGATGAAACAAGCATTTTAGACAAAGTATAAATCTGGCAGCCATATGGAGAACACATTGAAGGGGCAAAAGGTGAGAAGCAGGAAGACACGCGGAGACTGCTCAACTGTCCTGGCACAACAGGGCCTAGATGAGAGAAAAGGCAACACAAAATAGAGAAGGCTGGAGACTTCACAGTGCTCAGAAACTTTCAATACAGAAAAGCCATTAAAGACCTAAGTCAAAGAGGACTCCAAGGTCTCCAGGCCTTACAGAAACATTAATCATGGAAGGAAAAATAACTGATTTGTGGGAAAAGATAACGAATCCCTCTAATGTACTGACATTGTGGTGTGGTGGGTGAGCCAAGCAGGATGCCTCCTGGGCAGCTGGAAATATTGGATTGCCAGAGCCCTGGGAAAATCCTGAAGAGCTGCAAAGGCTTGAAATATAAGTTTGCGTAATAACACTACTGTATACTTTACCTAAGTGAGACATACAAAAATCTTTGCCGTTGGAAGCATTTACAAATTTTCAAGCACACTATGCTGCTTTATGCCTCTAGGCTCCCACCCTATGCTGACCACTCTGCCTGGAATGCCTATCTTCCTCCGTCTAGGATTGGGAAATTTTACTCAGCCTGGAAGTGACAGGCCTCTGCTTAAGAAAGCAGGGCTATGTATATGCTTTGTTTCATAGGTTCAAAGGATTAGAGAAACAGACAATGGAGGCTGGTGTAAATGTCAACACAATGGAGCAGAGATACAACAGTCTCCTACTAGGAACAGGGATTGAACTGGGAATATCATATAACCCTACATCCCAACTGTAGCTCTCAGAAGAAATCAGACCACCATCCAGAAGGAAAGGGAGGGAGGAAAGAATAATTCACCCATACCACCTGCAAACACTGCACCTAGGTAAAATTCACAGGCAAATTTTGAAAAAAAACCTACATAATAAGGAAAAGATCATCATTCAGAGGATTCAGAAAGAAATTACCGGTGGAAATTATCTATAAAAATAACTAAAAGAAAACTTTAGGAGATAGATTTATATCTGCAACAGAATATAGTATAACATAGAGTCTACATATTAGGACAGAGATGCATCAGAAAAAAAATAGGTGACCAGGGCCAGAAAAGACTGTAAGGAATCATCTGGAAAAGTAAAATTAAAATCCACAATGGAGAAAATAAAGAGCAGAATGAAGTGATCAAGAAATCAAGTGATAAGAGCAGATATTTATTCTAGGAGAGCATCCTTCTTAAAGAAAAATAGAACAATGGTAAAATAATAAAAGAAAAGGACGTTACAAAGACAAAACTTATCAGTAATAATAAGACATAGAGGGCACAGGAAGGATAACTAACATTAGTTGCTATTGCTCCTTTGAGAGAAAATAGAAAAAAACGCTGTAAAAAACAAACAAAAAAACAACTTGAGAAAACTGTGTGTGTGTAAGGCATATACATTGAATTAAAAGGAATTCACTAAGATAATAAACACAGAAGGAATTATGACACTAGACTCACCATTTTGCAGCCCCCCAATGCCACAGTAGATCTGGACAATGTCCATCACTATTAAAATCCTCAGGTGACTGGCAGATGACACCACTCCTAATGCACAAATCAGGCCGGCAAAACCTAAAATGACTCACTGCTGATCAATCTCAGCATCATAACGTGAGAGACAATGTGGCACTAAGTGTCTCCTGAATCTGAATCCGTTTAAGCCTCTGGATCCAATTTATGGATTTTTCTCCTTCCAGTTTATAGGGAGCACCACAGGATTGCAATCAACAAAGTCCAGAATTTCCCATATTCTGGATTTTGTTGATTGCAATCCTATAGTATGCAAAAAAAAAAAAAGGGTGGGGGGAAGTGGCTGGGCATGGTAGCTCATGTCTGTAACCCCAGTACTTTGGGAAGCCATGGTGGGAAGATCACTTGAGGTCAGGAGTTCAAGACTAGCGTGGGCAATATAGTGAGACCCCTATCTCCAGAAGCAAAAAAAAAAAAGAGGGAAGAGCGAGATTAAAAGTGATATAACAACTGCTATGCTTTGACTGTGTCCCCACAAAAGCATGTGCTGGAAATTTAATCCCCAATGCAACAGTGTTGGGAGGTAAGGCCTAATGAGAGGTGCTTGGACAGTGAGGACTCCACCTTCATCGATGGATTAATGCCTATTATAAAAGGGCTTGAGGCTATAAATTCTATCTCTTGCTCTCTCTTGAGCACATTCTTCTTGCCCTTCCACCTTCTCCCATGGAATGACGCCGCAAGAAGGCCCTCACCAGATGCAGCCCCTTGACCCTGGACTTCCCAGCCTCTAGAACCGTAAGCCAAATAAACTTCTCTTGTTTATAAATCATACAATCTGTGTTAGTTTGTTATAGCAGCACAAAACAGACTGAGCAACCAATCACAATATGTCAACCTTGTTTGGATCCTGAATCGAACTGACCAACTATTTATGAGATTATGTATGAGACATAAGGAAAATAAGAAAAGTAACTGAATATTTGATGATATGAAATTGTTATTTCTTTCTTAGATAGATAATAGTTATGAATCTCAAAACCTGTTGCTGAGAAGATGCTAAGCAGAGCTTTCAGCAGCACAAAAGTCTGAGAGAACAAAAATTAAAACATTCCAGCCTACTTAGGGAGAGGTAGGTGGTGGGGGTGGTAAACACCCCAGGCTTTCAGCTGGGACCCTGATGGCTATACCCTAAGAGTTAAGACTATGAGAAACCGACCAGACCCTACACAGCATGAAGCCCGGTTGGAAAAGATGTCAATTCCTACATGGACTACATGGCCTAGTTTCCCTAAGCCTGTCTGCCCAAAGCAAAACTCTAGAATAACCTTAATGCCATCCAGAGTCTCAAATTATTTTCACAATTCTTTGTACACAATAACTGGGCATATGAGGCAACAAGTTGTGGCTGAAATCCAAGATAATATCTGGAACCTCTGTGTGTCTATTTTTATTGACTTGTATTATTGCCCTGGGTTACAATATGTTCAAGTAATTAAAGACATGACAGAATTCTGACAGGGAACTGGAAACTATTAAAGGAAAAACCCAAATGAAAATTCTAAAACTGAAAAACAAAACAAAACAGAAAAAGAAAACCAGCCAGTAACTACAATTAAGAATTCATGTGTTAAACAGCAAGCTAGATACAGCTGAAGAAAGAATTAGTTACGTGACATTTTAATCAGAAGCAAACAGCCAGAGTGAACCATGGGGGAAAAACAAGGATGAAAATGTAGAGGAATGTGAGAGGCAGATGAGACATGGTGAAACGATCTGGCATGTGAAGTATGTGAGTCCAAGAAGGAGAAAAAAGAATGAGGCAGAAGCAGTATCTGAAGAGATAATGGCTAAGAATTTTCCCAGATCAACAAAAGCCATCAAGCCACAGAGTCAAGACCACTACAATCTCCAAGCTGAATGCAGTAGTCCCCCTTATCTGTGGTTTCACTTTCTGCAGTTTGTTGTCCACAATCAACTGTGGTCCAAAAATATTTGGTGAAAAACTCCAGAAATAAACAGTTCATACATTTTAAATTGTACACCGTTCTGAGCAGTGTGATGAAATCTGGCACAATTCCGCTCCATCGTGCACAGGACGTGAACTATCCCTTCGTCCAGCATCATCATGCTGTACAGCTATTAGTCACTTGGTAGCCCTCCCAGATCTCAGATCAACTGTGTTCAAGTAACCTTTATGTTACTTAATAGCTCCAAACACAAGAGTAGTGATGCTGGCAATTGTGATATGCCAAAGAGAAGCCATAAAGTGCCACCTTTAAGTGATATGGTAAGTTTTCAACTTAATAGGGATAAAATCATATGCTGAGGCTGCTACAATCTATGGTAAGAATGAATCTTCTATCCATGAATTTGTGAACTAGGAAAAAGAAATTCATCAAATCATCACAAGAAGAGTACAATAAGATATTCTGAAAGAGGGAGAGAAACCATACTCACATAACTTTTATTAAGTATATTGTTTTAATTGTTCTATTTTATTAATAGTTATTGTTGTTAATCTCCTACCACGCCTAAACTATAAGTTAAATTTTATCAAAGGTATGTATGTATAGGAAAAAACATCATTTAGATATGGTTCAGTACCATCTGTGGTTTTAGGCATCCACTGGGGATCTTAGACTGTATCCCTTGAAGACAAGGAGGACTCACTATATACAGAATAAAACTTCACCTAAGCCCATCAGAGTCAAAGTGTTGAAATTCAAAGACGGAGAAAATTTTAGAGACGGCCAGTGGCCGGGGTGGGGAAAGGAATACAGATGACCTTCAAGGGAATAACAGCCAAACGACAAGCTGAATTCTCAACAGAAAAAGACGAAAGGCAGAACCCGATGCAATGGCATTTTCACAATGTTAAAAGAAAACCACCGCCGGCTCTGAATTCCAAATCCAGCAAAAACCAAAAAAACTTCAAAAATAAAGGACGAGTAGATACTTCAGATAAAAGAGGCCCTTTCTAAAAGAATGGAAGCTAAAAGATGTGGGAAAAAAAAAGCAATGGATAAAACGAAATGAATATTGACAGTATTAAAATGTAGTATGTGTCTTGTGGGTTTTAAAATACAGAGGAAATTAAACAACAAAAGCACATAAATTAGGAAGGAAGAGGAAAGAAAATTGTTCAGGTGTTCTCAGGCTCTACCTATTATGGTCTACAAAGGAATAAGAGGCTCCACATATCTAATAGGTCGAGGATCCACGTTAGAATAGGTAACCACTAAAAGAATAGCTAAGAGAACAGCAAAACTGTATAGCTAATGAGGCGATAAGACAGAATAATAAAAATTAACCAATGGGAAAAAAAAGATTAAAAAAACATAGAGCAGGTAGGATAAAAAGCAAGCAATGAATCAGAGGACAGATTTAAGCTAAAATTTAACAGTCATTATATCACGTGTACATAAACTAAACATTCCAGCTAAAAAATATTGTCAGATGTGAGACAAAAATAACCACCATAGGCAATTTATAAGAGACATATTTTAAATGCACAGGCACAGAAAAGCTGAAAGTAAGTTAAGAAAGCAATTAACCACACAAACGCTAATCAAAAAAAAAAAAAAAAAAAAAAAAAAAAAAGCTATTGCAAATACCAGACTTTGCAAGAAAACAACATCACTAAAAATGACCATTCCATGATCTGACATCAAATTTCTACATCTGTATATACGTGATAATAGCTTCAGCATGTACATAGCAAAAATGGACAGAAGTAAAAAGGAAGGGATTTTCACAGTAATTGAAATGACAGATAATAAAGTATCCATATTTTTCAAGTGCATAATGACCCTTTACCAAACTAATCGCATAACAAACCACAAAGCAAGTCTAACAAATATAAAAGGATTGAAATTATTGAAGGCATGTTCTTTGACCAAGGGGGGAATCTATTAGATTTGGGAGGCCGAGACGGGCGGATCACAAGGTCAGGAGATCGAGACCATCCTGGCTAACATGGTGAAACCCCGTCTCTACTATATTTTACTATATTTTACTATATTTTACTTTGTAAAATACAAAAAACTAGCCGGGCGAGGTGGCGGGCGCCTGTAGTCCCAGCTACTCGGGAGGCTGAGGCAGGAGAATGGCGTAAACCCGGGAGGCGGAGCTTGCAGTGAGCTGAGATCCGGCCACTGCACTCCAGCCTGGGCAACAGAGCGAGACTCCGTCTCAAAAAAAAAAAAAAAAAAGAAATAATAAAATAAACCTGAAGATCCCCTAGATTTAGAAAGTAAACAATTCACTTTTTTTTTTTTTTGAGATGGATTCTCACTCTGTTGTTCAGGCTGGAGTGCAGTGGCGCGATCTCAGCTCACTGCAGCCTCTGCCTTCCGGGTTCAGGCAATTCTCCTTCCTCAGCCTTCTGAGTAGCTGGGATCACAGGCATGTGCCACCACACCTGGCTAATTTTTGAATTTTTAGTAGAGACAGGGTTTCACCATTTTGGCCAGGCTGGTCTCGAACTCCTGGCCTCAAGTGATTCATCCACTTCAGCCTCCCAAAGTGTTAGGATTACAGGCATGAACCACTGTGCCTAGCCTAAGCAATCCACTTCTGAATTACCCAGAGTCAAAGAAAACATCCTCATTAATTTCAACTGAATGATAATAAAATGTAACATATTAAAACTTGTAGAATACAGCTCTAGCAGTACTTAGAATGAAATTTACAGCTTTTAAAGCACACATAGAGAGGACCAACAAAGTCAAAAGTCTATTATTTGCAAAGAATAAAAAAATTGATAAGCCTCTGGTGACACTCATTTTAAAATGATACAAATAAATTATCAGTATCAGGAATAAGAGAAAACATGACTATAAATCCTACAGAAAATAAGCATATTATGAACAACTTATACAAATAAATTTGAACATTTAGATGAAACAGATAAATTCCTAGACAAACATAATTATCTAAACTGACACAAGGCCAGGAGCAGTGGCTAACGTCTGTAATCCTAACACTTTGGGAGGTCAAGGTAGGTAAATTGCTTGAGTTCAGGGTTTCGAGACAAGATTGGCCAACATGGTGAAATCCCGTCTATAAAAAATACAGAAATTAGCCGGGCATGGTCCCAGCTACTCAGGAGGCTAAGGCAGGAAGATTACATGAGCCCAGGACTTCAAGGCTGCATGAGTTATGATTGCACCACTGCAATCTAGCCTGGGTGACAGAGTGAGACCCTGTCTCAAAAAAAAAAAAAAGAAAAGAAAAGAATTAAAAAAAAAACCACACAAATAAAAATCTGAAAAGTTCTATATCTATTACAGAAAAACTGCCCCACAAAGAAAACACTATCATTACTTTAAAAAGAAATAACATCAATCCTATCCAAACTCTTCCAGAGAACAAAGATTAAACATTTCCCAATTCATTTGATAAAACCAGCATAATCTTGATAGCAAAATATGACAAAGGTATTATAAGAAAGGAAAATTTTAAGTTAATCTCACTGATGAATGTAGATGCAAAAATCCTAAACAAAATACTAGCAAACAGATTCTAGGAATCTCACTCTCTCTTTGTGTATACATAAAGAATACTTGGTCTTTGCAAGGTTAATTTACACTCAAAAATATGCATAATTCTCCACAATAACAAAATAAGAAGAAAAATCACATTATCATCTCATTAAATAATGAAAAACATTTGATAAATTAACATCCATTAATTTTTTTCAAAATCATCCATTCAGGATAAAAAAATCACCCATTCAGGAATACAAGAAAATCTCCCTTAATCTGATAAAGAATCAGTATTTAAAAAAACACCAATTACAGCAAATATCATTCTTAATGATGAAATGTTGAAAGCTTTCCCTCTGAGATCAGGAATGATACAAGGATGCCTCTGATTATCACTTCTGTTCAAAAACCACTGTACTGAAAATTCTAGACAGTGCAATAAAGCAAGTAAAAGAAATGTGTGTGAACTGGCTGGGCATGGTGGCCCATGCCTATAATCCCAACAGTTTGGGAGGCTGAGGTAGGTGGATTGCTTTTGCCAAGTAGTTCGTGACCAGCCTGGGCAACATGGCAAAACCCTGTCTCCACAAAAATACAAAAATCAGCCAGGCATGGTGGTCCCTGCTACTCGGGAGGCTGAGGTGGGAAGATCGCTTGAGCCCAGGAGGTTAAGGGTGTATTAAGCCACGAGTATCACACTGCACTCCAGCCTGGTTGACAGAGCAAAACCTTGTCTCCAAAAAAAAAAAAAAGAAAAGTATAAGATTTAGTAAAAAATAAAACTCATTATTTGTGGACAACATGTGTGCTCATAGAAAATCCAACAGAATTTTCAGCTAAACTATTATAACCAATAAGTAAACTTAGGTCACTGAAGATAAAGTCAATATACAAAAATTAATTGTGAAAAATACAGTATTTCTACATAATGGTAACAATTACGTATATATTATCTATATACCATATGAATAATAAGGGAAACATTTAAACACCATTTAAATAATATTCAAATAAAATAAAATATCCAAAAATAAATAACAAAAGATGTTCATGGCCTCTACAAAGAAAACTATAAAACAATATTAATAAAAATCTAGAACTAAATAAATGAGTTTACTCAGGAATTAAAGATAAAATATTATAAAGATCTAATTTCTCCCCAAACTGATCTACAGAATCAATAAGATCCCAATCAAAATTTCAACAAGGTTGTGTGCGTAAATGAAAAACCGACAAGCAGATTCTAAAATTATATTGAAATGCCAAGAACTTAATAGCCAAAACAATCTTAAAGAACAAAAAGGAGAGGATTTACCATACTAAATACCAAGACACATTATAAAGCTGTAATAATTAAGAAAATGTGATATTAGCTAGAAGATAGGCACATGGACCCAGGAAATATAATAGAGTCAAAAGCATACTTATGAACCCTGATTTATGACTAAGATGCCACTTCAGAGCAGTGGAGAAAAGATTATGTTTTAGTAAATGGCACTGGGTCAACTGGCTAGCCATATGGAAAAATAAATTAATCTTGTCCCAACCTCACACCATACACAACATTCAATTCCAGACGGAATTAAGGCTGACCCTAAGGAAAGAATCATCAAATTCCCTTCCCCTCTGGCTTCAAACTGAGTTCAACCAATGGTAGACATCAACAGGAGACTAAGGGTGAGAACAGAAGGTCAGGATATTTATTCCCTAGGCTCCCTCCCGACCATGAGCTGACTTTCATACCTCTAAGGAAGGCAATTCCTGTCAGGTAGCCCTCTCCACACAGGTACCTCTCTGAGTTGAGGCAACAGCTCTTTTCTAAGGCTTCTTTAAAGATCAAGATGTTTCAAGGGCTCTCAGCCATCACTGCTGCTGAGATACTGCACTAGTACTCATTTATTTTTTTAAACCCTACCCACATTATTTGTAAAACCCTTCATTAAACTCTCAAATACCTAGTTTGAGAGCCTTCTGTTTCCTTCTGGGACTCTAACTAAATCAGACATTATCTAGAAAAGCTGAAGATATGAGTTACAGATCTACACATCCTATCATCCAGGAATTCCACTCCTAGTTACACATCTTACAGAAAGGCATGCCTATTGTGCACTAAGTACATGTATATGGTTGTTCATTGAAGCACTGATCATAATATTACCAAGACAGAAAAAAACAGTGTACAAAACAGCGGAATAGTTAGATAAATTTATTAGGTCAAAAATACTATGATGGAATACTATATTCCAACAAAAATGAAAAAACTACTCAAACTTTTAAAATTTCAGGGCCTTTTTGCACTCTTAGAAATTATTAAGGACCCCAAAGACCTTTTGTTTCATATAAAATATAAAGTTTTACAAATATCTATTCATTCTAAAACAGTAAATATATTACATGTTAACATAAATAACATTTCTTATGAAAAATAACTTTTCATTTCCAAAACAAAAGTAAGAAGAATGGCATTGTTTTACATTCTTGCGAAACTTTTATTGTCTAGCTTAATCGAAAACACCTCAATTTTCATGTCTATTTCTGTATTCAGTCTATTGTAATATGTTGTTTTGGATGAAGCACATGAAGAAAGCAGACTTACAGATATTTAGTTGGAAAAGAGAGGAACGGTTTAACAGTCTTTTCAGATAATCGTGGATACTTATCTTTGACACTACTAACACTTAACAAGTGACAATTTAATTTTTTCTTTTTTTTGAGACGGAGTTTCACTCTTGTTGCCCAGGCTGGAGGGCAATGGCACGATCTTGGCTCACTGCAACCTCTGTCTCCTGGTTGTCCTGACTTAGCCTCCCAAGTAGCTGGGACAACAGGCATGTGCCACCAAGCCTGGTTGATTTTGTATTTTTAATAGAGACAGGGTTTCTCCATGTAGGTCAGACTGGTCTCGAACTCCCGGCCTCTGGTGATCCGCCTGCCTCAGCCTCTCAAAGTGCTGGGATTACAGGCGTTAGTCACTGCGACCGGCCAACAAGTGATAATTTCTTAAAATTTAGATGCAAGGTACCATCTGAAACCCTATCAGTGAACTTCTCATATTCCACTGCATCAAAATCTACTGGTTTATCTTGCGTATTGAATAAGTCTTTTTACCCATGCATGATT
The DNA here is from genome assembly GCF_003255815.1 of Theropithecus gelada. NCBI lineage: Eukaryota > Metazoa > Chordata > Mammalia > Primates > Cercopithecidae > Theropithecus > Theropithecus gelada. The sequence continues at coordinate 64,915,844 of NC_037684.1, forward strand.
TCGTGACACCATACACACATCATTAAATTATGCAAGTCTTTCAAATGATGACATTTCACTATATGACATCAAAAAAACCCACTTTCATTATTATCACCATCTATCATATCAGAAAGGTTTTTAAGTATTGACATGCTGTCAAGTTCATGATGGTAGATACAAGTTTCCTAAAATTCTAATTTTTACATAAAACCTCAAATTTTATCATTGGCAACAAATACAGTCAGTTGTTTTCTTTGAAGTGACAGGCTCGTTTTGTTCATTTTCAAGAAAATGTCTGCCAAATACCGCTGTGCGAGTAACCACACTTTATCAGCCACTCTATCAAATGAAAATAGTATTCTATTTAAAAAGTAGCAAGTTTAGCTTGCAACTCAAATAACTACCCACATGCTAGTCCTCAAGGCAACCATCATACATTGATATGCATCAGAAGCGCTTTAGGCATACTTACCATTTCGTCACACCGAATATCAAAAAACTGTATTCCCAAAGGTTGAGATTTAATAAAATCAGTTATTTTTCCTGCTTTGCCAAGAACATTCTTGAGCGAAATTGCATTTTTTTTTAAAAGTGCCAATAGGTGGCAGTGAAGAATAAAATGGTTCTAGTACACTTTGGTCCTATTACACTGCCTTTATTCATGATAAGGTGTCAGGAGTTTTATTTATCATTGCTTTTGCACCATCACTACAAATGTCAACAGTAAAAAGGGCTGATGACATATTCGTATTATTATAAAAATAGTTTTAACCTTGTGTGCTCCTCTGAGAGGGTCTCAGGGAAATCCTAGGGGGTCCAGACCACACTTTGGGAGCTACTGAGTTACAACAACGTAAAACGATATGAATAAATCTTAAAAATGTAATCCTAAGCCAACAACAACAAAAGACACAAAAGGCTACACACTAGGAGATTCATTTATAAAAAAATTCAAAAACAGGCAAAACTAGGCCGGGCGCGGTGGCTCATGCCTATAATCCCAGCACTTTGGGAGGCCAAGGCAGGTGGATCACTTGAGGTCAGGAGTTCAAGACCAGCCTGGCCAATATGGTGAAACCCCATCTCTACTAAAAATACAAAAAATTATCTGGGTATGGTGGCTCGAGCCTGTAATCCTAGCTAATAGGGAGGCTGAGGCAGGAGAATCACTTGAACCAGGAGGCAGAGGTTGCAGTGAGCCAAGATCGTACCACTACACTCCAGCCTGGGCGACAGAGCAAGACTGTCTCAAAAAAAAACCAAAAACAAAAACAGGCAAAACTAAACTGTGTCATTTAGGGATGCATACTTCATTGATAAAACACAATGGGAGATTTTTCACACACTTAGTAACTGACAAGCAGACAAAAAGTAGCAAGGCTATGGAAGATAAAAACAATACAATTAAAAAGCTTAATCTAATGGCCATATGTAGAACCCTATATTCAACAATAACAGAATATACATTCTTTGCAAACACATACAGACCATGCATAAAAGCTGACAATATACTACACAAAAAATGTCTCCTATATGAACAACATTCTGTGATTGAGATGTAATTTTAAAAATCAATAATAAAAAGATAACTTAAAAATCAACATTTTGAAATTTTACAAATACACTTTTAAATGGTTCACCAGTTAATCATCATAGAAATCAGAAAATATTTAGAACTGAAGAATAAATACTATATATAGAAACTTGTGATGTGAGCTAAACAGTATTAGAGAAGACATTTACAGTTTTTAAACTGTTTTATTAGGAAAGAAGATGAAAATTAATGACCTGAGAAATTGGGGGTCAGAGAGAATAAATCCAAAGAAAAGGTGAGAAAAGAACATAATTAAACCTGTTAGCAACCTAATTTGTTTAAATAAGTTTTTGTTATATCTTATCTATAGAAATATGTCCAAAAAAGGTTCTACCCAAATTATCCTAGTATCTGTATCATTGCGCCTCAACTGATCATCTCAACTGGCTGGTTAATTTCAAAGCCCAATACATATTTATCACAATGCTAGCATGGCTCTCTTCAACCTCATCCTCTTGACGAGACGGACTTTAGAGTCAAGTTCTCCAACTAGAACCTTAGGTAAGAACCCTTTCTCCACCCAACTAATTGAAGATATGATCCTCCCAAATCCCCACCTCTGTGTGACCTTCAGTCTTTGAGAAAAACCCAGATTCTCCTGCAGAAGGAGGCTGTGCTTTGAGAAGAAACTCGGAAGTTCACTCAGGTTGTCCGTGAGTTAAGTTGGAAAAAAAATCCAACAAACTCATAAGAGATAACTGTAAAATCTCTGAATTATGTGAAATGGCTGCAAAACAAAAACAAAAAAACTTGTCCTTTCTTTCATTCCTTTTCTACTTAGCTCCCTTTGCAGCTATCTCCAGCTGCCAGTGTGGGAAATCAAGGTGAAGGCTGGCAGAAAGGCAGCCTGGCTCCTCTTCACACTGCACAGCTTTTGATGGTGACATCACATTTCCATACCTGCACAACTGATTGCAATGGGCTTCATCTGAAACTGATCCACCTCTCGAATCTTACACGTCGACATTACAGTCTGACCACAACCTCCTAAGTTTGCAGTTTTCTCACCCCTTCACTCCATGATCCCTGTTCATCAACATTCTGGAAACCTCCAGGCCTTGATCCATCAGCCCCTTCCAGCCAGACTCCCATTCCTACCGAACCAGGACTCTAAAGACGGCCACTGAATCCTCCTCTCACTGTGGGAGCCATGGAGATCCAAAGCCCCCACACTCACAGACCTGGGGCAATCCCATGGTCTGGCAAAATCACACAGCCAGACAAAACTGCGGTCGCCCTACACGTGGTTATTCAGTCTCAGCTGGACTCTCAATGCTACTCTCCAGTTGCTTTCTTATCCCTGGCTTAGTCTGAAATTGGATAAGGGTTGTTCCTAAGCCTTTCCATTCTCCTGAAGCTACCGTTCCAACCCTGTGGCCTCTTACTCTCCTATCTCATAGAGAAGAAAATAAGGGAGATCTATCAGGCTTGGCTGAAACTACTCTGGCAAAGGTCATGAATGAATCATTCTTTTCTCAGCTTTTCTCATGGCTAGCTGCCTCCCACCAGTCAGACTCCAGCTCAAATGCTACCTTCACAAACAGCCCTTAACTGACCCGCTGGGGAAAGCCATCCTCCTACATACTCTCTCCATAGCCCTGTTTCATTTCCTCATCGGACATTTCACAAAGGCAGAGACCTGGCCTGTCTTCTTCACTGTACTACACCCAGCACCTAGAGCACAGGGGACACTTAAGAAATATTCCTTAAACTAATTCTGTGGGAAAACTACCTCTGATTGACTGAAGTTTGAATTATTCATGACCTTCAGTAGCACACTCCTTGTGTAAAATTCAAAAACCCTTTTCCAATTTCAAACCACGACCATCAACTTTTCTCCCTACTTCCCTTCATCATCAGTTGAAGTCCCATACATGCCATCTCCTTCAAATCATTGCCACCTGTCTACCATTGCCTCAAACCTATTTTGTCATTTTTAGTATCTGGCTTACATTTTTCCTCTCTACATTATCCCTTATGATTTTCAGTAACGTCTTCTACATGGTCAGTGACATAGTCGGTGACTTCAACACTCATGTCAGCAGCTAACCACAGGACGACCCCAGCCAGCCTCAATCTTACCCTAATTGTTTCCTCTTAAAAACCTCAGCATTCATCTTTCCTACTTCCCCACATCCAGTGAAGCTGTTCATGCTGTCCACAGAAATTTCTAAGCTTACAGCCCCTTCACTCTTGGGTATGCACTTGATTTTCTACCATTTTGCTGTCTGCATCCTATTAATGCAACTCTCTTTACCTTATTAAACCTTCTGGTCTTCCTGTTACATGCTCTCTCCCACCTTATTATGCTCCAGAACACCACTACAAAAGTCTTCAAATGCCATTTTATTATATGTAATTGCAGGCTGTATTATTTAAACTTAATGTGTTAAGATTCAAAGAAAAGCAAGACCTGGGTAAGCAAGCAACAAATCTTGCTTAAATAGAAATAGAAATTAGTTAAACAGAGAGTTTGGGTATTCCACATTCTCATTTGATTGTGACAAGATGTATAATTTACATTAATTCCTAGCTACCACTTCACATGATTATTTGGAAGAAATACTTACATAGATAAGTCCTGAATAGTAGCGATCCTTCAGATTATGTAAAACGGAAGCTTCATTCAAGCATGTCAATTCTGCCATATCCTCCACCTTGGAAAACTTAGGTGGGTTCATCTTCTGAATATCATCTTTGTTGACCATTGCTTTCTTTCCATTCTCTGCCAACTCCACCATAACTTCATCTCCCCGTTCTTCTTTGATACTAGCTGCCTCAAAACCGTGGCGTTCTGATGGAATCCACACTAGCTTTTTAGCTGTCCAATCAGCTTGAGTGGCAGGGTTGTAAATGACAGCCCTGTCCACAAAGAGATACCTCTCCGGATCTTCAAGCCCAGTTCTCTGCGCCATTGTAAATGGAAGGATCCAAGAGCAATCGCCTCTAAGAGAAGAGGAGGAGCGCAAAATTAGATGTTGAAGAAACACAAAAGAATGTGCACGTTTTTCTTTCCTACGAAACTTAAAGCCTTAGATTAAGCATTAACTCTGTGTTAAGGGGCTGGGGTATACCTCTTTGCAGCCATACTAACCGAATTTCCAAGGTTAATTTCAGGGGTGACCACAAATTATGGCTCTGGTTGTCTGATGGACCGGTTTGCCCTCAGTTACTGAGGGCTGAAAAAAAAAAAAAAAAACAGAAGAAAAGGCAAAGTTACAGGTTGACCTTTTTTTTTTTTTCTTTATCTCCTCTTTCACCCTCACCACAAATTAAACAGGGAGTTAAAAAGGGAAAAAAAAAAGAAAACAAAGATGGGTAATAAAAGGTTCATGAAGTGGTACCGGCATTAATATGACCACAAGGAAACAGCTACAAAAACACATGATTGTCAGAGGAGTAAAGAATCTAAAGAATCTAAAACATGCCTCCCATTCTACCCTCAGATAACAGACTTAAAGTTCTTCTCATGAATAACCCAAATCAGTCTCCCTATAGCTTTTCTATGGCCCCATGAGTCTTAATGTGATCAACTGGGGCCACAAAACACAAGCATAACTTGGCTTCACACAGCAGCCTTTCGAATATGTCATGGTAGCTGTTCAGGCCTCCATTCCCACCCTGCAGCTCCTCCACCCCTCATTCACCAAGACTCCTTCCCCTGCCCGATCTCTTGCCTAAACAGACGCCAACATGTTTGTCTTCCCTCTAAAGTGTGTGGCCCAGAAGCAAACATCATAGCCCGGATACGGTCTGACCAGTGCAGAAGAAAAAGGAACCATCAACAATCTTGGCCACATTGAGGAAAGTACTGGTTCTGTGACATTTTCAATTAATGTATCTCAAGACCTAGTTGGTTTATTTAGCACCCATTTACTATTGGCTCACAAAGAGCTAGCAGAGAAAGCTCCATCACTTTGTGGCTAAGCTACGTCCCCTCCTCTACTTGTGCATTAGCTTTTTGGACCAAATGACAGGATTTTACATCCATCATCATCTTTCTGATGTGACTCATCATGATTGCCTGACAGGATCTTTTTGGGATTTGATACCAACTTAAACATTTTTGCTGCTACTCCAAATTCCAAGTTATTATAAATTTCATAGGCATGGTTTCCATGACTTCACTCAAACCAACAGAAGAAGCCAACTGAGTACCTACTCTTGCTCTATCCAATCCCCACTTCTCCCCTCCCTTCACTCCACTCCCCTAGCCAAAAATGCTAGGGGTTCTTTGAAGGCAAAAGGAAATCATAAAGTAGTCTAAGGTTGTTAAGAGGTTCTTGAGTCCATCAGCTAATCTCAAGTTCAACGAAATCCCTGAAATGGTATAAAAATATTATGCACTTAGTGTGTGCGTATATGTGCTATAACTTTCTCTGGCTTCTAAAGGGCTCTATTTGTATCCTAAAAGACTAATCACTGATAGTGGTTACACATTCTAGCCCTTTAACCCCTAATAATAATTTACTAGAACCAGCTGGGTGCAGAGGCTTATACCTGCAATCCCAGCACTTTGGAAGGCCGAGATGGGTGGATCACCTGAGATCAGGAGTTCGAGACCAGCCTGGCCAACATGGTGAAACCCCATCTCCACTAAAAATACCAAAAAATTAGCCAGGCATGGTGGTGGGTGCCTGTAATCCCAGCCACTCAGGAGGCTGAGGTAGGAGAATTGCTTGAACCTGGGAGGCGGAGATTGCAGTGAGCCAAGATCGTGCCACTGCACTCCAGGCTGGGTGACAGAGCGAGACTCCGTCTCGAAAACAAACAAACAAAAATAAATTAAAAAAAATAATTTACTAGAACCAAATAGCTAAGATTCTTCAGAAAGTATTTGTTGCAATGTAATGCATTACAAACACTCACCCTCTATAGTAGCGGCTGTCAAATTCTGGCACGCATTTGCAGCACCTAGAGGGTTTATTAAAATACAGATTGCTGGGCTGTATCCCAGAGTACCTGATTCAGTAGGTGGAGGGTAGAACCTGAGAACTTTTTTTTTTTTTTGAGACGGAGTTTCACCCTGTTACCCAGGCTGGAGTGCAGTGGGTGCAATCTCAGCTCACTGCAACCTCTGCCTCCAAGGTTCAAGTGATTCTCCTGCCTCAGCCTCCCAAGTGGCTGGAATTACAACCACCTGCCACCATGACCAGCTAATTTTTAGTAGAAACAGGGTTTCACCATGTTGGCCAGGTTGGTCTTGAACTCCTTACCTCAGGGGATCCACCCGCCTGGGCCTCCCAAAGTGCTGGGATTACAAGCATGAGCCACCGTGCCCAGCCTGAGCCTTAGAATTTGTATTTCTAACAAGTTCCCAGATGCTGCTGCCATTGCTGGTCCCAGGACACATTTGACAACCACTGCTCCAAAGTTCTGTGGTTGCTATGGTGCACCACTGCTACCAGCAGATATGTTAGAGTAGAAAAAGAGGTTGAAAACCAAATTCTAGACTAATTCATAACAACTTATATAACATGTTGATGTCTTAAAGGTTATAGACTTGGATAAAACAAAAATCGCAAAATAAGATGAAACAAAAAAAAAAAACCACAAAACGTGATTAATGTTATTAAAACTTGTATACAAATAAAATTGTTAATACATTTTATACCTAAACTTGCATTAGTCTTCTAAGGCATCCTCTTGGGAGGGCAATACAGAAAACATTCATGGGCACACGTACATTCTGCATAATAGTTTTAAAAGCCCATTACCTCTAGGGACTGGTCTAATAACATTATTAACAAGTCTTCTCTTTCCAACTTAAACATTGCACACTGGTAAGAAGAAAGGAGGCCAGGCGGGGTGGCTCACGCCTGTAATCCCAGCACTTTGGGAGGGCAAGGCAGGTAGATCGCTTGAGTCCAGGTGTTCAAGACCAGCCTGGGCAACATGGCAAAACCCCATCTCTACAAAAAATACAAAAAATTAGCCGGGCTTGGTGGCACAAGCCTGTAGTCCCAGTTCTTCGGGAGGGTGAGGCAGGAAGATCACTTGAGCCCAGGAGGCAGAAGTTGTAGTGAGCCGAGATCACACCACTGCACTCCAGCCTGGGCAACAGAATGAGACTCTGTCTCAAAATAATAATAATAATAAATTAAATTAAATATTTTTAAAAAGAAGAAAGGAGGCATGTCTTCAAGGTGGGAAACATCATAGGTAAATTTGAAGACAAATAATAGGATACACACTCCACCTTTCAGAAGGATAGAATCTATTAAAAGAAAATATACAACCATAGCAAAATATAACAAGTTTCTCTTACTATTCTTATCAGGTGTAAACTGCATATCCTACAGAGGACTTAGGAAACTGTCTTGCTGTCAGTAGACACGCACACACTTCTTAAATTTTACACTGGACACGTAATTAGATGCTTAAATTTAGCAGGTGACTATAAATTAGAATAATTTAACAAATAACTTCTAGAACAGGTCTAGAAACAGTAGATTATATATCTTAAAATTATTTTATCAAATTGGGACATCTTAAATTTATCAGTACTTTTTTCTAGATGGGGAAATGCTTGTCATTTAGTATTTTTTAAAAACCCGATAGAACACAAAAGTGTAATTACACAGCATGTTCCCAATTTTGTGGGGAAGACTACATACACGCATGTATTTTTTTTTTTTAATGGAACAAATATTCACTGGGTCTTTACTGGGTAGTAGGATTACCAATTACTTTCACTTTTTCAGACACTTCTACAACTAAACACTATGAGGACAGTTGTCTGTTCCATGCTGTATCTTGAGCGTTTTGTCTAGTCCCCGGTATATAACAGGGGCTCTGTACTTATTGATCAATACTTACTTGAATGGTCCTAACCCTTATAGTGAAATTCAACTTCTCCACAACCAAAAAGCTATTATTCCTTCAACTCCTGACCCAAATGCCATCCTTTCAGAAGTTCTTTTCAGGTCAATGTGGCAATTCAATCCTTTTCCTTCTCCTAACATTTTGTACTGTTCTCCTGACTTTCTTCTTAACCTACCCTGCGTTGCACCAGAGGGCTTTGCAGGTGGAAAGTGCTCATATTATTGTTTAACTGACAGAGTTCATGAGACCATTGAAGATATTTTGTTCGGTTTAATTCTTCACTTGTGATTGTCAAATACATTTATTTAACTCCATTGTACATTTGGTACCCAATCTGGATAATACTGGTGTTTAACAGTGTACCACTCACCGGTGCTTTGCTTCGCAGAAAGGACAACACTATGATTTTTAAAACAGCAGATACCATTGTCATATATCACTAATTACGGCCAGACACTATTCTAAGCAGTTTACATATGTCAACTCTTAATCCTCACAACAGCCCTATGAGGTAGGCACTATTAATATCTCCATTTTACAGATGAATCTGAGGTATAGAGAAAGCCAATAACCAGCCCAAGGGCACACAGCTAACAAGCAGCAGAGCTGGGATTAAACTCAGAGTTCAGCTCCAGACTACCCGCTACAATGATGGAAGGTGACATGGAGGAAATTTTGAAGGGTGTGGAGGAGTATACAACGCTACATACTACCTTTCTTTTTTTTTTTTTTTTTTTTAGAGACAGAGTCTCGCTCTGTCCCCCAGGCTGGAGTGCAGTGGCGCGATCTCGGCTCACTGCAAGCTCCGCCTCCCGGATTCCTGCCATTCTCCTGCCTCCGCCTCCCGAGTAGCTGGGACTACAGGCGCCCTCCACCTCGCCCGGCTAGTTTTTTGTATTTTTTAGTAGAGACGGGGTTTCACCGTGTTAGTCAGGATGGTCTCGATCTCCTGACCTCGTGATCCGCCCGTCTCGGCCTCCCAAAGTGCTGGGATTACAGGCTTGAGCCACCGCGCCCGGCGCTACATACTACCTTTCTACTAAATAAAAACCCAATCAATCATGGCTTAAAAAGTATAGGCCTGGCCAAGAAATCATCTGGCTAAGGTTTTATAGTTTATAGAAAAAGATACCCATAACTTAGGGGAAATAAGGATAAACAGGAGTCTTTTTGTTAGCAGACATAAAGATGGTCTGAGGGTTATTGGTGTCATTTGAAATTGCTGCCTAATTATAATTAAATCATTTATCTGTGTATGAATTAGCCCCCTACAGAGCCGAAGTTCCCATCCCTTTCAGTGGTTTGACACACACACACCCCTGGGGCTCCACCCCCAGGTCATTTTTCACTCCCAGTGAAATGCCACCCAGCAAACTTATCAACCCCCTCGCAGCACTTACTGTAAGTGTGGACAGAGGCAAACAATTCAATTTTATGAACTGCCTGCATATAGAAAGGCAAACAAGAAGGATGGATAAATTAACCATGACAGAGCATCCATCTATAACAGATGAGCTAAAACACAACTGTCCCAATTTGTGTATTGCTACCATTGAGGTCGCTTACATGACAGGGCGGGACAAGTCTGCTAATTTATCAAAATCCTTAACCCACTGATCACAAACACAAACCAAACGCAAAAGGCCGCTACTGCTACTTATGGCCTGCCCCATCTCCCAATTAATATCTCTATGCCCTGTTAAATATTTCCAAAACTAGGATCCAACCCCAGGAACTTTAATTCCTCATATGCGATAACAAAGTACATAAACCGCTGAAGCATAGAGTCTTCCACCCTACAACGTGCCCTTCAAGATTTCCTCCATCTCACCTTCCATCCCAGCTGCCTTCGTTGTAATGATTTCCCTACGGAGCCCAAATGAAAAGCCAGGCTCTCAGGGGTCACATCCTTCTGCTGCCAAAGCTCGTGCTATATCGCACAATTACACCATATGCTTTCTCCAGATAAGGACGCGGAAGAACTGAATTAAAGATGCAGAAGTAAGGAGATGCATAAAATGGCCACTTTTCCAGAACCCGAGACAGACAGGGCATACTTAAACATCAAAAGCAAGGGACTCAAAGAAGAATTAATAAAGGCAGATTGATGAAGGAGATAAAACAATAAATAGATTATAAAGTTTTCCAGAGTGAGATACTATCAAGAATAATTAAACCTGACTCAAAGAATCCTCAGTTTCAACGTTAAAAAACAAAATCTCAGCAAAGCCAAAGTATTATGTTTGGTATTACATTATTCAGCGAAAACAGCCGTCTTTGTTTCATCTGCAGTCTGCATCTACCCCGCCTGTTTTCCCCTACCCCACCCCAGCCCACCCCACCCCCTTCCATCCACCGCAGTGATCTTGAAGGGAGCTGCAGAGGCCCTAAAGAAACAGAGATAACGGCTGTAGGCAGAGGCCACGTTATCCAAACCTCACCAGCCAGTCTGACCAGCCGAGTCGTCAACCTCCTTCCTAAGGCCCTAGTTCCAAACAGGCCTGGCTGGGGGCCTCCCGCTTCCCAGGGCCGCATCCGCCCACCACAGGCCCACAAAGCCCCCGCAAATGGCAGGACTCCGCGGCTTCAACTTCCCTCCGACCCAATTCCAGTCCGATTTTATGGGATCAGGGTGTGACCCCCAACTGCAGAAGGCAATGAAGAGACTGCGGCGAGCCATTCCCAGCTCGCTTACACAATAAAGGGATCCCGAGGCGAGCGCTGACCCTCCCCCCCGGCCGTCCTGCTGCAGCGCGCCCCGCCACATTTCCCGCCTCGCTCCCCCAAACCGCCTGGGCCTCGCCGGGCGTCCACCCTCGGCCTAGGCGCTCCATGGAGGGCGCGGCAGGACGCCCCTCTCCCGTGCTCCTTCCCCGGCGCCGGCGGAGTCCGACCCTCCCCACGCCCGCGGCCGGCTCCGGAGCCCCTCACCCGCCGCGCGCTCCCCCGGCCGCGCAGAGCCTCTGCCCTCCTGTCCCTCCACCCACGGGTCGGGCGAGCGCCGCCCGCCTTCTAAGCCCTTGGTGAACCCCTCTAGCGCTCCGGGCAACCCGGTCCGGCCAGGCCTAACCCACCCAGCAACCCAGGCAGGGGCCCTTCCTGTCCAGCGCCCCCCCCCCCCACCCGACCGCCGGGACTGCGCTTTCCAGCCCCGCTAGAATCCCCTCCCCTCCTAGGAGGCAGACACTGGCTCGCGGGGCACGCCGAAACCTCCGCCGGGGCACTAGCCCCTCGACCTCGCGTCCCCAGGGATCCCACACACCGAGAACCTGGTCCTCACGTCCCCACCCCCAGATCTCCATCACCAGCCCCCCAGGGGTCGCCCTCCTGCACACCCAGGCCCTCATCCCCGCAGGGGTTTCACAAGGACCTCTATCCCCGCCCGTCCGGGAGTCTATCCATCTCCACCCACTGGGGTCCCATTGCCCCCAGCTCAGGACCCTGTTCAAACTAACCTAAGGTCCCCGCAGCACGAACCCTACAGCTCAGAAGCCCCTCTGTCTTCCCCAGCTCCCGCTTCGGTCCCCGGTTCCTGCCCTCCAGAGCCGCCCGGGCCCCTCAGCCCAGGATCCATTCCTCTCTCCACAAACTGTCCCTCTGCCCTGGGCCGTGCACTCGGACCCGGGCAGCCGCACCTCTCACCTTCAGCCGAAGATGGTGGCGCGGGCGCACGTCCCCAGCCGCGACCACAGATCCAGCGCCTCAGTCCCAAACCCACCGCTGCCTCCGCCGGGCTCCTTTAGCACTGCTGCTCCGGCCTGCCCCACCCACTCCCACCCTCATTGGGCCAGCTCCACGCCCATCACCGCCGCCCCCAGACCCACTGGTTGGTTTGCGCGCCCATCTCCAAGGGAAGACGTTAGCAACCCGAAAGAAGCTACCTTCCCGATTCCAGCTCCCTCCACCCACCTGGAATGATGCTCATTGGCTCCCGCTCCCAGCCCAGACCACCGAGGCCCCAATCTCATAGGCTGGCTCTTACGCCCGTCATAGGCTCCGGGAGGTGCGGCCGGAGCAGTGGCACGCGATTGGCTGGCTCGTGTGTAGATGGACAGCTGAGGCTGGCTGGGCGCCCGGCGATCCCGCGAGGCGGCGGGTGCGGACCCCGCGGTGGCCCGCGCGCTGCGCTGACACCGGCTGTGGGGCGGCGGGGCAAGTGGGCCGCGGCAGGAGGCTGCCGCTTTGACTGCAGACTCCTCGTCCTAGCGTCTGGCAGCCGCCGCTGCCGCAGCACATTCGAGCGCCTGGTCGCCCCCTCTGCTTGCGGCAGCCGGCATTTACCGCAGCGGGACGGGGTTCCACCGCGGAGTCGCGGTCCCTCAGCGCTGCCTGCAGGGGCGGGGCGGAGCGCGGTCCAGAGGCCTGACGTCACCCCCGGGGCTGCGCGGGGTGGGGGCCGCGGCGCTGCGACTCACCTGCAGTGGGGGAGGGAACGCGGGGGAGGGCGCCGCTCCGCCCATGCGCACAGGCTTTGCCTGGGCCCCGGCTGCGCTCCACGCTGCGGCCACCGTCCCGACCCCGGCCCCAGGCGAACTCTGCCGGGATCGGCTGAGGGCCGGGCCCAGGACACGATCCTCCAAGGTCGCAGTTTTGGTGTTAGCGGGGCGAGAGGCTCTCCTGCCCAGCCTCCAGGCAAGGCTGAGATTCCAGAAGAATGAGAAGAGAACCGACCTTGGAGAGAAAACTTAGAAGAAACTTTATTCACCTCATTCATTCACTCGTTCATTCGCGCTTTCATTCATTCATCAGAGCTCCCTACGTGAGAGGGGCTGTGAGAGATTCTTAGGAATAAAAGGCTGGATTCCTGCAGCACTGTCATATCCCCTAGGGCCTGTGAAAACGTTGGAGACTGAAAAACAGTGGCCCCAAAATAGGGAAAGGAAACTGGAAAAATCAAAGTAAATAAAATTTAATGAAATGTCTGCAGAATCTACCTGCAACATAACTCTTGCATAATTATATGTAAATATAATAAAGTCTAAATCACATGAACAAAATGGATTATTCATACAAAAGCTGAAAGTCAAGATCATAAAAATTTACAGCAAGATGCAGTTATTAATCAGTTATTAATGTAGGCTATGGGTGCATTTTAATACGTGTGATAATGATGTGTTTGCCTAAGCCTAGGAAACGTCTAGTCTGGCAAAAAGTGAATTAAGCAAAAAAAACAAGGCAGGAAGTGCTGAGGAAGGGTTGGTGGAATTCAGAAGAGGCTCGAAGGCAGCTGAGTGCAGAGTCCTTCCTGGGGAAGTTCGACCCAGGCTCTATTTTGTCCTTTGTTCTGCTGCATCTGGTCCCCCACCCCCACCTGCCTGCTGGGGTACTACCCCGTGTCCAGGTGTCTTGTGACTTGGCTCCATGCAGCGGTCTGTCCTTCTAAGGCAGTCTGCACGTGTTAGTACAAGTTAACTTTCCAAAATATATGAATGATATTCCACTAATGAATTTTGAAATGTGTTTAGAGAAGACCAAATACTCCCACTCTAAGGCCTGAGTCTCCACTTTGTCAGCCACCGAAGTCATTTCTCAGTGCAATGACTGAGAATGCAATGACAAAGTTCTATGCTTAGTGCATCCACTCGTGAATATCCTTGTAAGCCACGGAGTCCGTGGTTTCTCATAATTTAAAAACTTTTGCATATATATATATATATATATATATATGTGTGTGTGTTTTTTTTTTTTTTTTTTTTGGAGACGGAGTCTCGCTCTGTTGCCAGGCTGGAGTGAAGTGGCACGTTCTCGGCTCACTGCAACCTTTGATACCCGGGTTACAGTGATTCTCCTGCCTCAGCTTCCCTAGTAGCTGGGACTACAGGGGCGCATCACCACGCCCAGCTGATTTTTGTATTTTTAGTAGAGACAGAGTTTCACCATGTTGGTCAGGATGTTGGCCTCGATCTCTTGACCTCGTGATCCGCCCGCCTCAGCCCCCGAAAGTGCTGGGATTACAGGCGTGAGCCACCGCTCCCGGCCAACTTTTGTGTAATTTTAACACAAAGTCAGTGGACCATCAGAAGAGGAGGGCAGGAAGTTCACCAGAATGAAACACCATGAAGACATTAGTCTTGATGAGAAATTAATAATAAAGAGAATATCCCCAAATGTGTCTCTCCCCCTGGTGGCTCTTTGGCACTTGGGCCCTGCATTTCCAACTGCGTGGATGAGAGGGGGACTGCAAAAGCGGTAGATACCAAATCTATTTTCTTCTATCTCCCTTTCCCACCGCTCAAACTCTGTCTTCCCAACTTCTCTTTGTGAATGAAACCGCTCTTGAAATCTCTTGGATTCCTTCCTTTCTTTTTCTCCCAACACCTAGCGCCACTATGTATCTATCATCCATCCCAGGCAGCCTCCTCTGACTCCAGTTCCACCCATGTAGCTTCATCCCAGAATTTGGTGCCATCTTGATGAAGAAAGCACAGGATTTAGAAGCAGATAGACCTGGCTTTGAATCCAACTTTGCCTTTCACAAATCGCTTAACCTCATCTCTAAAAAGGGGATATAAATATATACCTAAAAGACTCATTCATGAAGATGTAACATAATGATTTCCTGTAAACAAAATGTGGCATTATAAATAGTTTGAAAATTGTCCCTTTTTCTAGTGTACATATTTATTACAGAAGACTGAGGAATCTTTCTCCTCTCTCTATAGTAATTTTTGCTGTCGGTCTAGGTTGCTTTTATCGCCAAAAGAAAAAGTTCACAGACCATTGTTTTGCAGGCTGTAGGTCAGAAGTCCACATTTGTTCCCTCAGGGCAGTTCCAGCCCCTGAACTTGTTTTGTTCCAT
Organism: Theropithecus gelada; assembly: GCF_003255815.1. Lineage (NCBI taxonomy): Eukaryota > Metazoa > Chordata > Mammalia > Primates > Cercopithecidae > Theropithecus > Theropithecus gelada. Next base: position 64,931,044 of record NC_037684.1, read on the forward strand.
TTGTACAGGACTGATATACAGCATTTAAAAAAAAAAAAAATTGAATGAATTCCAACATTTAAAAATCTATCCCACATCATTAGCCATTAGGGAAATGCAAACCAAAACTACACTGAAGGGCCAGCGCGCTCGTGCCTGTAATCCCAGCATTTTGGGAGGCGGAGGTAGGTGGATCACTTGAGGTCAGGAGTTCGTGGGAGGCTGAGGTGGGTGGATCACTTGAGGTCAGGAGTTCGAGACCAGCCGGACCAACATGGTGAAACCCTGTCTCTACTGAAAATACAAAAAATAGCTGGGTGTCGTGCTGGGCACCTGCAACTCCAGCTACTTGGGAGACTGAGGCAGGAGAATCACTTGAATCCAGGAGGTGGAGGTTGCAGTGAGCCAAGATTGCACCACTGCACTCCAGCCTGGGTGACAGAGGGAGATCCTGTCTCAAAAACAAACAAACAAACAAACAAACAACAACAACAAGAAAAAACACAATGAGATCCCACTTCACATATACTAGAATAACTATAATAGAAAAAAAGATGGACAATAACAAATGTAGGTGAGCATGTAGAGAAACAGGAACCTTAGGCCACTGCTGGCAGGAATGGAAAATGGTTCAGCCACTTTGTAAAATAGTTTGGCGGTTTCTTAAAAAGTTAAATGTATTCTGTGTTTTTGACCACAATTTTTTTAAAAAGTTAAACATAGGGCGGGGTGCAGTGGTTTACGCCTGTAATCCAAGCACTTTGGGGGGTCGAGGTGGGTGGATCACCTGAGGTCAGGAGTTTGATACCAGCCTGGACAACATGGTGAAACCCAGTCTAAAAAAATTAAAAAATGAAAAATAAAAATGCTGTAGAGACAGAAAATAGAATATTTGCCTGTAGTGAGGACTGGGGCTGGGGAGGAGGGTCAGCACGGTGAATGTACAGGAGAGATCTGATTGAGTTGATGAACTGATTTATGGTGATGGTTGGAGAACTTGGTAAAGTTATTCAAAAAATTATTATACGCTGCGAATAATATGAATATGCAAAATATACCTTAATAAGGTAATTTCTGAAAAATAAAGAAAAAAAGAGCTATCACATGAACATCCAGATTTCCAGCTTCCCTTGAAAAATTGGAAGGTATGGAAATTCAAGCAACAATTTGTCGAAGCCTTGGCTGCTGCTCATTTTTAGACAAAGTATGTGCTTCCCAGGGTGCCTCGGTCACTGCCGCTACTTGCTGTCTGTTTTTTGTTGTTGTTGTTTTGTTTTTTGTTTGTTTTTTGAAATGGAGTCTCGCTCTGTCACCCAGGCTGGAGTGCAGTGACGCTTTCTTGGCTCACTGCAACCTCCACCTCCCGGGTTCAAGCGATTCTCATGCCTCAGCCTCCCAAGTAGCTGGAGTTACAGGCGTGTGCCAACACACCTGGCTAATTTTTGTATTTTTAGTGGAGACAAGGTTTCACCATGTTGGCCAGGCTGGTCTTGAACTCCTGACCTCAGGTGATCCACCTGCCTCGGCCTCCCAAAGTTCTAGGATTATAGGCGCGAGCCACTGTGCCCAACCCCTGTTATCTCTTAAAGCTGACCTACTATGCTCATTAACATTATTTGCCCCATCCTTCTAGGTATTTATTTGAGTTTTCAGTCTCTGCCATGCCTGTTGGAGGGCTTCCTGTGAGATTATCCCAGAGAAATAAGAAGGGTAGTGTTTCTGAGTTGAAGAATTTTTCCTTTGACTGTGGTAAAGCCGTGGGAGGTTTGGGGTGTCTAGAAGTGTAGACACGGATACCCTTTGAATACGATTCCTGGAAGCAGTAGAACCTCAGAGCATGAATTACCATGATGGTCATCTCACAGCCCACCCAGGGCAGTCACACCAGGCCAATGAGAAAGATCAGTGCCCAACTGTGATATCTTGAACAGGAGTGATGGTAAAAACAGAGGCTTCAATGAGTTGAGAAAAAAGGAAACTTCCAGAATTTTCTTGAGGTACTTAAGCTCTGGAGTTGTGAAAAAACTCAAGAGAAGAGGTTACTGAAAATTACTAATGTAACATTTCTCATCAACATGTAGGATTTGGCTAAGTCAGATTGAATCTGGTTTAGAAAAATGAAGGCGGCCAGGCACGGTGGCTCAAGCCTGTAATCCCAGCACTTTGGGAGGCCGAGATGGGCGGATCACGAGGTCAGGAGATCGAGACCATCCTGGCTAACACGGTGAAACCCCGTCTCTACTAAAAAATACAAAAAACTAGCCGGGTGAGGTGGCGGGCGCCTGTAGTCCCAGCTGCTCGGGAGGCTGAGGCAGGAGAATGGCATGAACCCGGGAGGCAGAGCTTGCAGTGAGCCGAGATCTGGCCACTGCACTCCAGCCTGGGTGACAGAGCAAGACTCCGTCTCAAAAAAAAAAAAAAGAAAAATGAAGGCATGCATTATTCTAAGTGAAGTAACTCAGGAATGGAAAACCAAATACTGCATGCTCTCACTTGTAAGTGGGAGCTAAGCTATGAGGATGCATAGACATACAGAGTGATGTAGTGGACTTTTGGAATGGTGGGGGCAGGATGGGAGGAGGGTGAGGGAGAAAAGACTACATATTGAGTATAGTGTACACTGCTCGGGTGACAGGTGCACTAAAATCTCGGAATTCACCACTAAGGAACTCATTTATGTAAGCAAAAACCACCTGTACCTCAAAACCCATTGAAATTTAAAAAAAAAAAAAAAGCCAGGCACAGTGGCTCACACCTGTAATCCCAGCACTTTAGGAGGCTGAGGCAGGTGGCTCACCTGAGGTCAGGAGTTCTAGACTAGCCTGGCCAACATGGCAAAAGCCTATCTCTACTAAAAATACAAAAAAATTAGCCGAGTGTGGTGGCGCGTGCCTGCAATCCCAGATAGTCGTTGGGCTGAGACAGAAGAATCGCTTGAACCCAGAGAGGGAGCTTGCAGTGAGCCACGATTGTGCCACTGCACTCCAGCCTGGGTGACAGAGCAAGACTCTGTCTCAAAAATAAATAAATAAATAAATAAATAAATAAATAAATAATAATGAAAAGGAAAATGAAGGCACGATAATCCTATCCCCCTAGCATCTTAGTCAAGCCATACCTGTGACAAATAGTTATTAAGTATATTTTGTATCTGTGGGCTGGGCCAGGTACTGAGGAAATACCTATGATAACATAGACATGGTCCTGCCCTCAAAGAGCATCAAGTCTAGCAAGAAAAGTAAACAAATAGGCAGATAATTGTAGTCGAGCAAAGGTTCTAAATCTGGAGTGCCCAGAAACCCAGAGGGTTTTAGGAGTTCTATAAAATCTCTGAAATTGCGTGCCAAATTTATCATGTGTTCTTTTTTCTGGAGAGAAGATCTAGCTTTTAGCAGGTTCTCATAGATGCCTCTCATCCAAAAAGGTTGGGAGAACACAATATAGTATCGCATCCAAAAAGGTTGCGAGAATATAATATGGTATTACCAGTGCTACATTATGGAAAACACCGCAAGATCCAAGGTCAAGTTAAGAGGGCCACTTAACTCAGAATGGTGGGGGTTCCAGAAAGTCTTCTTAGAGAAAGTAATATTAAAACTATTATCTGGGCCAGGCGCAGTGGCTCATGCCTGTAACCCCGGCACTTTGGGAGGCCGAGGCGGGCGGATCACAAGATCAAGAGATCGAGACCATCCTGGCCAACGTGGTGAAACCCGTCTCTACTAAAAATACAAAAATTAGCTGGGTGCAGTGGCGCGTGCCTGTGGTCCCAGCTACTCGGGAGGCTGAGGCAGGAAAATCGCTTGAACCTGGGAGGTGGAGGTTGCAGTGAGCCGAGATTGCACCACTATACTCCAGCCTGGCGACAAAGTGAGACTCCATCTCAAAAAAATATATATATAAAAACATATATATATATATATATATATATATTCTGAAGAATAAATGTTAACCACACAAAGAGAGGAAGAAAATTCTGTCAGAGAGACCAACACAGAGAGAAAAGAACGCAGGGATTTCTAAGCCCAGGAAGAAGTTGAGAGTAGCTAGAACAAAGAGAAACAGCATGGAGGTACAGCGAGATATGGAACAGAGAGGGTAGACAGGCTGGCTGTATATGTAAATGATGATGTGGAACTAGATTTTATCCAGAGCTCAATGGGGGATCTGTGGGAGAGTTCCAATTCGGGGAGTAACATGACCAGGTTTGTGTTTTAGAAGGCTCATTCTGGCCTTAAGGTGGATGAATGGATTGAAGTGAGTCAGGGGAGGCCAGTTAACAGGTTGCAGCAGCAGATAGCCCAGCTTAGAGAGGATGGTGACTTTGACTAAGGAGGGGCCAGTGGGCGGAAAGACACGGTACGATTGTGGTGATTGCCTTTGTCAGGATTAAGTGAAATATTTAAAGTGCCAAGCCAATGCGTGAAGATATTAAAATGCCTACCATAGTGCATAAGGATATTTATAGTGCCTGGCACAATGCTTGACACATTGTAAGTTGATTCCCTTCCTCTTTCTTCTCATGGCCTCCTGGACTAAAAACAATCCCTCCCCCATATCCTGTACACACTTTCATTAAAACACCTATTAAAAATCCTTACCCTTTTTTTCCCTCTATCCCTGTATCATTAAAACCAGCGCTGTCAAATAGAAATAGAATGTGAGCCACCAATGCAAGCTACATATATAATTTAAAATATTCCAGTAGAGACATTTAAAAAGTAAAAAGACACCATTCACATTAATTTTAATCATGTATAACCAAACACATATAGAATATTACATTTCAACATGTAATTAATGAAAACAGTGATTATTAGGATAGTTCACTTTATTTTTTTCATGGTAAGTATTCAAAATCTGATGTATGTTTTAGATTTACAGCACATGTCAATTCATAGTAATTATCTTTAGTAGATGCTCAATAAATGGTTGTTGGATAAAAAGATGACAGGATGGATGGATGAATGTATGGATAGGTGAATGGGAGAAAGGATAGATGGATGGATGGATGGATGGATGGATGGATGGGTGATAGAAGAATGGATGGATAGACAGATGGACGGCAGGATTGATGGCAGTATGGATGAATGAAGGAAAGAAGAATGAATGGATGGATGGATAGAAAGAAGGATGGATGGACAGCAGGATTGGTGGCAGTATGGATGGATGAAGGAAAGAAGAATGAATGGATGAATGGACGGATGGATAGAAAGAAGGATGGATGGACGGCAGGATTGATGGCAGTATGGATGGATGAAAGGAAAGAAGAATGGATGGGTGATGGATGGATGGATGGAAAGAAGAAGAGATGGATGGTAGGTTGACAGGATGGGTGGATGGGTGGATGGATGGATGAGGAGATCCCTTTCAGCTTTGGGGAAGAGATAGTGTTGAAGCTGAGTCTGAAAGATGAGCAGGATGACAACAGTCAAGGATGATGGGCTGCAAAAGGCAAGCATGGAAGGAACCAAAGCATAGCAAAGGCAAGGAAAAGTGATATCATGAAATGGCGGGAAGTAATAGAGTTTGGTTAAAGTATGTAATACCTGCTGCACAAGAGAAGATGGGAAGTGATCCTGGAGATTCCTAAATCTGACACTAAACCCTATGTACACCAGGGAGCTCCCAAGCTTTAGCGTTGTTTGCTTCAGTCAATATTTGAGAGACAGATGAAAAGAGAAATGAGAGGAAGAAGTAACATAAAACAGGAAATACTAACGTAAAGAAAGAAAAATGTTAGCAAAGGGGTAAGAATTACTGGTTTTAGTGTTAGCAAATAACAAATAATAGTAAAGCTTATCAGAGGACCCTTGTCATTATCCTTTCCATCCTGATGGAAAGAGGAACAGGTCACAGGAGGCAAATAGCCTAGGAAACCTGAAGTCTGGTCAGTAGATCAGTGGTTAGAAAATAATATAGTGTTATTGGTCTCAGAGTTTCTGCTGTTCCCTGATGGGTCAGACCTGGAGGAGATGTGGCGCATTTGTTGATACAGAGGGTCCAAGCTTTATATCAAACTTGACTGTTGTCACATGACACAACATTGCTGCCATCTCATTTTTAAGGAGCCAGGGCTGGTTTGCTTCCTTTCTGGTCAGTCCTACACATCGAGCATTAGAGGAAATCAAGATATTGCCCTGGATTTGTTGAAAATAGATATTATTCTTCAGGCAAAAAAGTATGTGGACATCTCATTGAAAGTTGTTTTCAAAATCCAAATCAGTTGTATTCTTGAAAGATATTTTTGTCAAAAGCTTTAAAACATCCTTTGTGATACTGGGAAAGTTCCTTAACCTCGCTGAGCTTTCATTTACTTGTCTGAAAAGCAGGGATAACAATACTTACTTCAGGTTGGGCACGGTGGCTCACACCTGTTATCCCAGGACTTTGGGAGGCCAAAGTGGGAGGATCACTTGAGCCCAGCCTGAGCAAAATAGGGACACCTCATCTCCACAAAAAATTTAAAAATTAGTCGGGTTTGGTGTTGCATGCCTATAGCCCCAGCTATTTGGGGGACTGAGGTGGGAGGATCGCTGGAGCCCAGGAGGTTGAGGCTGCAGTGAGCTATGATCAAGCCACTGCACTCCAGCCTGGGCTACAAAGCAATACCCTGTGTCCAAAACAAAAACAAAAACAAAAAACACACACACAAGAAAAAAATACCTACTTTATAAGGTTGCTGTAGGGTTAAATATAATAAACTAACACTTGTAAAGGTTTCAGCACAGTGGCATTTGTAAATATCTTATCACAAACTAGCAGTCAATAGTTCACTCTTTATTATTGCTATTATACTCATCATCATTATCATTGCCATTTGGAAAGGACTTGTACATAGCCTTTCAAAGGAAGTGTGTAGTGCTCTTTTGTTATTTTCTATAGATGTATGTTAATGAGCGTTGTTCCTTGCTTGGAGTTTTAAATGATATGGTGGCAATACATAACTGCAGAAGAAATAATCAAAGTTCTTATGAAAAGCAAAGAAAAAATGTAATACAGACAGTGCTAATTAGAAGTTGTACAATAAAATAGACCGTACCAACAGCCCTTACATAGAAAGATCCTCTCTGATAGACATGCAGATACCTGTACACACTTAGCAGAATTTACTCTGCATATCTAAGCAAGAGAAATTGGAAGGGATAAGGGATAATCATGATATTCATAATGTACCTTGTTTCAGGCAGTGGTAATCCTCTGTTGCAGGTAGGATGGATGGCACAGGGGGTGGTATGGTATGATTTGGCTGTGTCCTCACTCAAATCTCACCTTGAATTGTAGTAATCCCCATGCATCAAGGGCAGGGCCAGGTAGAGATAACTGAATCATGGGGGCAGTTTCCCCCATACTGTTCTTGTGGTAGTGAATAAGTCTCATGAGATCTGATGGTTTTATACATGGGAATTCCCCTGCACAACCTCTCTTGCTTGCCACCATGTAAGACGTGACTTTGCTCCTCCTTTGCCTTCTGTCATAATTGTGAGGCCTCCCCAGCCATGTGGAACTGTGAGTCCATCAAACCTCTTTCCTTTATAAAGTACCCAGTCTCAGGTATGTCTTTATTAGCAGTGTGAGAGCAGTCTAATATGGGGTAAACATCTGGACTCAGCAATCAATTAAATTGGCTCTACCACTTACAACCGTGTCCTTAGACAAGCAATATGACATCTCAAGACCTCAGTTTCCTCATCTGTAAAATGGCAATGATGATAGCACAGACTGAATAAGATTGTTTTAAGGATTAAATAAGACAATGCGTACAAAGACTTGGCCTACCCTTGGGCTCTTAGGAAGCTATTTTTTTATTTTCTTTCTTTCTTTCTTTCTTTCTTTCTTTCTTTCTTTCTTTCTTTCTTTCTTTCTTTCTTTCTCTCTCTCTCTCTCTCTCTCTCTCTCTTTCTCTCTTTCTCTCTTTCTCTCTTTCTCTCTTTCTCTCTTTCTCTCTTTCTCTCTTTCTCTCTTTCTTTCTTTCTTTCTTTCTTTAACAGAGTCTCTGTCACCCAGGCTGGAGTACAATGGTGCAATCTCAGCTGACTGCAGCCTTGATCTCCTGGGCTCAGGTGATCTTTCCACCTCAGCCTCCTGGATAGCTGGTACTAAAGGCATGCACCACCACACCTGGCTTTTTTTTTTTTTTTTTGTAGAAATGAGGTTGTGCCATGTTGCCCAGGCTGGTCTCAAGTTCCTGGGCTCAAGTCATCCACACACGTCAGCCTCCCAAAGTGACAGGATTACAGACATGAGCTATCACACCTGGCCATATCTAGCTATTCTTAAGTGCTCAAACTTGAATCTTATTAAGCCTGTGAATCTACTAATTTACAGAAAATGCAGAGGACAGAAGAACATGTTAAACCATACCAGACAAATGCAATCGGCGAAATCCAGGATGTAGAAAGCATCACAGGACAAACAGCCTGGCTTCTTCAACCAATAAATTGCAAGTAAACAACAACAAAGAGATGGGCCAATGCTATAGATTAAAAGACACTTAAAAGGTATATCAACCAATTGCAATGTGTGAAGCTTTTTTGGGAGACTGATTCAAACAAACGAACTATTTATGAAACAATGGAAAACAAGTAATTTATGAAACAATCAGAAATTTGAATGCAGACCGGCTATTAGATGATATTAATAAAGTATTGTTAATTTTTAAATGTATGGTAATGCTATCACAGTTATATAAAAATAAAGAAGGCCGGGCGCGGTGGCTCAAGCCTGTAATCCCAGCACTTTGGGAGGCCGAGACGGGTGGATCACGAGGTCAGGAGATCGAGACCATCCTGGCTAACACGGTGAAACCCCGTCTCTACTAAAAAAATACAAAAAAATTAGCCGGGCGAGGTGGTGGGTGCCTGTAGTCCCAGCTACTTAGGAGGCTGAGGCAGGAGAATGGCGGGAACCCGGGAGGCGGAGCTTGCAGTGAGCCGAGATCGCGCCACTGCACTCCAGCCCGGGCGACAGAGCGAGACTCCGTCTCAAAAAAATAAAATAAAATAAATAAAAAAATAAATAAATAAATAAAAAAAAATAAAGAATCCTTTTAGAGATGTGCACTATAAAATTACAGATGAAATAATATGGTGTCTGGGATTTGCTTTGAAATAGTATGGGAGAGGCTATAGAAAGAAGTTTGTTCATGAATTGTTGAAGTTGAGTAAAAAGTACACCCCTCTCTCTTTATTTTTGGATCTATTGGAAATTTTCCATAAAAGAAACCTTAAAAATTACTTTGGTTGATATGATTTTTACAGGGAGTGCCGAATCCTAGTGGGGAACAATGAGATCCCGGGGATTATAAGAAATTCTTCAGCTTGAATGTTACAATCCTCCATAATCTAGTGTCAACCTACTTTGTCAATTGATGTCTCCTCCTCCAACAGATGTTTCTCCCAGTTATCACCTCCAATTGGTCTTGTCATCTTCTTTGCTTCTTTCTGGCCGTCTTCCCCTCTTCATTTGTACTGTTTCCTGTTGAAAGGCCCTTTCTCCACAAATTCACCAGGCCTGGTCCTCCCCACCCATCAAGACTGAACCCCAGCTGGGCATGGTGGCTCACGTCTGTAATCCCAGCACTTTGAGAGGCCAGGGCTGGAGGATCACTTGAGCTCAGGGGTTCTGGACCAGCCTGGGCAACATGGTGAAACCCTGTCTCTACCAAAATACAGAAAACAGGCCGGGCGCGGTGGCTCATTCCTGTAATCCTAGCACCTTGGGAAGCCAAGGCGGGCAGATCACGAGATCAGGAGGTCAAGAACATCCTGGCTAACACGGTGAAATCCCATCTCTACTAAAAAATACAAAAAATTAGCTGGGCGTGGTGGCGGACACCTGTAGTCCGAGCTACTCAGGAGGCTGAGGCAGGAGAATGGCATGAACCCAGGAGGCAGAGCTTGCAGTAAGCTGAGATCACGCCACTGCACTCCAGCCTGGGTGACAGAGCGAGACTCCGTCTCTAAAAAACCCAAACAAAACAACTATACAAACAAACAAACAAAAAAACCAAAAAACAAAAATCGGTTGGATGTGGTGGCATGTGCCTGTAGTCCCAGCTACTCGGGAGGCTGAGGTGGGGAGGATCATTTGAACCCAGGAGGCAGAAGATGCAGTGAGCCAAGATCACCTGCTGCATTCCAGCATGGGTGACAGAGTGAGATTCATCACCGTAACAACAACAACAGCAACAACAAAACTGAGCTCAAAGTTCACCTCCTCCCTGAAGCTTCTCTGAATAGCCAAAATTTTTTGAATTCAATAATAAATATCGGCTCAATTCGTGATCCCAAATCTGCCTCAAATACATTTGCAGTATCATCTGTCCTCTCTCATGGATAATCCTGAAAACTGGATTAAACCCAATTCCTTGAACGTAACCCACGCTTTCTCGTTGCTTAGATTTTGATCCCAATACTTTCTCTGCCAGGGCCTCTCTGATGTCTCCATCTATTGAAATTCTATCCATTTTTGGAGGCTTATCTACCAAAAAGTCTTCCTCCACCAGGAAATCTTTCTCTACCTCTACTCCCATCACACCTGCAGCCCACCAAATGTGATCCTGTTCTTTTAATTTCTATAACAGTGTGTTTTAGTGTTGGTGGAAAACAATCACTGAGCCCTTTTGTTTTGTTTTTAATTGACCCATAATAACTGTATATATTTATGGGATATAGTGTGATGATTCCATGCATGTATACATTGCGTAATGATCAAATCATGGTATTTAGCATATTCATCATCTCAAACATGTATCATTTCTCTGTGATGGGAACATTCAGCATCCTCTCTACTTATTTTGAAATATATACGATTTCATACAATATTGTTTGCCATAGTCACCCTACTGTGCTGTAGAACTTATTCCTCCTATCTAGCTGCAATTTTGTACTTGTTGACCAATCTTTCTCCATCATCCCCTCTCCTCTAACCTCCCCAGCCTCTGGTAACCACTATTCCACTTTGTACTTCTATAAGATCAGCTTTTTCAGATTCCACAAATAAATGAAATTTACAGTATTGTCTTACTGTGCTTGCCTTATTTCATTTAATACCCAGTGACCACTTTGAGAATCTCATGAGAACTATGGACCCTCACTCTCCTTCCCATTTGCACGTGTGTGTGCACATGCAATGTTATAGTTGATTCTGGGGGAAGGCTCATGAACCCAGGTTAAATTCCTGTCTTGTTCCCTTTCATATAACTCTTACAATCTTTCTAGTGTTTACATTATTTGTAAATAAGATGTTTTCTTCTAGATGATGATGATGATGATGATTTTTTGAGACAGAGTCTCACTCTGTTGCCCAGGCTAGAGTGCAGTGATGCGATCTCGGCTCACTGTAACCTCTACCTCCCAGGTTCAAGAGATCCTCCTGCCTCAGCCTCCTGAGTAGCTGGGATTGCAGGCATGCGCCACCATCCCTGGCTAATTTTTGCATTTTTAGTAGAGATGGGTTTCACCATATTGGTCCAGCTGGTCTTGAACTCCTGACCTCGGGTGATCCGCCCACCTCAGCTTCCCAAAGTGCTGGGATTACAGACAGAAGCCACCACACCCGGCCTTCTTCTGGATTATCTTAAAGTGAAAAGCATACTTTGCTAAAGTTTGCATCCCCCATAGCACCTCACATAATGTCGCATCCATTTTAATTTCTCAAAAAATGGTTGTTGCACAGTCAAATTCGACTGACTGGGTGATTGATTCATGTGAATAATTGTGTAATTAATCAACCACCTGCTTTTTAAAACCTGCTCCTGGCTCATAGTAGCTTTTCCAGTTTATTTCTTTACATCTTTTCTTTTCTTTTTCTTTTCCTTTTTTTTTTTTTTGAGACGGAGTCTCAATTAAAAACAAAACAAAAGTGCTCAGTGATCGTTTTCCATCAACACTAAAACATACTGTTTTCGAGATTAAAAGAACAGGATCACATTTGGTTGGGCTGCAGGTGTGGTGGGAGTAGAGGTAGAGAAAGACTTGCTGTTAGAGGAGGACTTTTTGGTGGATAAGCATCCAAGAATGGACAGAATTTCAATAGGTGGAGGCATCAGAGAGGCCCTGGCAGAGAAAGTATCATCATCAAAATCTAAGTAATGGGAAAGCGTGGGGTGTGTTCAAGGAATTGGGCTTGATCCAGTTTTCAGAATTATCCATGAGAGGGACGAGATGAGGCTGCAAATGTACTTGAGGCAGATTTGGGATCACAAATTGAACCGTTATTTACTATTGAATTAAAAAAGATTTTGGCTAAAGTGTTCAGAGAAGCTTCAGGGAGGAGATAAACTTTGAGCTCAGTTTTGTTGTCGTTGTTGTTGTTTTGGTGTTGGATCTCTGTCACCCAGGCTGCAGTGCAGTGGCACGTTCTTGGCTTACTGCAACCTCCACCTCCTGGGTTCAAGCGATTATCCTGCCTCAGGCTCCCAGGTAGCTGAGACTACAGGCGCACGCCATGGCACCTGGCTAATTTTCTGGTATGTTTAGTAGAGATTGGGTTTCACCATGTTGGCCAGGCTGGTCTCAAACTGCTGACCTCAGTGACCTACCTGCCTCTGCCTCCCAAAGTGCTGGGATTACAGATGACATCCACTGTGCCCGGCCATACATCTTTCTACTAGGCAACAGAATCAAGGGACTGTTTTCAGATTTGTGCAGCTGCTGAAAATCTTAGGGTAATTGCGAGGCATCTGTGGCAGAGGCTGGAACACCACACTGGACTTTGTATTAAGCTAGGCTAAGTCCTAGATATCCCTCAGCACCCCAAGGTTCTTGACCCAATCATGCAGCAAACAGTAGACCTGTGAGGGCAAATGGCATCTTATAGGCAACTTGGGATAATTGCGGGCTTTCTCGACAATTTTCTACATGAGGACAGATCTGGTGTCTTGGTAGAGCATGTGGCCGCTTCCATCACTGGTCTTGGGGGTGCTGCAAGGCCCCATCAGCCCAGAAACCCTTCCCCATGGGGTTACTGTGGCACTGCCCATCTATCTGCCACAAACCTCCCATCATCCAAGTGACTCTTTTGGCTTGAACCATAACAATGGAGAGTCACCATAAGATGGTATCTGTCGCTTGGGAGTGTGTGATGGTTAATACCGGGTGTCAACTTGATTGGATTGAAGGATGAAATATTGATCCTAGGTGTGTCTGTGAGGGTGTTGCCAAAGGAGATTACCATTTGGGTCGGTGGGCTGGGGAAGGCAGACCCACCTTTAATCAGGTGGGCACCATCTAATCAATCACCAGTGAGTATAAAGCAGGGAGAAAAACGTGAGGCAGCGAGATGGGCCTAGCCTCCCGGCCTACATCTCTCTCCTATGCTGCATGCTTCCTGCCCTCGAACATCAGACTACAAGTTCTTCAGTTTTGGGACTCGGGCTGACTCTCCTTGCTCTTCAGCTTACAGACAGCCTATTGTGGGACCTTGTGATCATGTAAGTTAATACTTAATAAACTAACAGGATATATGTTAGTTCTGTCCCTCTAAGAGAGCCCTGTTCTGATAGTTCTGTCCCTCTAGAAAAGTTAGTTCTGTCCGCCTAAGAGAACCCTGACTAATGCAGGGTGAGGGGATGGATTTTCTAGTCAAGTTAGCTAATTTCCTTGTTGGAAGGAGCCTGGCCACAGGTGTTTGGGAAGCCATCCTAAGGGGCTGTTGGGTGCATTGTGCCGGGAAGCCTTTCCTTTGGTTCGGCCCAGCCTCAGCTATTGGGTGTGAGAAACACCACTGGGGAGCTCAAGAAAAGGCCCTCATTTCTCCACATTTTATGCCCCCAATTTTTTTTTTCTTTAATTTTTTTGACACAGAGTCTCGCTTTGTCACTGAGGCTGGAGTGCAGTGGCGCAATCTCAGCTCTCTGCAAGCTCCGCCTCCCAGGTTCATGCCATTCTCCTGCCTCAGTCTCCCAAGTAGCTGGGACTACAGGTGTCTGCCACCACGCCCAGCTAATTTTTGTATTTTTTATTTTTTTATCTTTAGTGGAGACAGGGTTTCACCATGTTAGCCAGGATGGTCTCTATCTCTTGACCTCGTGATCCGCCCACTTCAGCCTCCCAAAGTGCTGGGATTACAGGCATGGGCCACCGTGCCCAGCTACCCCAAATTTTATAGCTAGTTGTGTAGAGCTTTTGGCACCTCAGGACATAGTGGTTCCTGCTCTGTCCTTACATGTGCTCATGAAATGAGATTTCCCAATTTCCTTCCGTTTAACACATTGACAGTTGTGAGCCGACTAATAATAGCACTATTTTCCATCCCTGGTATATGAAAGTTGGCTGCAGGCAGGAGACACAGAGGCCCTGCCTAGGAACTCAGCCTTCTCAAAAGAGCAGCAGAGCTGGAGTGTGCCCTTCAGATGAGCCCGTGGAATCACAGAATCCAGACCGCTACAGATGGAAGAGACCAAAGATGCCACCTAGACATCATTTCATGGATGAGGTACCAAGCTGGAGACGTGCACCGGATGACACAGCAAGTCAAGGCAGAGCTCAGCCCTAAATCATGTGCCCGCTCCCCATCCACATCTCTCTCTGTGTCCTCATTGCCAGTCGTGGCAATTTTATGGTGCATTTACCAAGTGGGAAGCACTTGTTTCACACACTGGAAAAATAATACAGCGCATTCCAGTAAAGGTTGCTAGAATTCAGAAGATGCTGGTGTGTTTCAGTGGGGGCTTGGGGAGTGATGGGAAAGAACCTGGGGGCATGGGGCTTATGTTCAGTTCAGAGAGAGGAGGAGAGGAGGACATTGAGTGTCAGGATGATGGGGGAGCCAGACCTAGAAGCCTTTGGGAGGTTAAACAGAAGGCTACCCACTCTTCCTCTGAAGTGTCTATTTACAAATCACAGAGACCTACTGTTAGCTTCTCTTCCCCACAATGCCTGACGGCCTATAAAAATGTCAAAAACTTGGCTGGATGCGATGGCTTACGCCTGTAATCCCAGCACTTTGGGAGGCTGAGGCAGGCAGATCACCTGAGGTCAGGAGTTCGAGACCAGCCTAACCAACATGGAGAAGCCCTGTCTCTACTAAAAATACAAAATTAGCCGGGCCTGGTGGTGTGGCTGTAATCCCAGCTACTCAGGAGGCTGAGGCAGGAGAATCCCTTGAACCTGGGAGGCAGAGGTTGCGGTAAGCCAAGATTGTGCCATTGTACTCCAGCCTGGGTAACAAGAGCGAAACTCCATCTCAAAAAAAAAAAAAAAAAAAAAGTGCTAAAAACTTTGTCCATGTTTCCAACCAGAAGGCCAGAGGCTCTGGACTGATGTTATAAAGCAAGGTAGTATCCAGATAGTGTCTACCGAAGTGGTTAAACAAAGATGCTTTGGAGACAGGCAGCCTGAATTCACATTCCAGCTCATGACATTGAGCAAGCCACTTAAACTCTCTGGGTCTCTAGCGTCATGATGTACGTGAAGGAATCTCTGTACGTACAGTGGTTAGCATGGTGCCTGGCACACAGGTAACGCTTACAGTAAGTGGTAGTTGTCAACATTTTTGATACTTTCCTCCTCCGTCTCCCTAGACCTGGCTCTGGGGTCAACAGGAAGTTAGAGACAGATGAGCTCTCCCAAAACATACCTGGATCAAGACCTATTCAATGTGTCTTTATCTCTCTTCATTGTCACATCTTTCATTTCAGGGAAAATTTGGAGGAGCTAAATTGGGAATGGAAAAGTTGCATCTGACAAAAGGTATGTGCAAACACATGTTTGCAAATGAGGTCAAGATTTCAAAATACCCCATCTCTGACAGATGAGTCAAGTTCCACGCAGTGGTCTTACTATTTCCCACGTATGACAGCACATTCTCTCAGCGACCGATAGCATCGTCTGCCAGGAGTTATATTGGAGGGAGTTACTCATTGGAAAATGTGGCTGCATTGCCCAGATTGAGATCGCAAGTTGGACTTCCAGGGATTTCACCCAAAATAAGCTGAATTCCTCAGTTATAATTGTCCAAGAGACACAGCCAAGGAATCTGTGTGCCAGACCAGCACTGGCTCCTACTAGGGCAAAGTGAGGGTGCAGGCATGGGAGGGTTGCGGTTCTCAGCCAGGGAGTGAGGGACACTAGGCTTGTCTGACCCTCAGACTTTTGTTATTCCTACCAAGGACTGTCACCAACTGGTCAGTCATTCATGCTTTGACTTAGTTATTTGTTCACTCCCTCAGCAACTATTTTTCGATCACCTGATAATAATAGCTTACACTTGTTAAGCATTATTATGTGCCAGGTAGGTGCTAAGCACCTTATATGTGTTAGCCCATGTCATTCTTCTAACAGCCCTATGAGATAGGTATTTGTCTTAGTCAGTTAGGGCTACTACAATAGAATTCCAGATATTTATTTCTCTCAGTTTCTAAATCTGGAAGTCCAGGATGAGGGTGACAGCTTGGTCAGGTTCTGGTGAGGGCCCTCTTCCAGGTTGCAGACTGGCAACTTCTCTATGTATCTTCACATGGCAGAAAGAGGGCAGGAGAGCTCTCTTTCACCCTTTGACCTAGTCACCTCCCAGAGGCCCCAATCCTAATACCGTCACATTGGAGGATTAGGGTTTCAACATATGAACTTGGGGTGGGGGAACACATTCTGTCCCTTACAGTCTTATACAGCAGGGTCAAAAATGTTAGCTCAAACTATAATTGAGATGGATAGACCAACGTAAATGTTTTACTTTGTCTATAACTCATCTGGCTTCTTCCTCAGCCCCCATCGTCTTCACTCACATGTGATGGGAGTGGAATGAGCTAAGTGGCTAATATAATTAGAATCTCTGTCCAGGCCAGGTGCGGTAGCATATGCCTGTAATCCCAGCACTTTGAGAGGCTGAGGCAGGCAGATCACTCGAGGTCAGGAGTTCAAGACCAGCCTGGCCAACATGGTGAAACCCTGTCTCTACCAAAAATATAAAAAATTAGCTGGGCATGGTGGCACACACCTGTAATCCCAGCTACTCAGGAGGCTGAGGCAGGAGACTCATTTGAACCTGGGAGGTGGAGGTTGCAGAGAGCCAAGGTCACGCCGTTGCACTCCAGAGCCTGGGTAACAAGAGTGAAACTCTGTAAAACAAACAAACAAACAAACAAACAAAACAAAACAAAAGAACAACAAAAAAAACCTCCATCTAGGCCGGGCGCGGTGGCTCAAGCCTGTAATCCCAGCACTTTGGGAGGCCGAGGCGGGCAGATCACAAGGTCAGGAGATCGAGACCATCCTGGCTAACATGGTGAAACCCTGTCTCTACTCAAAAGAATACAAAAAACTAGCCGAGCGAGGTGGCGGGCGCCTGTAGTCCCAGCTACTCGGGAGGCTGAGGCAGGAGAATGGCGTGAACCCGGGAGGCAGAGCTTGCAGTGAGCCAAGATCGCGCCACTGCACTCCAGCCTGGGCGACAGAGCGAGACTCTATCTCAAAAACAAACAAACAAACAAAACAAAACAAAAAACACTCCATCTCAAAAAAAAACCAGAATCTGTCTGACCTGATCATTTAAGTAGCCCGTTTAGGTAGCACTCATTGTCCTTAAGACAAGTACTCAGGAGAGTCTCTCTGATGGCCCCTCTTTTTGCATCCCTGCTGTTTCCCACCCTCAGAGAGTGTTGGGGTGTGTGGGGAGGGTGTGGGGCTCACTCGACCTGCTGGTAGAGGGAAGCTTTGGAGTCGCTGGTGTAATCTCCTCTGGCCCCTAGGGCCATGTCCTGCATCCTCTCATTTGATATCTTAGCACGTGTCATTCTCCTCCTATGCCTACCCAGGAAGACCATACTCTTCCACCCAGCTTCACGGCTCTCCCCACCAGGGGTGGGATCCTCACCTTCCAAACTTCTCTGCTATGGTTCCAATTTGTTCCTCAAAATCCAGCTTAGATCCAATTCCACCTTCATAAGATCTTCCGGGCACCGTAGCCTGAACACTCCCTTTTTCTGAACGTCTGGGTGATAGCAACTAATGTTCACAAATTATGTTCTCATCTGAGATCTCTCCTTTCTTATTGTTTCATGAAGGTACGTATATCTCTTGTTGTTGTGTAGGATTTAAAGTTTGTTTGAGAGCGTGGGTGGTGCCTTATATTTTGTTGAATTCCCTAAATCTAATCTGAGTCTAGCACAGAGAAAGAACCAGGTGTTCACAAGGAGTTCATATCCTTATTTATGAGAAGCTCCTAAAAATAGAGGAGAGGGAAACAACCCAGTAATCCCCCAGGAAAATGGGCTAGAGGTATGAATAGATACTTCGCAGAAAAAGAAATGCAAATGGTCCTAATCACACACACACACAAGCTAAACCTCGCTCATAATTAGAATAATAAAACATTAAAATGACACAGATACTATTTCTAACCTATCAGATTGGTGAAACCTCACAAGTTTTACAACATATTCTTGGCAAGGTGAGAGAACAGCAGACACATTCGACATTCCTGGGGAGCTGTATGTTGTTAGGTAATAATCGACTGCATTCGCAGTAGGGGACAGGATGAAATAATGTTGTTAACCCTTTTTTTTTTTTGAGATGGAGTCTTGCTCTGTTGCCCAGGCTGGAGTGAAGTGGCATGATCTTGGCTCATTGTAACCTCTGCCTCCCGAGTTCAAGTGATTCTCCTGCCTCAGCCTCCCAAATAGCTGGGACTACAGGCGTGCACCACCACGGCCAGCTAATTTTTGTGTTTTTAGTAGAGATGGGGTTTCATCATGTTGACCAGACTGGTCTTGAACTCCTGACCTCAGGTGATCCACCAGCCTCAGCCTCCCAAAGTGCTGGGATTCACCCAGCCCATGGTCATTTATCTTTGCTCCTACTTGAGCACTTTCCTTGCTTAAATCCTCCCCAGGCCTCAAAGTTGTGTCCATTTCCAGGGTTGGCAGCACCACAACCGACACATATCCATGGCATTAGACACAGTCACCATCGTTTCAAGGCCCAGGCGAGATATGTGGAGGATTTCCCTGGGGCCTGAATGGTGTTCGTTATGAAAGAGGATGTTTGGGCCGGGTGCGGTGGCTCACGCCTGTAATCCAAGCACTTTGGGAGGCCAAGGCGGGTGGATCATGAGGTCAGGAGATCGAGACCATCCTGGCTAACACGGTGAAACCCCGTCTCTACTAAAAATACAAAAAATTAGCCGGGCATGGTGGTGGGTGCCTGTAGTCCCAGCTACTCAAGAGGCTGAGGCAGGAGAATGGCGTGAACCTGGGAGGCGGAGCTTGCAGTGAGCCGAGATTGTGTCACTGCACTCTAGCCTGGGCGACAGAGCAAGACTCTGTTCCAAAAAAAAAAAAAAAAAAAAAGAACATATCCCATGGTTAAGTGACATATGACTATATATATTTATATATGTATATTTTACAAAAGATAAACCATAATTTCAAAAAAGTTATCTACAGAGAAAGAGAGGGAATAGGATAGAGAGAGAAGGATAAAAGCTGAGCTTCTCTCAGTATACCTTGTTTTGTAGACAGGACTTTAGAACCATGTAAATATTTTATATAAATATAAGAAACATAAAGTTTTAAAAGAAGTCTAAAGCAAATGAAGAAATGAATGTAACTCTTTAATGTGAAGCATAACCATACAGAGAAAAATGATTCCAAGTGACTTGAAAGCATAGAAACTTGAGTGTGCGTTCCTAGTGGGCTATATCCTAAGGACAAAAAGAACTGTCCAAAAAAAAGAAAGAAAGAAAAAAATGGTGACCTATTTTCCGTAATCATATTGTTGGTGGTAATGTTATTCTGAGACCACTGTGTGTATACTGTGAGATAAAAGAAATAAGTAATTCTGTTATATTGTCAAGAACCAGGATTTTCAGTGTCAGAAAAAGCAGGCATATATATGCAAGATAGATTAAGTTAAGTAAAAGCTTGATGGTACTGAATTGAACTGGAAGTTTCAGTATGAATTGGTGATAATACTTTGTCATTAAAAAGAATTTCCGGCTGGACACAGTGGCTCACGTCTGTGATCCCAGCACTTTGGGAGGCCAAGGCAGGCAGATCACCAGGTCAAGAGTTCGAGACCAGCCTGACCAACATGGTGAAACCCTGTCTCTACTAAAAATACAAAAAAATCTGGGTGTAGTGGTGTACACCTGTAATCCCAGCTACTCAGGAGGCTGAGGCAGGAGAATCACTTAAACCGGGAGGTGGAGGTTGCAGTGAGCCGAGATCACACCACTGCACCCCAGCCTCGGTGACAGAGTGAGCCTCTGTCTCAAAAAAAAAAAAAAAAAAAAGAAAAAAGAAAAATTATTTCCTAGCCCTGCTCACTGAAAAAGCCTGGAAACAATAGCAATGAATATCCCTCATGGCTACTAATTGTGGTCTAGACATATTTAATTCCCACCAATGAAACCAAGACTCCTTGGAGAAATGCCCAGGTCCAGTCTGGAGGTGGGAAATATACAAAATGAGCTTGGAACATCTTGCCATAACAGAAAGCCAGGAAACAAAATATCAAAAACTATTACGTTGGGATAAAAGAACTCAGGTGCTAACTTGAAGAGGCTCCCATTGGCTAAAGGTGGGAGGCGCAATGTGAGTGTCAATGATAATAAGGACAATGAACTGAAACATATTAAATATGTTTAAATACATGGGTTTTTAATGACAAAAAGAAACAATCTAACTCATTGGTTAACTTTGAAAAGGGCAAGGGAAGGATGTTATCATTTTAAAAACAGGTAAATAGAGGCAAAAAAAAAAAAAAAAAAAAATCCAGCATTTATCTTGCCTTTCCTGTATGACTGTTATCTCAGATGGCCAAATAGTTGACGAGAGAAAGAAGTTTCTTTTTATATAAGTATCACAGCTGAAAAATGACAAAGGAATTATAGAATTGGAACATCACTGCTCTACAACCCCTGAAAATACTGCATTGTAACAAAAATTGCCAATGGATATTAAAGTCACAAGAAGGAAACCAACCTGACATATGACTCCTGATGGAAAGACCCAATCCCACCTCTGAACTATTCTTGTCAAGGAACCTGAGTGTGATTCAGCCTCTGGATCTCACTACCAATTTACCAGCAATGCAGAGGACAGAGAAACAAGTTAAACATCACCATAGGATCGCAATCTCGAAAAATTCAGGCTGTGGAAAATTTTACAGGACAACCTGACTTCTTCAACAGTAAACTACAAGGGGGCTGGGCACGGTGGCTCACGCCTGTAATCCCAGCCCTTTGGGAGGCCGAGGCGGGCGGATCATTTGAGGTCAGGAGTTCGAGACCAGCCTGGTCAACATGGTGAAACCCCATCTCTACTAAAAATACAAAAAAAATTAGCTAGGAGTGGTGGTGCATTTCTGTAATCCCAGCTACTAGGGAGGCTCAGGCAGGAAAATCACTTGAACCTGGGAGACGGAGGCTGCAGTACACCAAGATCGTGCCACTGCACTGAACAGGTTGGGCAACAGAGTGAGACTCCATCTCAAAACAACTACAAGGAAATTACAATAGTACCTTCTTATCTTCAGTTTTGGTTTCTGAGGTCTCAGTTACCCGTGGTCAACCACAGTCCAAAAACAGGTATGTATAGTACAATAAGATATTTGTAAAGAGAGAGAGACAAAAAGACCATATTCACATAACTCTCATTACAGTCTATGGTTCTAATTACTTTTTTATCATTTGTTATTGTTGTTAATCTCTTACCATGCCTAATTTATAAGTTAAACTATTTTAGAGGTATGTATGTATAGGAAAAAAACATGGCAGATATAGGGGTTAGTATTATCTGTGTTATCAGGCATCCACTGGGGTTCTTGAAACTTATCCTCAGTAGATAAGAGGGGGGCTACTGTAAAAGGAAATGAGAAAGAGAAATGGAAGAGAGACCTATAGATCAAGACCCAGTGCAAGGGGTGAAATACTTATCAGCAAACATAATGTATGAACGTTTTTGGCACTTGATTCGAACAAACCATACATTGGGAAAATATGAATATTGGTTTAATATATGATATTAAGAAATTGATTATCATTAATTTTTCAGGTGTGATAATGATATGGTGGTCAGTTATTATTATTTTTTAAGACAGGATCTGACTCTGTTACTCAGGCTGGAGTGCAGTGGCATGACCTTGGCTCACTGACCTACGCCTCCTAGGCTCAAGTGATCCTCCCACCTCAGCCTCCCAAGTAGTAGGGACTATAGTCGTGTGCCACCAGGCCCAGCCAATTTTTGTATTTTTTGTAGAAATGGGGTTTTGCCATGTTGCCCAGGTTAGTCTCAAACTCCTGGGCTCAAGCGATCCACACCTGACCTTGTGGTTTTTTTTTTTTTTAAGTCTTTTTCTAGAGATACACACAGAAATATTTAAGACAATATGATGTCTGGGATTTATTCAAAATTATCTGGAAGGGGGAAGGGGTAGAATTATTGTTGAAACAAGATTGTTCATGAATTAAAAATTGGTGAAACTGTGGATTTACATGATTCCACATGCTTTTCCAGCCCAAGGAAGGCCGGAAATCTATGAGGTTTTTAAAGTGTCTGTCTTTCTCTTTGTAATCTCCTAGGCACTGCCTGTGGTTGGAAGCAAAATCCTGGATTTCCTCAATGGCTTGGAGTTGGAGGGCTGTTACTGTGGTTGTGATTTCAACGCAAGTGCTAGTAGAATTGAGCACTGAGTTTCCTGGTTATGTTACCAAACCTAAATTCGAATTGGCCTCCCCAGGTCCCTCTATTTGACAATGGTCACACTGTGCTGCCAGGAACAGACATTGGAAATGTCAGTGCCACCTTTCACTCTCCAATCCACTAGCATACAAGCTCCACGGGGGCGGGGGTTTTTATCTGTTTTGGTCACTGCTGTGTCTTCAGTGTCTATAACATTGTCGGACATCATAAATGCTCAATAAATCTTTCATGACTGAATGACTCCAAGCAGTTGCCAAGTCCTGTGACTTCTCCCTTTATAATTCACCTTCTACCTGTTATCCTCTCTCCATTGCCATTATTCCTGTGGTGAAAGAAAGATGGTCACAAATTTTTGACAATGCTCCCATTGAAAAGTGACTATGTGTCCCAACCCCCTGGAATCTGGGTGGGCTCTGTGCCTAGTTGAATCAATACATGTGATAGAAATGATGCTGTGACACTCTACAGGCCCAGGATTTAAGAGGTCAGCAATTTCCACTTCCTCTGTTAAACTTTCACTCTTAGAGCTACTTGGACAGCCAGAAAGAGAAGGAGAGGAGATCAACTGAGCTCAACCTTCCAGCAATTTCTTTCAAGAAGCCAGGCATGTGAGGGAAGCTATCTTGGGCCCTCCAGCCTACCAGCTGAATACCATTGAGTGACTCCAGATAATGCTATATGGAACAGAAGAATCACCCAGCTGAGCCCTACCGAAATTCCTGATCTACACAATTGTGAGATATAATAACACTGCTGATGGCCAGGCACAGTGACTTGAGCCTCTAACCCCAGCACTTAGGCAGGCTGAGGTGGGATGATTGCTTGAGACCAGGAGTTTGAGACCAGCCTGTACAACATAAAGAGACCCCATCTCTACCTGAAGTAAAAAATTAGCTGGGTGTGGTGGTGCACACCTGTAGTCCTAGCTACTTGAGAGGCTGAGGTGGGGGATTTCTGGAGTCCAGAAGTTCAAGGTTACAGTAAGCTATGATCATGCCACTGCACTCCAGCCTGCATGACAGAGCAAGATCCTGTCTCTAAAATAATAATAATAAAAAAGTTGCCATTTTGAGCCATCAAGTTTTGGGGGTGATACATTAATACAGCAATAAATAACCAGAACATTACCCTACTCTGGACTTTATAACTTCTTGCCTGGAAAACTGATCCCTACATTCAGTCTCCTATCCTTCTAACTACCCTCTGCACGGCATAGGTTAGTTTCCAGGAAGGAGTTACTGCTTTAAAAAAAAAAAAAGTTATCATCAACAGAATACAGCCCAATCTCTTTAGCTTAGCCTTATCCATCTCTGAACCCAACTTTGCAAGCTCTCCTATCCTTCTCTCACATGACTTGTGCTTGAGTCAAGGCCAGATTTTGGCTCATCAATTTGATCCCCCATGGTTTTGTTTTTGTTCATGCTTTCCCTCCTCCTGGAATCTGCTTCACTCATTCATGTACATCCAAATTCTACTTGCTTTCCAAAGATGTCCACGAATGTCAGTTCCCCTAGGTAGAAATAATCTCTTTCTCCTGAATTTCCACAACATTTTACCAAGGCCTTTCATAAAACATACCCTTTCCTTCCTTTTTAACATTATAATTTGGAAACATGTCTTTATCATTCCTCAGAAACCATGAAATCCTTGAAGGTAGGATTCACGTCTTATTACTTATTTTAAACTCATTATTGAAACTAGTGGCTGGGCACGGTGGCTCACACCTGTAATCCCAGCACTTTGGGAGGCCGAGGTGGGCAGACCACGAGGTCAGGAGATTGAGACCATCCTGGCCAACATGGTGAAACTCTGTCTCTACTAAAAATACAAAAAAATTAGCTAGGTGTGATGGCGGGCGCCTGTAGTCCCAGCTACTCGGGAGACTGAGGCAGGAGAATGGGGCGAACCTGGGAGGCGGAGCTTGCAGTGAGCCAAGATTGTGCCACTGGACTCCAGCCTGGGCGACTGAGTGAGACTCTGTCTCAAAAAAAGAAAAAAAAAAAAAAAAAAAAAAAAGGAAACTAGCAAAGAGTTTGGCTCTTGCAGACCCTTAATAAATCTTTTTTGGATGAATAGGTGGATAAATGAATGAATGGGGCCCAGTCTCACTTTGTGATTATAGCTCGGCAGCAATCACACTGTAGTCATGCACCGTTAAACTACCAGTTCAGTTTCCTCATCTGTATGTTGGTGGAAACAACAATAATGATAATATCAGTTTTGCCTTTCTTACATGATTGCTGTAAAGATCAAATGAGATGTGAAAGCAAGAAGTGTTCAATGCAAGGTATCCACCTGGAATTAAATAAAGACCATTTTTAGCAAAGGCGGCTGACGTGACTGCTTATGACTCAGTATCAGCCACAGCAGGCCAAGAAATTCAGAGAAAGAGTGGTCCCCACTGGTACAACCTGGGGGAAGACCAGAGCAACTCAAGGGACCACTGACCCAGCCTCTGTTTTCTTCTTAACAAAACACTTGAGGGCAAGGGGAGAAAGTGGAAGTCCTAACAACCTCCTGCCCCAACTCCTTGGATGTGCCAGGCATCGGGGCTACATTTAACTGTCTGGGGTCCATCCCAGCCAAAGGCTGAGGTGCCTTTGAGAAGCATGCCTGTGGAATCTGGACTCTTGCTGTAGCTAAAGCAGAGAAGGGAATCCAGTGGCCCATGTGAATTCTGCAAAGTGCCTGGTAAGACATTGTTTCAGGCCTGGCCACATGCATTTGCTCAAACCATGTCCCTGAGCCTCAGGTTCTCTCTCTGCGTTTCTCAGCTCTGCTCTTTTCTGTCTTGATTTCCTTCACAGGCATCCTCTCCCATGTGGTGGCACAGATGGTTCTGAGCAGCCTCACACTTACATCCTACCAGTTTAACAACCTTCTCGCAGAAAAGAGCACTTCTCTTCCCCAGTAGTTCCAGAAAAAGTCTAGGGATTAGGACTTGCTAGACCGACAGGAGTCCTTTCCCTGAGCCAATCACGGTGGTCAAGGGGATGGAGTCTCCTGATGACCCAGTCCTGTGCTATCTGGAGACCCCAGGAGCTGGAGCTGGACGTGGAGGCAGTGGTAGTGGTGGGGATTACTCTAAAGGAAAAGGATGGTGCTGTCACCAAAGAAATGGGGAATGGAAGTTGCATAGGGGAAAAAACAGATCCCAGCCCACCCATCCTGGCAGGAGATACCAAGCTCTATATAAAAACAGTGCTTTTCTCAAGCCTGATATTGGGCACCTATTCTTTATTGAATGCTTTACAGAGAATTGTCCCACCCAGCCAGGTAACAAGTTGTCCAGGGCACCCGGACATAATAGCTCTATTCCACTGTCACCACCTCATCCCCTCTCTCTCTCTGTATTATCCAGATTGTCTTTAATCTGTCTCTGATTTGCTCTTAATCATCAAGCATGCCTTGCTGTCATATTTCCGGATTCATTATCCCTCTTGGCCTCCATAAGCATGAAATATAAGAGCTGTCTACTGCCACTTCCTGTCCAAGCCCACAGGTATCATCACCGTATACATATATCATTGGGCTGCTAGTGGTCATCAAGGCAGAGAGCCTATCTGAACATTAAAGAGACAGAGCCTTGATGATATTGCTTGAGCCTCTGAAACCAGCCACACCTGAAACCAGCTATCCCTCTGTTGAGGGTTGAATTGTATTCCCAAAATGGTATGTTGAAGTCCTGACCTCCAGTATCTGTGAACGTGTCTTGATTTGGACATAGGGTGTTTGCAGATGTAATCAACTTAAGATGAGGTCAGGCTGGGCGCGGTGGCTCACACCTGTAATCCCAGTACTTTGGGAGGCCGAGGCGGGCAGATCACGAGGTCAGGAGATCGAGACCATCTTGGCTAACACGGTGAAACCCCGTCTCTACTAAAAATACAAAAAATTAGCCGGGCGAGGTGGTGGGTGCCTGTAGTCCCAGCTACTCGGGAGGCTGAGGCAGGAGAATGGCGTGAACCCGGAAGGCAGAGCTTGCAGTGAGCCAAGATAGCGCTACTGCACTCCAGCCTGGGCAACAGAGTGAGACTCCATCTCCAAGAAATAAATAATAAAAAAAAGATGAGGTCATACTTCATTAGGGTGGGCCCTAATCCATGATGACAGCTGTCCTTATAAGAAGAGAAGAAACACAGAGACAGGCACACAGGGAGAGCCTCAGTTGATGATGAAGGCAGACATTGTAGTGATGAGTTTACAAGCCAAGGAAGGCCTAGGATTGCTGGCAACACCCAAAGCTAAGAGAAGAGCATGGAACAGAATCTCCCCAAGTGCCTTCAGAAGGAGCCAACCTTGCTGCCATCTTGGTTTCAGACCTCTAGCCTCCAGAACTGTAAGAGAGTAAGTTTCTGTTGTTTTAAACAACACGTGTTTGTGGTTGTTTCTTAGAGCAGCTCTAGGAAACAAATACGCCCTTTCATTTTTCTCACCAGTTTTGTCAGCCAATGAATTTCCTCCTTGCTTGAGCAAAATTATGTTTCTCTTACTTACAGCTACAGTCCTGAATAATACATGTCACCTACACTATGCTATGTGCTGAGGATTCAAAGGCAAATGAGACCCTGTCCCTACCTTTAAGTCATCCATCCTGTGGCTCTAAGCCCAGCATCATCTAACCTTACTGGGGCCAAAACCAGTGAGAAGGACAAAAAGAAACTCAAAGTCATGCTGGGATGGCAATGTTTTACCCTGAAAAATGAAAAGTATGTATCTCGAGCACCGTTCAGACCTCTGATGAGAGCAAGGCATGATTGGCGAGGAAGAGCAAATCAGAGACAGAATAAAGGGCTCCTGTGTGTCCACTGAGACAGGCAAAAACATGACTGGATAAAGGCCAGTCTCCCCAGCCTGGCACTGATGGTTTCAGCCTCCCTCCCTCCCTCCCTCCCTTGCTCTCTCTCTTTTCCTTCTTCATTCCTTCATTTCTTTCTCCCTCCCTCCTTTCTTCCTTCCTTCCTTCCTTCCTTCCTTCCTTCCTTCCTTCCTTCCTTCCTTCCTTCCTTCCTTCCTTCCTTCCTCCCTTCCTTCTTTCCTTCCTCTCTCTCTCTCTCTTTTTTTTCTGAGACAGGGTCTCCCTCTGTTGCCCAGGCTGGAGTGCAGTGGCATAATCTTGATTCACTGAAACCTCTGCCTCCAGGCTCAAGCCATCCTCTCACCTCAGCCTCCCGAGTAGCTAGGACTACAGGTGTGCGCCAGGATGCCTGGATAATTTTTGTATTTTTAGTAGAGATGGGGTTTTGCTATGTTGCTCAGGCTGGTCTCAAACTCCTGGGCTCAAGCAATTCTTCAGCCTTGGCCTCCCAATGTGTTGAGATTACAGGTGTGAGCCACTGCGCCCTGCTGTCTAGCCTGTATTTCTATCATCATCTTCCACTATATTTGGCTCTTTCTGAATTCTTTCCACCTCCTTTGCTCCAGTCACATCAAATTACTATTTATTCCCCAAAGACACTATATGCTTTCAAGAGTTGTTAGGTTTGCACACCACAGCTGTCTACAGAGTCCTTTCCTCCATCTCTAAGTCCTAGCCATCTATATTAGCTCCTTAGGGCTGTTACTAGAAAATGACCACAAACTGGGTAGCTTGTGCCATCCGAAATGTATTCTGTCACAATTCTGGAAGTTGTACATCTGAAATCAGGGCGTCAGCAGGGCCATGCTCTCTCTGAAGGTTCTAGAGAAGGACTCATCATCGCCTCTCCCTAGTTTCTAGTGGCTGCCGGAAATCCGTGGCACTCCTAGGCTAGTAGACAAATGACTCCAATCTCTGCCTTTGTTCTTTTTTTTTTCTTTCTTTCTTTTTTTTTTTTTTGAGACAGAGTCTCACTCTGTCGCCCAGGCTGGAGGGCAGTGGCCGGATCTCAGCTCACTGCAAGCTCCACCTCCCAGGTTTACGCCATTCTCCTGCCTCAGCCTCCTGAGTAGCTGGGACTACAGACGCCCGCCACCTCGCCTGGCTAGTTTTTTGTGTTTTTTTTAGTAGAGACGGGGTTTCACCGTGTTAGCCAGGATGGTCTCGATCTCCTGACCTCGTGATCCGCCGGTCTCGGCCTCCCAAAGTGCTGGGATTACAGGCTTGAGCCACCACGCCCGGCTTGCCTTTGTTCTTATGTGGCATTTCCCCTGTGTCTGTGTCCAAATTTCCCTCTTCTTGTAAGGACACCAGTCACTGGTTTAGGACCGACCTTAATCCAGTGTGACTTCCATCTTAACATGGTTTTATCTACAAAGACCCTATTTCCAAGTAAGGTCACATTCACAGGTACCAGGGCTTAGGACTTGAGCAAATCTATTTGGGGCACACAATTTAACATACAACATCATCCTTGGAAGCCCAGCTCAATTTGCCACCTTCTCCAGGAAGTCTCCGTCACCTACTACGGCATGAACGTCTGATGCTCCTGGTCTCTGCTGTAGCCGCATCACCTTTGTCCCTGCGGTAGAGATACTTGTGAACTTATTAATTTAGAGTTTGTGAGGGACAGGACTGGAACTCAAACCTTGTCTGTATGGTCCAAAGCCCTTGGTCAGTACCTGTGTTACTCATCAGAAAATAATCTATAAGTTGGGCATGGTGGCTCACCCCTGTAATTCCAGCACTTCGGGAGGCTGAGGTGGGAAGATCATTTGAGGCCAGGAATTCTAGACTAGCCTGGTCAACATAGCAAGACACTGTCTCTACACAATTTTTTAATAAAAATTAGCTGAGTGTGGGGGTGTGCACCAAAGTCTCAGCTACTGGGGAGGCTGAGGTTGGGGGATTACTTGAGCTGAGGAGTTCAAGGCTGCAGTGAGCTATGATCACACCACTGCACTCCAGCCTGGGTGACAGAATGAGACTCTGTCTTAAAAGAAAGAAAGGAAGGAAGGAAGGAAGGAAGGAAGGAGGAAAAAGAAAGAAAGAAAAAATAATCTATAAATGTTTCCCTTTTTAAATTGAACTGATAAGTAGAAACGAGATAAGGTGAGGGAGAGATTAGCTGTATGGTAGATTCTGAAATGATTTGCAAGCCATCAAAATAAAATGAAAGCTGCCCTAATAAGAACTAAAATACAGCTCATCTGCTTTAGTACCCCACTTACAGTAGTTGGAGTTTTGGTCTCTTGTATCCTTTAGATGGGACAGCTTTGAAATGCTCGAAAGGGCTAAGAAGAGTCTTGGAGACCCAAGAATGGCCCTGTCCATTGGCCGCTGTGGCCTCAAGGGTCAGGGATGGTGGAATAATCCCCCTTCCCTCTGCTCTGGTGACAGCTCCGGTCCCACACTCTGACTGCCCTGTTGGAAACTCAAAACTAAATACACAAGCGGAAGACACTGTGTGTCAGGCCTGCCACGGGGCAGTCTGGGTCCCCATCGAGCTTCATGGAAAAGTTGTTGGCCAGGAAACAGGGTGGCTGGCCCAGAGCCTGGGCTTGCTCCATCCGTGGTCTAAGCATTTAACAGAAGGAGCTACTGCTGTCTGCCTGGAGACAAGCGAGTTAAGAATAACTTTGCAGAGGCTGAGCTTTACAGTCCTAGTCATCCTGAAATAGCTGAGACATGATCATCCATTACCTTGATGCCTGCCTTTCAGGGAGACACTTCCAGAGACTGGCCCGGGAAAGCACATTATATATTCCTCTTTATTAAAATGTCTCAGCAAGACCCTTAAACCAGGCTTTGAGGTCCAGGTTCCAACTACTTCTTAGTTAGAATTCCTCCTGGGTGTTTTGGTGGTTCTTGCCAAATTGGGTAGTTCGCAATGTGGGGACTGTTTCTAAATCAGGGTCTGAGAGCAACCAGCCTCCTTAGGAAAATGACAAAATAAATTCAGATGGAAAAGAAGTATTAATGAGCCCTTATATCGCACTTGTATGGCTTTCTTAGGTGCAATTTTAAGTGCTTTGCATAGATAGGTACTGAGACTATATTATTGTCCCATATATTCTCTGTACCTCTTTGTGGGAGAATTACACCTCCCTACTATGTTGACATCAAGCTTAGCCATGTAACTGGTTTTGGCCAAGGAAATGTAGACAGAAGACACATACATCACTTTCAAGAAGAAGCCTAAAGGGCCATTTCATGGATCCACCATCAACCACTCTTCCTGCTACCCTAACACCAGCGACGTTCTAGATAAGGGCTCCTCCTTCAGTCTGGTTCCAGAGGGGAAGGCCAAAGCCAACCCGCAATGGACATGTGATATAAGCAAGAGATACATCTTTGTTCCTGCAAGCCACCGAGTGTGTGGAGTTGTTTGTTATCACAGAAAAACTTAGCCTGAGCTATTATCATTATCACCATTTAACAAACGAAGGAACCAAGGCAGAGATTGTGCAACTTAAAGAATCTCATCCAACCAGGAGGTAGGAGAACTAGGATTCAAATCTGGGCAGCCTGGCTTCAGAGTCCATGCTCTCAACCACTTGACCAATTGCCTCTGAAAGTGTCTGTTGTTTTCCTTCAAAACTCCTTTAGCTGACAGTATCTCCATGCATGCCGTTTTTCTTCATTTTCCATGGAGGTAATTAAGAATAACCGGCAGATTGTCTGCTTCTCGGTAGGTAGAGAAGACCAGGTAGATGACTCTGTGTAAGAAAACATAACAGGTGGCTGGGCATGGTGGCTCACGCCTATAATCCCAGCACTTTGGGAGGGCGAGGTGGACAAATCACGAGGTCAAGAGATCGAGACCAGCCTGGCCAACATGGTGAAACCCTGTCTCTACTAAAAACACAAAAATCAGCTGGGTGTGGCGGTGTGTGCCTGTAATCCCAGCTACTCAGGAGGCTGAGGCAAGAGAATCTCTTGAACCTGGGAGGTGGAGGTTGTAGTGAGCCAAGATCACACCACTATCCCCCAGCCAGAGCTAGAACTGTCTCAAAAAAAAAAAAAAAAAAAAAAAAAAAAAAAGCAAAATAGGTTACTGAAGGAGCCAGACTCATTGGTATGCAAAACCGGAAACAACTTTTTTTTTTTTTGAGACGGAGTCTTGCTCTGTCACCAGGCTGGAGTTTAGTGGCGCGATCTTGGCTCACTGAAACCTCTGCTTCCCGGGATCAAGCAATTCTCCTGCCTCAGCCTCCCAAGTAACTGGGACTACAGGTGTATACCACCACTCCCAGCTAACTTTTGTATTTTTAGTAGAGACGGGGTTTCACTATGTTGGCCAGGATGGTCTCAATCTCTTGACCTCGTGATCTGCCCACCGTGGCCTCCCAAAGTGTTGGGATTACAGGCGTGAGCCACCATGCCTGGCATGGCTAACTACTTCTGACCTTCCTTTCCTCCACTCCATCTTCCACATCCAACCTCTTTTTCTTGGCACAAAACCCTCTCAGAGGCCGTCCTTTTTTTGTGAAACAGCTCTATTGAGATACAGCTGGCATACAATAAACTGCACATAATTAGGGTGCACTATTTGGTAATTTTTGACTTTTGAAGAGACCCGTGAACCATAATCAAGATAGAGAACACTTTGTCACTCTCAAAAGTTTCTTCACGGCCCTTAATATTTCCTCCCTCCTGTCCTTCCCCCGTCTTCAGGCAGCACTGATTTGCTTTCTGGTATCATTGATTTGTCTGGTTTCTCACATTCAGCATAATTCCTTTCAGATTCATCACAGGGTGTGTGTGTTGGCGGGGGAGCTCTTTTTTCCAGATAACTTAAGCACAGCCACCTTCTACAGGTGCACAGGGCCCATAGGAAAGTCCACTCATCTGTGACCTGTCACTCAACGCAAGTGCAGGACGTTCTGGGCAGCTGCTCTGAGCTGCTTCACCTTTATTTCCCAGGCCTAGCAGGCTCCAGGGTGAGGCCACCCACGGCACACAGGCCAGGCTCTCTAAGCATTTGAAGGTATGCTTCTCTGGCCTAAAGACAGAAAGGGCATCCCCTACTGCTCTGTGTACCCCATCCCAGTACTTGGGGGAATCATTCCCTTTCCGATCTCTGAGTGAAGTTCTTAGCAGCCCCTATATAGCCTCCAGAGGCTGATACTCAAGAGTCTCCACGCTGGCTTTTTTGGATCATTCTTAAGCAAACTCTGCATAGGTGGTTAGGAGCTGTTCTTTAGAGCATGTGGGCACCTAACATTTTATGTTCTTAGCTTGAGATCTCATCTGAAACGGAGACAACAGGAAAATTTGGATGTTAACATCCTGTGATGATACCTTGGAGGTTAAAGGAGGCCATTACTGGCTGGGCGTGGTGGCTCACACCTGTAATCCCAGCATTTTGGGAGGCCAAGGCGGGTGGATCATGAGGTCAGGAGTTCGAGACCAGCCTGACCAACATGGTTGAAACCCCGTCTCTACTAAAAATACAAAAATTATCCGGGTGTGGTGGCGTGCGCCTGTAATCCCATCTACTCAGGAGGCTGAGGCAGGAGAATTGCTTGAACCCGGGAGGCGGGAGTTGCAGTGAGATTGCACCACTGCACTCCAGCTTGGGGGACAGAGCAAGACTCCATCGATCGCAAAAAAAAAAAAAAAAAAAAAAAAAAAAAAGGAAGCTGTTGCTTAGAAAAGTCCCTAACTGATGCCTCAAGTTGCACCTGTAGCCCAAGTGCCCCAGACTTCACCAGCTATGAGGTCACACCATTTGCTGTCAGAGTCACAGTAGCCAAGGGCCCCAGTCCCCTTGAACACACAATTTTACCAGATTCTCCTCCATGAGTCTTCTAGTACACTAGCAGAAATGTTCATGAGAGCTACAAATCCACCCAGATCCCCACCTCCACCCTCATCAGCCCTGTGATTTTGCAACACTTCCCCACTCTCTTCTCTCCAAGGACCCCTCCTCAGTCTGGAGTCTGACTCCTCTGGCAGTGGCTGCCCCTCCTTCCAGTATGGCTTCATCTCAAGTATGGGGCACAGACCTTCCCTCGCGTGTTCCCAACAAGGCTGGGGCTGACTTTGCCACATAAGGGGACTACGGAAAAGTCAAGGTGACAGAAAGGACAGAATGGAGGGTCTTTACAGAGGTCCCTTCTTTAGGGCTGCCAAATTTAGCAAATAAAAATATAGGACTCCCAGTTAAACTTGAATTTCAGATGAGCAATGAATAATTAATTTAATTTAATTAATTTTTTTTTTTTTTTTTTTTGAGATGGAGTCTCACCCTGTCGCCTAGACTGGAGTGCAACAGTGCAATCTCAGCTCACTGCAACCTCTGCCTCCCAGGTTCTAATGATTCTCCTGCCTCAGCCTCCCAAGTAGCTGGGATTACAGGCGTCTGCCACCACACCCAACTAATTTTTGTATTTTTAGTAGAGACGGGGTTTCACCATGTTGGCCAGGCTGGTCTTGAACTCCTGACCTTGTGATCTGCCCGTCTAGGCCTCCCAAAGTTCTGGGATTACAGGCGTGAGCCACCGCACCCGGCCATGAATAATTTTTTCACTTTAAGTATGTCCCAGGCAATATTTGGAACATAGTTACACTATAATATTATTTGCTGTTTATCTGAAATTCAAATGTAACTGGACATCCAGCATTTTATCTGGCAACCCTGCCTCTTCTGGGTGTCTCTCTGTAGTCTCTGACATGTCCTCTCTTCCAGAATCCAACTTACTTCCCATAATAAGGGAGCCCTGGAGAAACCCTCCCTCCCGTCTTTTCAACTCTCAAAGCTCCAAGAACAGGGAGCAGGTTTCCCCTCCAAGAGTCCAAGCCTCCTTCCAAGTCCCTAATTCTGGCTCCAGGATGACTGATCATGAAATAGCCATTCCTTTCAGGAGAACTCCCAACCCAAGAATGTGCTCTTGTCCTTTGCCTCCTAATGGCATGAGAACAATACTCTGGGATCTGCACGTTTCCTGAAGTCTATCTTGCATTGTTATTCTTTTTTATTATTTATTTATTCATTTATTTTTTGAGATGGAGTCTCGCTCTGTCACCCAGGCTGGAGTGCAGAGGCGCGGTCTCAGCTCACTGCAAACTCCGCCTCCCAGGTTCACACCATTCTCCTGCCTCAGCCTCTCGAATAGCTGGGACTACAGGCGCCCAACACTGTGCCCGGCTAATTTTTTGTATTTTTTTAAGTAGAGGCGGAGTTTCACCGTGTTAGCCAGGTTGGTCTCGATCTCCTGACCTCGTGATCCGCCCGCCTCGTCCTCCCAAAATGCTGGGATTACAGGCGTGAGCCACCGCGCCCGGCCGTTCTATTTTATTTTATTGTAAATTGACAGTTTATAATTGTATATGTTTATGGAGCACAAGGTGATGCTATGATTTATGAACATAATGCAGAAGAATTAAATCAAGCTAATTAACATATTCATCCCTTCAAATGCTTTTCATTTTTGTGATGAGAATATTTGAAACGTACTCTCTTAGCAATTTTGGAATATACAATACACTATTATCTATATTCACTGTGCTGCACAATAGATCTCAAAAAGAAAGTATTCCTTCTAAGATTTTTGTACCCCTTCACCATTCATCTCTCCATTCTTCCCATCCCCAGCCTCTGTAACCGCCATTCTGTTCTCTGCTTCTACTAGTTCCATTGTCTTAGAGTCTAACTGTAAGTGAGAACATGTGGTATTTGTCTTTCAGTGCCTGGCTTATTTTGCTTAGTAGGATGTTCTTTACTTGGATCCCTGTTGTCACAAATGACAGAATTTCCTTCTTTTTAAAGACTGAATAATATGCCATTGTGTCTAGATACCACATTTTCTTTATCCATTCATCTGTTGATGGACACTTATGTCGGTTCTATAATTTGGCTGCTGCGAATCCCTAGGGCTACAGTGACAAGGGAGTACAGACATCTCTCTGACAAATTGATTTCAAATCTTTTGGGTAAATAACCAGAAGTTGGATTGCTGTATCATATGGTTATTCGACATCATATGCTTATTCTATTTTCATTTTTTCTTTTTCTTTTTTGCGACAGTTTCGCTCTCGTTACCCAGGCTGGAGTGCAATGGTGCGATCTTGGCTCACCAAAACCTCTGCCTCTGGGTTCGAGTG
This sequence comes from Theropithecus gelada, assembly GCF_003255815.1. Lineage (NCBI taxonomy): Eukaryota > Metazoa > Chordata > Mammalia > Primates > Cercopithecidae > Theropithecus > Theropithecus gelada. The sequence goes on from NC_037684.1 coordinate 64,966,635, forward strand.
ATTCTCCTGCCTCAGGCTCCTGAGGAACTGGGATTACAGGCATGCACCACTATGCCCAGCTAATTTTGTATTTTTAGTAGAGATGGGGTTTCATCATGTTGGTTAGGCTGGTCTCGAACTCCTGGCCTCAGGGGATCCACCCGCCTCGGCCTCCCAAAGTGCTGGGATTACAGGCGTGAGCCACCGCGCCCGGCCTATTTTTAGTTTTTCGAGAAACTGCCAAACAGTTTTCCATTAAAGCGGTGCTGCTTTACATTTCTGCATTCCCTTTCCCCACCTGCACAGTTGTTCTTGAATAACCTGGCCTGGGGAATCGTCAGCAGGTGAGTCAGATTGCTTCAGGCCTTAGGAGACCTCTGTGAGTCTGGGCACAGAGATTTGGCCCTAGCAGTTTTTCCTGCATCTTCTGCTCACCGCTCCCAGTCGTGGACAAGACTGTATCACACCTCTCCCCAGAAGAAACAATAGTTTTAGAAATAGGGCCATCCTACAGCTTCGCCCTCAGGCAAGATAATTATTTCCGTTACTATGCAGAGCAGAGCAGTCCCCGTTCCACAACTGGATGTTGACTTTATAGAATCAAAGGCCCATTAAAGTATTTTCCCTAAATCAACACTGCAAGTTGCCCACAGGCTAAAACCCCCGCCTATGTCTAAACATAAGGACTGCTTGTGCATTTAATATATCAGTTTTTCCTACACGGAATCATCAAACCTTCATAAAATCCAGGGCTTCAGTCTTAGCCAAGATCTCACCAGCTCCCCCACCACCATATATACCACTGGGGATTCATCCAATGAATAGATTGGAAATCTTTGTATGAATGCCTTGCTAGATTTTTTTTTTTTTTGGTTCAAAACACAGTGATGCTTCCACTGGACAGCTCTGGTGGCGCTGAAATCTTCAGAAAACAATGAGCTTTCCAGATAACTGAAGATTATCTCTACAAAACCCAACACTTCGTTTATTTTATCCATTTTGATTGGAATCTGTCAAAACTGTCACAGCACAGATCTATGTCTGTTTTTTTTTTTTTTTTAAGTTTTTCTGTCTCCTTTGTCTTCAGGGTATCATGTGGGTTGACACTGTGCTAACTGTGTCTACTTCTAGAAACCCCTTCCTATTTTTTAGTCGCTGTCAAGAAGGATGTGTTAAAAAAAAAAAAAAAAAGTAAAAGAATCACAGGACCTAAAGACTTTTTCTTGCAAGTAAAGCTCTTGTCTTTTTTATTTTATTATTATTTTTTAAGACAGAGTCTCTCTCTGGTCCCCAGGCTGGAATGCAGTGGCGCAATCTCAGCTCACTGCAACCTCTGCCCCCTGGGTTCAAGCGATTCTCCTGCCTCAGCCTCCCAAGTAGCTGGGATTACAGGTGCCTGCCACCGTGCCTGGCTAATTTTTGTAGTTTTTTAGTAGAGACGGGGTTTCACCATCTTGGCCAGGCTGGTCTTGAACTCCTGACCTCGTGATCCACCCGCCTCAGCCTCCCAAAGTACTTGGATTACAGGCGTGAGCCACTGCACCCGGCCGCTCTTGTCTTTAGAGTGGGACATTGGGAAGGTTATATATTCAAGGGGCTTGAAGGGTTTTGCTTTGGTTCATGGCTTAATTTTAGCTTTCCATCTTTCTGAAAGGTTAAGATTTCTTCCCTTCTAAATAAGTGGGATGTCATTATAATGAAATGCACAAGTTCCTTTAGAACACGCTATGGCAAGCTATCCAAGTTAGAGCTGTTGCTAAGGGAACCAGGCAAAGTTTGCTTAATGTATAAACCTGGTTATTATATTTAAAATTCAAGCAGCAGTCAGAGATTCCTATTGGGAGAGGGAAGACTTTACTTTTGAAGAGGAAAAGTACTTAACTCCTAGAGGAAAGTGTCATTCCTGAGGTTCACCCTCGTGGTCTGGAGACAAACACGTGGGACTTTTCTTTGTGTGTGTGTGTGTTTCTAACAGTGGAAGAAAAGGAAAGCCAGGCTAAGCAGAGAAAAGTAGAAGAGGAGACACAGCAGCTCGCTCTCTCCCAGTAGCCATTAGACTGATTGAGCAGGGAAAGGTCAAAAGAGAAGCAGTTCACAATTATGATACCCACTCTAGAGGCGAAAGAACAACTGAGAGAGAAGTATCCAAGAAGTTTTTGGATCCCGAAGCACAAAGGTGAGGACAGAGCAAAATATGACTTTCCCTCATAAGAGAAAATACAACTGACCTTGAAACAACACGGGGTCGGGGGTTAGAGGCACCGACCCCCGCACAGCTGAAAATCCATGTACAATTTTTTTTTACTCCTGCCAACTTGACTAATAGCCTCCTGTTGACTGGAAACCATGCTGATCACATAAACAATTAACACACATTTTGTGCGTTATATGTATTATATGTTGTATTCTTACAATAAAGTAAGCCGACTGGGCGTGATGGCTCACACCTGTAATCCCAGCACTTTGGGAGGCCGAGGCGGGTAGATCACGAGGTCAGGAGTTTGAGACCAGCCTGGCCAACATGGTGAAACCCTGTCTCTACTAAAAATACAAAATATTAGCCAGGCATGGTGGCATGCACCTGTAATACCAGCTACTCAGGAGGCTGAGGCAGAAGAATTGCTTTAACCCGGGAGGCGGAGGTTGCAGTGAGCCAAGATCGAACCACTGCACTCTAGCCTGGGCGACAGAGTGAGACTCCATCTCAGGAAAAAATTAAAAAAAAAAAAAAATATATATATATATATAAAGTAAGCCAAGGGCCAGGTGCAGTGGCTCACGCCTATAATCCCAGCACTTTGGGAGGCTGAGGTGGGTGGATCACTTGAGGTCAGGAGTTCAAGACCAGCCTGGCCAACATGGTGAAAACCCATCTTTACTAAAAATACAAAAATTAGCTGGGCATGGTGGCGTGTGCTTATAATCTCAGCTACTTGGTGGGCTGAGGCAGGAAAATCTCTTGAACCCGGGAGGAGGAGGTTGCAGTGAGCTAAGATTGTCTGCACACCAGCCTGGGCAACAGACTCTGTCTCAAAAAAAAAAAAAACAACAAAAAACCAAAAAAGCAAACAAAAAAAAACCCCCAAAAAAACCCAATACAGTAAGCCACAGAAAATAAAATGTTATTAAGAAAATCATAAGGGGCCAGGCGCGGCGGTGGCATATGTCTGTAGTACCAGCTACTCAGGAGGTTAAGGTGGAAGAATTGCTTCAAGAATCTTTCTTCAAAAAAAGAAAGAAAGAAAAAAGAAAATCGTAAGGAAGAGAAAATATATTTGCTACTCATCAAGTGGAAGTGAGTCATCATAAGGCTCTTCATCCTCATCACCTTCACGTTGAGCAGGCTGAGGAGAAAGAGGAAGAGGAGGGGCTGGTCTTGCCGTCTCAGGGGTGTCAGAGGTAGAAGAAAATTCCCGTATATAGTGGACCTGCACAGTTCAAACCCACGTTGTTCAAGAGTCAGCTGTAGGCTAAACAATTAAAACGCTGAGGTCGAAGGACGAAGACATTAAGTTATCCCTCGTCACAAGCTAATGTTGCCTTCCCAGACTTCTCCCTCCCGCCGCCCTCACCCTCGCCCACCACCCTGATGTCTGTAGGAGGGGAACCACAATAGGTCAAAGAATCTTAGATTTCAAAAGATCATCCAGTTTGTCATAGTTATTTAACCGTTGCAGAAACCGAGGCCCGCAGAGCTCAGGGAGGAATTTGAGTCCTCACTCCTAATCCAGCATGCTTTCCCACTGCATCATCCAGGGCGGGAACATCCCCGGAAAATTCAGTAATGTTCTCACTTAATAGTAGTCCTCCCCCAGACTTATAGACAGCAACCTTTCCAAAGTTTCCTTCACAAAACACAAGCCCAGGAGATGCTCCACCATCCAGCAATTTCACTTCTGAATCGAAGTGGGGACTCAAACAGGTATTTATGCTCCCCTGTTCACAACATCATGATTCACACAATAGCCAAAAGGAAGAAACAAGCCTAATCTCCCTCAATGGATAAGTGGATCGATAACACGTAGTATATACAAATGGCCCTACAATTATTCAGCCTTAATAGGAAGGAAGGATATTCCTATTCTAACATAGATGTTGACCCTTGGTGCAACATAGATGAAGCTTGAGGGCATTATGCTAAGTGAAATAAGTCCAACATGAAAGCACAAATATTACACAATTCTGCTTAGATGAGGTAGCTAGAGTAGTTCAAATCCATGGAGACAGAAAGTAGAATGGTGCTTGCTAGGAGCCAGGGGATCAGGGAACGGGGAGTTACTATTCAACGGATACAGAGCTTCAGTTTGGAAAGATGAAAAAGCTCTGAAGGTGGATGATAGTGATGATTGCACGTTGTCACAGTGTAAAGATACTTAATGCCCACGGAATGGTAAGCTTTGTGTTATATATATATTTTACCAGAATTTTTAAAAGGAGGACAAAAGGAGAAGTGTTTCACTAATTAATGGTATCACCAAACAAGCAAGTCTGGGGAGGTCTGATTACATTTCCCTACACACACACTTAAACACACACAGACAGGCGCACACACACACACACACTTGCCCTGGCAAGTCGCAGTGCACGTTCAATAAAAGACCCAGAGCAGTCCTAAATCAAAGACTATTTAATTCAATTTAATCAAGCATTTCCTCAACAGAACACAGAGCTCTTTTTATTTCCATGGAGCATGATTAACAGCCCACATCCATGGTGCGCCCCTTGGGAAATGCTGATAAAAAGTTTCATACTGCTCAAAGCATTTCCTCTGCTAATACCTCACTGAATACTTCCTGCCAGCCAAAAAGACAGTCCCTAGCAGTTAGACCTCCAGAATCTTTATTGACCATTGGACAGTCAATGAGTTAGTCATTAATTGTCTCCATTTTATTGACGAAGAATCTGTGGCCCAGGAAAGTCAAGCCCTAGCCCAAGGTACTGCAAAGTTGCTCTGCCAAGATCACACCAAAACCCCAGTTTTCTAAACCCTGTCCTGGGCTATTCCTCTCCAAACCCACGCCGATCCCCTGATGCTCCTTCTGGGTGTCCGGGTGTAAGCAAAGTGAGTTCATAGAAGAGCCTCAGAGCTCTGGAGTCGCTGGGAACACCAAAGGGCACAGAAGGACTCAGGGATCATAGACCCTCTTAAAGGTTAGTGTTCCAAGCCCCAATCTCCCTTTTCTCTTCCTTTCTCCAAAATAGGGCTAGGGAAGCTCAGAGATATCCTGTCACCGACCAGCAATCCCTGGCTTTTCCTGATGTAAGAACGTAATGCACCCCGGAGGACATAAGACTCATCCAGGGTGCAGATTAAAATATAGACTCCCAGGCCCACCTACTGGAGATTCTGACTGAGTAAGTCTGGGCAGAACTTGGGAATGTTTTAAATCAACATCCCAAGGAATCTTATCTTGGAGGAAGAGTGAGTACCCCTGACCTTCACACTAAAAAGGACCTCAACAGAATACCTTCTGGCTCAGCTCCTTGCTCCACGGATAAGACAGCTGAGTCTCAACAGAACCTGCATGACTGTCCAAGTTCACATGGCTACTTTTTTCTAAAGGCTTCAAAAACAGAAACAAAAGCCCAATGTTCATTTCTTTGAGGGAAGAGGCAGGTCTAATTTTTAAAATAAGAATTGATTTCTATGCTCCTCTCTCTGTCCCAGCACACCCTACAGCATTCCATCCCTCCCTGCCCAGTGGAGACCACTTCTCAGGGCTCTCCTGCCCCTGTCCTGTTCACTGGGGGCAGGTCTAGCCACTTTGGAAAATGTCCCGGCCGTCTCCCTCACTGTAGACCTAACTGACTGCAGTGTTGATCCAACTTGCTTTCCTAGTGTTGATGGAGACCAAATGGTGTTTGACTTGCCCCGCCCGCCCCATTTCCGTCTGAGTAGCAGTCAGACCATCTCAGGCTCGAAGTATGCTGCAGGAGGAAGCTGGCAGGAGGAGTTCTCCCTTCCCAAGGAGCTTACCCCCACCCTCCCGGCTGGAGAACCTGCCACCCAGCCCAACGCATGAGACGGATGAACCCAGACAAGGCCGGGCACACACACAGCATTCCATCGTCACTTGGCAGGTCCTTGTCAAAGAGCAGATGGAAAAGTCTGAGAACACTCAATTCCCCAAATTCCTTTTCTGAGAGCTCTACCCTGTCTCAGCTCCAACAAATTAGTCTTTTCAGACTAGTTATAACCTAGCCTCCCTACTTACACACACATCGAATTTCTTTGCTTTGGATCCCAGGAAGGGGGTACTGAAGTGATCCTTCATTACGGCCCCAGAGTTGTCTGCCTGTCTCCCTGCCTGGTGAGGGTTGCTGCTCCTAATCAGAAGGTCTTACAGGCCACAGGTTCACCTCAAGGGGGCCTCGATGCTCCCTGTGGCCCCAGAGTCCTTGCCAGCAACAGGAGCACAGCGTGGAGTAGCAGACCTGACTTCAAACCCTGGCTTTCTGGCCGCGCTATGATACTGTTGAATCCCTCTGGGCCTGCTTGTGCATTTGCAAAGTGGGGAGAATCTTCTCCTCAATGTTCAAATGGGGAGAAGAGTATCTACTTTGCAAGGTTGTCATGATAATTAAACAAGATGCTGTGTGCAAAGTGCTTGGCATACAGTTAAACAAATGCTCAGGGAACGGAGGTGATCAGGATTTCCTGGAGCTCTCCGGACTTCTCTCACCTTCACGTGGCTCCCCTTTGAAACAAAGAAAGCCAGGTAACCTGAGATGCAACTCAGATTATGGCCATCATACAACCTACATCGGAGGTCTTAATTTGTGAATTTTCATGTAAGATATAGATGAGGGATATAAAAACACCTGAAATTTGATCCAACAATGTGTTATTTAATCTTTTTTTTTTTTTTTTTTTTTTTTTGGAGACAGGGTCTCACATTGTCATCCAGGCTGGAGTGCAGTGGCGGGATCTCTGCCCACTGCAGCCTCAACCTTCCAGGTTCAAGCAATCCTCCTGCCTCAGTTACCCCAAGCAGCTGGGACTACAGGCACGTGCCACCATGCCTTGCTAATTTTTGTATTTTTTTTAGAGACGGGATCTTGCCATTTTGCCTAGGCTGGCACCACCATGTTCAGCCTGTAATTTCATCTTCTTTTCTTTTCTTTTCTTTTCCTTTCTTTTCTTTTCTTCCTTCCTTCCTTCCTTCTTTCTTTTCCCTTCCTTCCTTCCTTCCTTCCTTCTTTCCTTTCTTTCCTTTCTTTCCTTTTTCTTTTTTTTTTTTGACAGAGATCTGTTTCTGTCACCCAGGCTGGAGTTCAATGGCGCAATCTCGGCTCACTGCAATCTCTACCTTCTGGGTTCAAGTCATTCGCTGCCTCAGCCTTCCGAGTGGCTGGGACTATAGGTGCTTGCCACCACACCCAGCTAATTTTTGTTTTTTTTTTTTGTAGACACGGGGTTTCATGTTGGCCAGGCTGATCTCGAACTCCTGCAGGCCACTGCACCTGGCCATGTAATTTGATCTTTATTGCTAAATTGTATCCCAGGAAGGTTGCATCAATTTATACTTGCACCTCCAATGTAAGAAAGTGCCTGGCCTCCCTGCCCCTTCACCAACAAGGCCTATTCAGGTCGAGTATTCCTTATCTAGAATGCTTTGGATTTGGGATTTTTTTCAGATTCTGTAATATTTGCATAAACGAATGAGATATTCTGGAGATGGAACCCAAGTCTAAACACAGAAATTCATGTACACCTTATACACATAGCCTGAAGATAATTTTATATAACATTTTAAATAATTTTGTGCATGAAACAAAATTTCTGTTAAGTACTTATGTGTGGAATTTTCCACTTGTGGCATCATGTCGGTGCTCAAAAGTTTTGGATTTTGGAGCACTTTGGATTTTGGAGTTTTGGATTAGGGACGCTCAACCTGTAGCAACACTTTCTCTCTCTCTCTCTCTTTTTTTTTTTTTTTTGAGTCTCGCTCTGTCGCCCAGGCTGGAGTGCAGTGGCGTGATCTCTGCTCACTGCAACCTCCTGGGTTCAAACAATTCTCCTGCCTCAGCCTCCTGAGTAGCTGGGATTACAGGCGCACACCACCACATCCAGCAAATTTTTGTGTTTTTGGTAGAGACAGGGTTTCATCATGTTGGCCAGGCTGATCTCGAACTCCTGACCTCAAGTGATCCACCTGCCTCAGCCTCCCAAACTGCTGGGATTACAGGTGTGAGCCACCACACCTGGCCTGTGGCAACATTTTAAAAGGCATCACCAGTTCAAGGAATTACCTCATCGTTGTTCTGATTGGTGAATTTGTGATTAGAGGTGAGGTTGAAGTTTTTTTCATATATATTGGACAATTGTATTTCTTCTTTTGTGATATATTTTTTTTTTTCTTTTTTTTTGAGACTGAGTTTTGCTCTTGGTGCCCAGGCTGGAGTGCAGTGGCACCATCTTGGCTTATTGCAACCTCTGGCCCCTGGATTCAAGTGATTCTCATGCCTCAGCCTCCCGCATAGCTGGGATTACAGGCATGCAGCACCACACCTGGCTAATTTTGTATTTTTATTAGAGACAGGGTTTCACCATGTTGGTCAGGCTGGTCTCGGACTCCTGACCTCAGGTGATCTGCCCACCTTGGCCTCCCAAAGTGCTAGGATTACAGGCATAAGCCACCGCTCCCAACCCTTTTGTGTTATTCTTATTCTTGTCCTTTGTTTATTTTTTTAAGGTTTCTTTATTTTTTGTTAATTTACAATATTAAGATGGTTAACTTATAATTAATTTATTAATTTATAATTTTATATAAAATATAAATCATTTATATAAATATAAATTCTGTCCTATGTGAGGTAATTTTTTTCTGACTTTTAACATTGACTTCCATGTCTTCTGAAATTTTACATTTTTAGTTGGTCAGAGCAATCTCTTCTTTTGTGATGTCTGCTTTTGATATTATACTAAAGACCTTCACCCCAAGATTACATAAATATTTACTTATATTTCGTTCTAGTATTTTTCTTTCTTTCATAGATTAGTACTGTTAGTTCTTCTAGAAACATGCTGTGCCCTAATGGCTATGTAAATTTAAATTTCAAGCAATTAAAATTTAAAAATGTGGCTCCTCAGTGTACTGGCTCCATTTCAAATGCTCAGTAGCCATTTGTGGCTAGTGGCTGCCATGCTGAGAAGCACAGGTGTTGAATATCTCCACCTTCACAGAAAATTCTACATCTATTGGACAGAGCTGATCTAGAATTTATTTCGTGAACCGTGCAGAAGGGCAGGGAATCTAACATTGTTCAAAAGAGTTCATGCAATCGTTTCAATACCATCTTTTGAATAATTCATCACTTTGATCCTGATTTGAGATGCCACATTTATATTCATAAGTCTAGTAATATATACTTGGATCCATTTCTGTATTTCCTACTCTTTCTTTATCTATCTTCCTAATCCTCATCAGAACCACACAGTTGCAACTATGACAATTTTACAGCATATTTTAATGTTTAGTAGAGAAAATTTTTTTCTTTCTTTCTTATTCATTTAAAAAAAAATCATGGGCAATTCTCACACTTATGTTTCCAAACTTTAAAATCATTCCATAGTTTGGAGTTGGAATTGCATCCATACAATAAATCAACCCATGAAGGGCTGTTATTTGTCACCTGTTTCCCCAACTTCCTGCACTTTCCATCAAACTCTGCACTCCAACTAAACTTAGCCACTTGATTTTCCACCAACACACACCAGGGCACACTCCTCACTGTGCTTTGTCTCCTCCACATAGAACTCATTCCCCAGGCTGGTCCACTAGAAACCTCCACTTGTCCTTTTAGCTGAAAGCTCCTTTTCTCTGTGAAGCCCTTTCTGACGCCTCTGGACAAATGCAGGTGCTTCTCCCACTTTCTTTTGTCCATTCCGATGTTGGAACAGGGTTATCTTGCTATTTTACATTTGTTTGTTTACAAGTGTGACTTCTTACTATGATCAACAATTTGAGGGCAAGTACTGAGTCCTTTCCATTTTGAATTTCCAGAACCCACCAATAGCATTTTGACTCAAGATAGTCACTCAACAAAAATGTATTGAATCAAAGAGCATAACTCAAGTCACACTGGAAAAGTTAGCTACAGCCTTGAATGTAGGTATCGGCAGGCTTTGCCTAGGACAGAGCTGTTGTGTGTTCATTTCATCTGGCAGTGATGTGTTAACTGAATTGGGGTGTGGAGGTGATAGGAAGCCAAGAGACTAGTTAAGAGGCCATCAGACGAGTTCAAGGCAGACATAGTAAAGGCCTGAATAAAGGATGGCTGCTAGGGCTTGGGAAGGAGGAGACATTGTTGAGGGATGACGCAGGGTTAGAATTGTTGGGAGACTTAAGGCAGACAGGGCCAAAAATGTGACCAGGGACCTAATACCATCTTTCTGCAATTTATTCTCATGGACTTTTCAATACCTGTAAGTGTGTTTGTGTCATTCACAAACATTACAATTTTACCATATTTTCTATGAAATTTTACTACAAAATCAAAATTAATTATTGTAACGTCACCATCGATTGTTCTAGAACTAGCTTAGTCAAGTCACCTAAACTCTTTGTTTTCTCATCTGTAAAATTAATATCATAATATTACCTCCCTTAGAGGGCTGTGGTGAGGCTAAGATGAGCTAATACTTGTAATGTGCTTAGAGCAATGTCTTGCACATAATAAAAGCTCAATAATCGTTGGTTATTTTATTTTGTTTTATTTTTTGAGAAAGAGTCTCTCTGTGTCACCCAGGCTAGAGTGCAGTGGCGCCATCTCAGCTCACTGCAACCTCTGCCTCCTGGGTTCCAGCAAGTCTCCTGTCTCAGCCTCCCGAGTAGCTGGGATTACAAGCGTGCACCACCAATTTTTAGTACAGATGGGGTTTCACCCCCTTGGCCAGGCTGGTCTCAAACTCCTGACCTCTCGGCCTCCCAAAATGCTGGGATTACAGGCATAAGCACTGTGCCCGGCCCACTGGCTATTTGAAAGATTATTATTCATATGTTTCCATCCAGAGAAGCACCCATTTATCCTTGCCACTAAGGTAGCTTCCTACCTGTGACAAAAAGCCACCAGCCAGCCAATGACTCATGGAGCTTTACATGGCACCACTTGTCAAAGACTTTTTGAAGGCCGAAGTCTATTACATGTATATATGCATGCAACTGGGCAAAGAAACGGTCCTTCCCCTGTGAAGTTAGGTTTGTTCAAGGATCTCGTTACCTCGCTCTATTCAGTGGTGTACCTGGTAAAAACTGGTCTCTATCTCCTTTGAGAGGCAACGTGGTGCAGCTGAACAACGATGGAGCTCTTGGACTTTAGGGTGTAATTAGGGGGCGGAGGGCCATCTAGATGGAGAAGCCAGAAGAGACCACCCCAAAACAGATCCATTCCTGTCCCAGGAGAAGGCCAGAGTGCTGTTTTCCTACATGGCTCTAGGGTGGCTTAGTTTCACCGCTTCCATCATCCATGGGGAGAATGTGAGTTGGAGAGGGAGGAACTGGAGGTTGTCGCCATCTTCTTCTTGTCACCAGAGAGGGATCCAAGAAGAGCTGTGATGCCCCTGCTAGCCAGAAACTGCTACCGTCAGCAGATTTTAAAATCCCAAGAATTCAGGTCAAAGGCATCTCATTCTACACGTTGCTTTGTGGAATCCTCAGAATCTGTGGGCTGCAGTGCAGCTATTAGATGTGTTGGCTTCATTTCACCCATTTTTGTCATGAATCCTGCCATATTTCCCAGAAGGAAAGTGAGACATGCTGATTTGTTTATTACATAAAAGCCATTATTACAGCTCTTATTATCTCGTGAGAAGAGAGTGAGAGATTCCACGGAGTCTGCTATGGGTTGTACCACCTTGCTCATAATGAAAACGAGATATACCACTGTATTTATTATTGATTTTATTCTCTTACTAAGAATGAGGGTGAGAGGTGTCACTCTCTGCAGAAAAGCTTCTACTGGTCCTTCTTGTGAATGGAGGCTAAAGTGGCAACGTTCAATGCCAAGTCAGTTGAGCTGGAACGTTCTCTCTCATCCATTCCGCCCTTGCCTCTAGACTTGCCGGTCTCAGCCCTCCAGGACAAGACTCTGACTTTGAGGTCTTTCGTTAGCATTTCCACATTCACAAGGGGTCACACTAACAGTTAATGCCTTTGTGCTGAAACAAGGTCTTCACTGTGCCTCTCTGGGCGAAAACAAAATCCCTAGACACAGAGTTGACTTCCAGAAAAGGCTCCCGTGCTAAGTCAGCCAACAAGACTCCAGAGCTAATCGGAACCAGATGTGAGTTCTTTCACTTAAATATATTACAGGTCACTGATTTATTTTTTGAAAGCACCTATAACAACAATTAAAGTCATAAAATGTGTTTTCCCTGGATATTTTCTCATAGTTGACCAAGTGATATAGTCTGATAAGTTGGGGGTAACCTATGCCAAAATCAACATATTTGCTTTGTGTGAAATCTGCAGAATATGTCTGTCTGCGGAGGTGTGCTCTGGTCAGGACAGGGACAGTTGCCAACATACAAACAGTTTCCTAAAATATCCTGTGCATGCAGGAATGATAAGCAGACCCCATAGATCTGTGGCTGAGAGGTGGAGAGAGAAATGCCTGGGGGAGAGAAATAGAATGAGTGGCATTAAGCATAATTCGGGTAATTTGGCAGATACTTCCTGCGTTTAAAAAATGGAGTCGATAAAGAGCTCAGCAACGGCCGACAACTTTCTCCATACCAGTATCTCTGCCAAAGTTCAGATGCTGGGCTGATGTCCACCTCTGGGAAGAACTGCTAGCAAATTCATGGGTTGTTCTTCCATCTAAAGTCTCTTACCAAGACAAATTGTTTTTGGGAGAAGTGGTCCATGGAAATGGGTCTGGCTTACAATGCTACATGCCATCAAACAGGAACCTCAGTGTCCCCATGATTGCCCTCCGGTTTTGGGGCTTGTTCCTTTACTTTTGGGCACCATTTCCATTCCAATAAATCTCCTATTTTCTTTCTTTTCTTTTCTCTTCTTTTTCTTTTTTCTTTTCTTTTTTTTTTTAATTTTTGAGACAGTCTCGCTCTGTCACCCGGGCTGGAGTGCAATGGTGCAATCTCGGCTCACTGCAAGCTCCACCTCCCGGGTTCAGGCCGTTCTCTTGCCTCAGCCTCCCGAGGAGCTGGGACTACAGGCGCCCACCACCACGTCAGGCTAATTTTTTGTATTTTTAGTGGAGATGGGGATTTCACTGTGTTAGCCAGGATGGTCTCTTGATCTCCTGACCTCATGATTCACCCGCCTCGGCCTCCCAAAGCACTGGGATTACAGGCATGAGCCACCATGCCCGGCCCAAGAATCTCCCATTTTCAAACACTAGACTCTGAATGCCCTCTGGTCATAGGCTGTTTCTTGTGTTTCCTTTTTCTTTTCTTCTTCTTTTTTTTTTTTATTTAAAATATGATTCAATCCAACTTTATTTATTTTGTTATTTATTTATTTTTTAATTATACTTTAAGTTTTGGGTTACGTGTACAGAACGTGCAGTTTTGTTACATAGGTATACACGTGCCGTGGTGGTTTGTTGCACCCATCAACCTGTCACCTACATTAGTTATTTCTCCTAATGTTATCTCTCCCCTAACTCCTCACCCCCCACAGTCCCCGGTGTGTGATGGTCCCCTCCCTGTGTCCATGTGTTCTCATCGTTCAACTCCCACTTATGAGCGAGAACATGCGGTGTTTGGTTTTCTGATCTTGTGATGGTTTGCTGAGAATGATGATTTCCAGCTTCATCCATGATCCTGCAAAGGACATGAACTCATCCTTTTTTATGGCTGCATAGTAGTCCATGGCATATATATGTCACATTTTCTTGATTCAGTCTATCACTGATGGACATTTGGGTTGGTTCCAAGTCTTTGTTATTGTTCATGAATAGTGCTGCAATAAACATACGTGTGCATGTGTCTTTATCATGGAATGATTTTTAATCCTTTGGGTATATGCCCAGTAATGGGATTGCTGGGTCAAATGGTATTTCTAGTTCCAGATCCTTGAGAAATCGCCATACTGTCGTCCACACTACCATCAGCAGTGTAAAAATGTTCCTATTTTTCCACAAGTGTTTTGTTTTTCTTATATGCACTTCGGGAACTCTTCTTGGCATTAATTGTTTTTTTAATTATTTTTTGAGAGAGGGTCTCACTCTGTCGTCCAGGCTGGAGTGCAGTGGCACGATCATGGTTCACTGCCACCTTGAACTCCAGGGCTCAAAAAATCCTCCCACTTCAGCCTCCTGAGTAGCTGGGACTACAGGTGCACCACTGCGACTGGCTAAGTTTAAACAATTTGTTGTTGTTGTTGTTAAGATGGAGTCTTGCCGTCTTGCCTAGGCTGGTCTGTAACTCCTGGGCTTAAGGGATTCTCCCACCTCGGCCTCCCAAAGTGCTGGGATTACAGGTGTGAGCCACCCGTGCCTGGCCGACCCTGATTGTCTTCGATGTCCAGTTTCCATTCTTCCTGCTTTTGGTGATAGTCACCCATTTCCATCTGGGAGAATACCCCTCCCCACTTCCAGGCCTGTGACCCACAAGGGTTGCTAACATTCCACTATCTCCCACCCCCACCACCACACACACCCCCCGGGTACCTTGGGTAGTACATGCCCTCAGCTTTGCCAAAGGGAAAGGATGAATTCGGTGAACATGTATGATCAGCGGAGCTTTTAGACTTCAGGTCCTTTCTTTTTGGAAATTAATTTCCTAGAATAGTGAATACGTTCACATGGTTCCAGAAAAAGCAAGGGACGTTGAATAGTAATAAAAGAGAAAACTATAAATCAAAAAATGAATAAATTGAAAATTTGATAAAAGAACAAGACATCTGCATAGTCTTCAAGTGCTTCCCCACAAAATCTCATTTGTTACAAAGGGAAAAAGAGGAATTTTACCAAGGAGAACCCTGGCAGACACCACATTAATAAAGCGATTAATGTTAATGTCATCAGTAATGGGACAAATTGGAATTGTGTGCCACTTGATAGATGCAATGAGAAGGTCATATGTCACTCCTGTGATATTCCCGCCAAAGATTTGTAAGCTGAATCTAATCATGAGGAAATACCACACAAATCCAAATTAGAAGACATTCTTTAAGATTATTGGCCTATGCCTGGGCATGGTGGCTCATCCCTGTAATCCCAGCACTTTGGGAGGCCGAGGCAGGTGGATCCCCTGAGGTCAGGAGTTCGAGACCAGCCTAGCCAACATGGTGAAACCCCATCTCTACTAAAAATACAAAAATTAGCTGGGCATGGTGGTGTCTGCTTGTAGTCTCAGCTACTTGGGAGGCTGAGGCATGAGAATCGCTTGATCCTGGGAGGCAGAGGCTGCAGTGAGCCAAGATTGTGCCACTGCACTCCAGCCTGGGCAATAGAACAAGACTCCGTCTCAAAAAAAAAAAAAAGATTATTGGCCTGTAATCTCTCTGGTCATGAAGGCTAGGGAAAGACTGAGAAATGATTCAGATTAAAAGAGACTGAAGACAACATATGATTCTGAATTGGATCCTTTTGCTATAAAGGACATTATCCAAACACTCGAAAGGTAGAAATGTATCAGTGTTAATTTCCTGATCTTGTTGATTGTATTGTGCATATGTGGGGGTTTCCTTGTAGGAATTTAAACACTAAAGTATTCACAGGTGATGGGGAGTCATATCAACAACTTACTTTCAAATGGCTCAGGAGAAAAACATTTTTTATCATGCTTGTAACTTTTGTGTAAATATGAGATTGTTTCAAAATTTAAAAAATGGTTTCAAATTTCTAGTACAAAATTTTCCCTCTAATCACTGACTTTCATCTGCCCAGTCCTTCCCCAATGAGGGGTAATCATGTATCCTGGTACGTTCTTTAGATATTTTACTTTCTTTGTATCTGTAGGAATAAATAAGCCATGCCCACAACATAAGAGGCCCTCTTTTTTTTTGGACACGAAGTCTTGCTCTGTCGCCAGGCTGGAGTGCAGTGGTGCAATCTCGGCTCACTGCAACCTCCGCCTCCTGGGTTCAAGCGATTCTCCTGCCTCAGCCTCCCAAGTAGCTGGGACTACAGGCACATGCCACTATGCCCAGCTAATTTTTGTATTTTTAGTAGTGACAAGGTTTCAGCATGTTCACCAAGATGATCTCAATTTCCTGACCTAGTGATTTGCCTGCCTCAGCCTCCCAAAGTGCTGGGATTACAGGTGTGAGCCATTGCGCCTGGTCAGAGGCACACTTTAATACAGGGAGCTCTGCATCACAGTCGGATGAGGATTTGGCAACTTGTCACGGCTCAAAGCCCAGCTCTGGGTACCTTGTCCTTCATTTCTACAGCCCCTGCTAGCCTCAGGGTGCCGAGCATCTAACCTACAGTTGAATTTATCCAAGTCAGCAACTTACACTTACAGTTCAGCCGTCTTTCTCTGTTCTGTAATCAAGTCACATGGCTTTGTAAAAATCAAAGGGATCCTATTGCACAGTATGGTATTATAATTAATAACAACGTATTACATATCATATACCTGAAAATTGCTAAGAGAGTCGATCCTAAATGTTCTTGCCACATCCAAACAAAAATAGGATGTGAGGTGATGGATATGTTAATTAGATTGATTGTGGTAATCACTTTACAATGAGGCATATATCAAAATGTCATGTTGTATATTGTAAATATATGCAAATTTTACTTGTCAATTATACCTCAATAAAACCGGGGAAAAATTTATTTAAAGAAGAAAGAAAGAAAAGTGATTCCTGATCACAAAGCTCATTTACCAACGGCCACCAACCCATGGGAAAAATATAATTGTAAGACCCTCCTTTGGGGACATTTAGATTGTTTTTGAGAGTGATACTTCAACATGTTCATTTTATCCAAACTTTATTTGATTAACACAGGGTACCTTCAAGCAAATACAATTACCTATGACTGTTTTCATTCTAAGTTAAAATAAAGAGAGACAAACAAGGAAATACTGACCGTGAGAAAGAGAAAAAGGTTGCGAGAAAATTTCATGCACAGCCTGGCATGGAGGACCCTGTTGGGTCTCCTGACACTACTTTTTTTTTGAGACAGAGTCTTGCTCTCTTCCCCAGGCTGGAGTGCAGTGGTGCAATCTCGGCTCACTACAACCTCCGCCTCCCAGGTTCAAGTGATTCTCCTGCCTCAGCCTCCTGAGTAGGTGGGATTACAGGCACCCGCCTTGGCCTCCCAAAGTGCTGGGATTACAGGCATGAGCCACCGCACCCGGCCTCTCCAGTTAATTTTTAAAGCTCTGTCCTGGGGAATGGAGAGAGGGAATTTTTTTTTTCAAGATTGAGTCAGAGGTCTTTACCACAGCCTCTTGTTTGATGGTAGAGCTCCCCCTCCAACACTTATCCATTGCAATTCCTCATCTATTCTCAATTCAAAAAGATGATTATGGTTCCCGAGGAAGGAATGCTGAGTGTACAAATTATTGTTGGAGGCTCGTTCCTGGGACAGGCTCTTGGTACATACAGTTTAATGGTTTAAAGTTTCCTCTTAGTGACATCTGCTATTTTTCCAATCCGCAGTTCCTCCCTGTGGCTCTGACTGTGGCCGTGGTTCTGGTCACAGCCTCTGCTGACTCTCTTGTCAGTTCCCATTGCTGTCCTCCCCTGGTTTATGATAAACTTGGTTTTCCCGGGACCTCACTCCTTAGGGAAGCGCGGATTCTGTTTTCAATTATTCATCCAACAAATCTGTTCAAAGTGCCCACTGAGTGCACAGCACTGGCTAAATGCTAAGGGAACAATTGGGTAACTCCTTGCCCCTTGTTTGTGTGTGTGTTTATTTTTTATTCTTTTTTTTTTTTTTGAGATGGAGTTCTCGCTCTGTCACCCAGGCTGGAGTGCAGTGGTACGATCTTGGCTCATTGCAACCTCTGCCTCCCAGGTTCCAGTGATTCTCTTGCCTCAGCCTCCAGAGTAGCTGGGATTGCAGGCGTGAGCCACCGCACCCAGCCTCCTTGCCCCTTGTGTGAAGCCTTTTGAATGGCACAGGAGACAAATATTTAAGTTACATGTTTAAATATTTAATCACAATAGTACTAAGTGCCAGGCAGTGGATGTCTTGGGAAATGTGACGAAGTAGCTCATGTAGGAGGTTCCCGACTTAGCTTGGAGAGGAATGAATGAGCCGAGACAAAGGATGGGTGGAAGTCAACCTGAGGAGGAGGAGGGAGTAAGAGAGAGAGATTGACATGCAAAGGCTCCAGGAGAGAATATTCTGGATGCTTTTCTTTGCTTTTTCTTTCTTTCTTTTTTTTTTTTTTTTTTTTTTTGAGACGGAATCTTGCTCTGTCACCCAGGCTGGAGTGCGGTGGTGTGATCTTGGCTCACTGGAGTACGGATAAGCGATGCTGCTTTCCCTCATCCTCTCCATCTATGGTAGAGCTCCCCCTGCCACACTTGTCTGTACTCCAGTGAGCCGAGGTTGCACACTGCGTTCCAGCCTGGGTGACAGAGTGAGACTCCATCTCAATAAATAAATAAATTAATTAAATAAATAAATACGGATTATCATATGATGAATAATAGTGGTATGTTTATTAATATCAGTGCTTCTTAGCAGCCTTGGAATAAACCATTCTTGATCATTGTGTTTCTTTGTTTTGCAAAATGTTTAATGTGGCCTTTTATGTATATTTTTATATGTAAGATATAACCATATTTGCTTTTATTTTGCTTTCCTTTTTTTTTTTTTTTTTTTTTTGAGACTGAGTTTCCATCTGTCACCCAGGCTGGAGTGCACTGGTGCGATCTTGGCTCACGGCAACCTTTGCCTCCCGGGTTCAAGAGATTCTCTTGCCTCAGCCTCCCTAGTAGCTGGGATTACAGGCGTCCGCCACCACAATTGGCTAATTTTTGTGTTTTTAGTAGAGACAGGATTTTGCCATGTTGGCCAGGCTGATCTCCAACTCCTGACCTCAGGTGATCCTCCCGCCTCGGCCTCCCAAAGTTTTGAGATAACAGATGTGAGTCACTGCGCCCGACGGAGGTACTTTCCTTGAACAAAGAACACTCGGACAGAAGAGCAAAGCAAGGGAGGGATGGTGGAGCGGATGAGGCTGAAGGATCAGACAGGGTCCAGACCATGCAGGGCCAGATGGAGGCTCTGAGTCTTCATCCTCAGAGTGGTGGAAACCAGTGAAAGGTTTTCAACAAGGAGGTAATCCACCCAATTTATGTTTTCTTTTCTTAACAGATCATTTTTTTTTTTTTTTTTTTTTTGAGATGGAGTCTTGCACTGTCCCCCAGGCTGGAGTGCAGTGGTGCAATCTCAGTTCACTGCAACCTACACCTCCCTGGTTCAAGTGATTCTCCTGCCTCAGCCTCCAGAGGAGCTGGGACTACAAGTGCGCGTCACCACGCCCGGCTAATTTTTTGTATCTTTAGTAGAGACAGGGTTTCACCCTGTTGGCCAGGCTGGTCTCCAACTCCTGATCTCATGATCCACCCACCTCAGCCTCTGAAAGTGCTGAGATTACAGGCATGAGCCACCTCGCTGGGCCAGCAACAGATCGTTCTTAATAAGAAGATAAATAACCCAATTTAAAAGTTGACAGAAGATTTGAATAGGAACATCACCCAAGAAGATGTTTATATGGCAAATACGCACATGAAAAGACACTAAGCATCATTAGACATTAGGAAAATACAAGTTAAAAAACCCAGGAAATGCTCCACTAGAATGGTAATAGTCAAACAGACTGACAATAGTGAGCGTTGGTGAGGATGTGAAAAAACTGGAACCCTTAGTCACTGCTGGTGGAAATTTAAATAATGCAGCCATTTTAGAAAACGGCTTGGCAGCTTCTTAAATAAACACAGACACACATATGGCCGAGTGATTCTGCTCCTAGGTATATATCCAAGAGAAATTAAAGCATATATCCATACGAAGACTAGTAGCAAGTGTTTGTAGCAGCATTTTTCATAATAGCTCAAAACCGGACACAACCCAAACGTCCATTAACTGATAATAAACAAAATGTGGTATGTCCATGCAGCAGAAGTGGATTGAGTAATAGAATATTGAGTAATACACTGTTATACTATTGTAATACACTGTAATATTAATATACTATACACAAATATACTGAACAATAGTATAAATACTATATTTGTATGAAGTACTGATACATTCTGCAGCAAGGATGAACCTCAAAAATATTATACTAAGTGAAATAAGCCAGACATGAAAAGCATATGTTGTGTGATATTGACACAAAATTTCTAGAAAAGACAAAACCAGAGGACAGAAAGCAGACAAGTGGTTGCCTGGGCTCAGGGTGGCAGCAAGGATGGTTTGCAAGTGGGCACAAAGGCAATCTTTGGGGTGATGGAAATATTCTAACTGGATTCTGGTAATGTTTGCCTAATGATACATTTGCTGAAACTCATATAACTGTATCTTTAAAATGAGTGAATTCTATGATAGGTAAATTATGCCTTCATAAAGTTATTTAAAAAGCAAAAAGATCATCCTGTGTAGAAAATAAAAATGATGGGGTTAGGGCAAGGTTAAAGATAGAAGACCATTTAGAAGCCTTCTGCTTTGTCCCTGGGATTCTCATCTCTGGAAATCAAATCTTGCTTTAAAAATAAACACAAAACCACGTTTCTGTAGTAAAAGGCAGAGTAATGGCACATTCTTACACGCTTTGACTCAGCAGACACAGACACTGACCCGAAGAAACCACAACAGTTAACAAATGCCTTTGGATTGTGGTGGTGTCTCAGTTTCTTTAAGAACTATAGGGCCGGGCGTGGTGGCTCACGCCTGTAATCCCAGCATTTTGGGAGGCCGAGGCGGGTGGATCACGAGGTCAGGAGATCGAGACCATTCTGGCCAACACAGTGAAACCCCGTCTCTACTAAAAAATACAAAAAATTAGCCGGGCATGGTGGTGGGTACTTGTAGTCCCAGCTACTCCGGAGGCTGAGGCAGGAGAATGGTGTGAACCCGGGAGGCAGAGCTTGTAGTGAGCCAAGATAGCGCCACTGCACTCCAGACCGGGCGACAGAGCGAGACTCTGTCTCAAAAAAAATTAAGAATGATAGATGGGTACCTGCTTCATCATTGAGCAAGAAAGGTTCAATTCTAGTGAATTTTGTCAAAACAATGATAGAAATGGTCGGCCTTAAGTATAAATTGACATTTCTATTTCTAGAGATAAAAAATATAAACTGACATTTCTATTTCTAGAGATAAAAAATTGCTTCCAACTCTTAGCTGACAATCCCCACTCTTGCTGCCTCAAAGTTTCACAATTTATAGGATCTCCTCTTCACACCTCCTTACATTGGCATGTCTCACCCCACCTGGCCAAGGGAAGGCATTGGCAAGCACACCTCCAGTGGCCAGTGGTGTTGTTTTAGAATGTCCTCATTTTTGTCCTCCCTCCTACACTGTCTCCTTCCTCTCAATTCATCTCCCCAGTTCATCGTTTCTATTTGGGTTACCATCATGCTTTTCCCTCCTGGGTTCCATTATTTTTCTAACTATTAGTTAATTTTTTATTTTATTTTTTAGATGGAGTCTCTCTCTGTCACCCAGGCTGGAGTGCGGTGGTATGATCTTGGCTCACTGCAACCTTGACCTCCTGGGTTCAAGCCATTGTCCTGCCTCAGTCTCCTGAGTAGCTGAGACTACAGGTGTGTGCCACCACACCCAGCTAATTTTTGTATTTTTATTAGAGACAGGGTCAGGCTGACCATATTGGTCAGGCTGGTCTCGAACTCCTGACCTCAGGTGATCCACCCACCTCAGCCTACCAAAGTTCTGGGATTACAGGTATGAGCCACTGCCCGGCCATCTCCTGGATTCTATTATTGTTTGGCCGCCATGAATGACTCTGGGCTCCAGGCCAACAGTACAAACGGAGGCCTGTCCTGTTATCTTTCTAAATATTTAGAAATTGTAAAACAAGGCATCAAACTGTTAAATAAAATAGGTTCTTGTTTCTTACCATGGTATTCACCTTCATAACAACCTGAGAGGCCAGGTTTGAATTCAGAATTCTCATACTTCTTGAAAAATCATGCTAGAATATGGAAGCGCAGAGAGAGCCTGCCATCGCCGACCTCTGACTGCAGCCCTCCACCCTTCTCTTACTACCCTTTGCAACATCCGGTACCACAAGGAGCCTCCTGTGCACAGCTGTGCACACCCAGCACACAAGTTTAGCCTCCATACTCCTGCAACTCCATCCCTACTACCAGCTTCATCTTGGCCACCCCTCCGGCCTAGGGTGGGTACCACTCTGCTGTAAGAGTCACCCTTGAGGGACAGAATAAGGCAACAGGCCTCTGTAAGCCCTGGAAATGGGCCTGAGGCCATATGGACAGAGAATTCGGGGGCCTGGTACCAGAAATGTGGTCTAAAAGGGAGCAAGAACACAGAACAAATTCCTCCCCTCGTTTCTTCCCCCTCTCTCCCCTTCCCTCCCCTCTGCCCCTTCCCCTCCCCTTCTCCTCCCCCCTCTCCCCTCTCCTCCCCCTCCCTCTCCCTCCCCTGCCCTCTCCTCTCCTCCCCCCTCCCTTCCTTCTCCCTCCCTTCTCCTACCCTGCCTTCTCCTCTTCTCTGCTCCCTTCCTCTTCCCTCTTCTCCCCACTCTCCCCTCTCCTCCCCTCTCCTCCCCTCCCGCCCCCTCTCCCTCCCCATCTCCTCCCTTCTCCTCCCCTCTCCACGCCTCTCCTCCCCTCCCCTCCCGTCCCCTCCCCTCTCTTTCCTTCTCCTCCCCTCTCCTCCCCTCCCGTCCCCCTCCCCTCCCCTCTCCTCTCTCTCCATTCCCTCCCCTCCCCTCTCCCCCCNCTCCCCTCTCCTCTCTCTCCATTCCCTCCCCTCCCCTCTCCCCCCTCCCCCTCTCCCCCTGCCCACCTCTCCTCCCGTCCTTTGGTCCTGAAGAACTCTTTACCCTTTGGAAGCAGGAGGAGAGCCAGAGTGGGGGGCCCTGCTGCCCAGATCCAAGGGCAGTACTGATGGTCTTGATAAATTGTATTACTAGATTTCCTGATATTCATCCATCCTTGTGATTCTGGAATAAACCCTGCTTAGTCATGGTTTTTTAAAAATATACTGCTGGGTTCCATTTGCTAATGTTCTACATAGGAATTTTCCATCCATATTCATGAGTGAAATTGATCTCGTCTTCTTTATTTGTGCTAACATTGTCAGGTTTCAATATCAGGGTTATGCTAGTTTTGTAAATTGAATTGGGAAGCTTTCCATGCTCTTCTATGTTCTTTAACAGTTATTTTGTTCCTTTTAATTTGCGAGGCATTTATAAAAACATTCTCATTGTAAAAAACATTCAAACCATGCAGAAAAAGAAAAATTCCCCTTGACTTCCCTTTACATTCTAATCCCTGTCTAGAAATGATCACTGTTAGCCATGTGCTGTGTGTTCTAGAGCTTTTCACTTCTATACATACATGTAGCTGTCTATGATTTGGTACTTTTTCTTTACCTAAATGGGATTAAATTTTACACGCTAAATTACAAGTTTTTATGTTTTGTGCTTTCTTTTCTTTTCTTTCTTTCTCTTTCTCTCTTTCTTTCCTTCTCTTTCTTTCTTTCATTCATTCTTCTTTCTTTCTTTTCTTTCTCTCTTCTTTCTTTCTTTTCTTTTCTTCCTTTTTTTTTTCTTTTTTGACAGAGTCTTGCTTTGTTGCCCAGGCTGGAGTACAGTGGCGGGAATCTCAGCTCACTGCAACTTCCACCTCCTGGGTTCAAGCGATTCTCCTGCCTCAGCCTCCTGAGTAGCTGGGATTACAGGTGTGCACCACCATGCCTGGCTAATTTTTGTATTTTTAGTAGAGACAAGGTTTCACCATGTTGGCCAGGCTGATCTCGAACTCCTGACCTCAGGGGATCTGCCCGGCTCGGCCTCCCAGCTTGCCAGGGTTACAGGCATGAGCCACTGAGCCTTTTTTCTTTTTTCAGACAGAATCTCATTCTGTCACCCCAGGTTGGTGCAGTCGTGCCATCACTTCCCACTGCAGCCTCAACCTCCAAGGCTCAAGTCTCCTGAGGTGGTACGCACCTGTAGTCTCAGCTAGTTTTTTAAATTTTAAATTTTAATTTTGTAGAGATGAAGGTCTCCCTATGTTGCCCAGGCTGGTCTTGAACTCTTGGGCTCAAGCAATCACCTCGCTTTGTTGCCCAGGCTGGTCTCAAACTCTTGGGCTCAAGCAATCCTCCCATCTCGGTGTCCCAAAGTGCTGGGATTTTAGGCATGAACCACTGTGCCTGGTTTTATGCATTTTTTAAACCTAAATTTATGTGTTGGAGAACTCACCATGTCAATACATGTAGACTTATCTTTTCCTTTTAAAATACAACATAGTATTCCATAATATAGACATTCTAATTTAAAACTATTACCCGCTTGAGAGACATTTAAGTGGGTTCCAATTTTTCTTCATCATGATTCTGTATTAACTATTTTATCATAACACTTATTACTGCCTAACTTTATCTGATTTTGTCTTTTATTTGTTGGATTGTTCATTTGTTTATATTCTGTTTCCTTCCATTAGAACTTCAACTTCTTCCAAGCAAAACTTTTTTTGTCCTGTTCCTGCTGTGCCTAAAATTGTGTCTGGCGCATAGTAGGCACTCTATAAATGTTCACTGACTAAACTAATAAATGAAAGACCTTTGTAAAAGGCTCTTTGATACATGCTACTACTGTTTCTTCAGATTAGGTGCTAGAAGTGGAAGGGCTGAGTCAAAGGTTGTACGCATTTAACATTTTGATAGATTCTGTCAAATTGACCTTCAGTCTGATCAGTTTGTACTTCCACAAGTAACATACAAGAGAATCCACCTCCTCATACTCTTGCCAACATATGTTATTAACTAGCTTAACTTTTAATCCAGTTTATGAGTTTAAAACATTGTATCTGGGTGGGCACAGTGGCTAGCACCTGTAGTCCCAGCTCCTCAGGATGCTGAGGCGGGAGACTTGCTTGAGCCTAGAAGTTCAAGGCTGCAGGAGTTGTGATGGTGCCACTGCATTCCAGCCTGGGTGACAGCCTGAATGCCACTGCATTCCAGCCTGGGTGACAGAGTGAGGTCCTATCTCTTAAAAAAAAAAAAAAAAAAAAATCTGGCCAGGTGGCTCACGCCTGTAATCCAAACACTTTGGGAAGTTGAGGCGGGCAGATCACCAGAGGCCAGGAGTTTGAGACCCGCCTGGCCAACATTATGAGACCCCCCCAATCTCTGCTAAAAATGCAAAGATTAGCTGGGCACGGTGGCGCGTGCCTGCAGTCCCAGCTACTTGAGAGGCTGAAGCAGGTGAATCACTTGAACCCGGGGGACGGAGGTTGCAGTGAGCTGAGACTGTACCAATGCACTCCAGCCTGGGCGACAGAGTGAGACTCCACCCCCCAACCCCTGCCCCCCCACCAAAAAAAAAAATCTTGTTGTTGTTTTAATTTGTACTTCTTTGGTTACTACTGCAATTGATCCTGTTTTGTTTCTCGGCGAGTTGGAAATCCTTTTCTGTTAATTATTTGTTGGTGCATTTTGTCTTTTTTTCCCCTACTTAGTTACTTGTATTTTTCTTACTAATTTATGGGAGATTTTAACTTTTTTGGGAAAAAATTGCCAAATATCTGGCCAATATTTCCTCCTAACCTGTTGCTTTTGATTTAATTTTGTTTATGGTATCTTTTCAGTCCGTATTATCTAAATTATAGTTTAATGAGTCAAATTTATTGGGTTTTGTTTCCAACTTAAATCTCGTTTCATATTTATTGACTCACATCTGGTGAATAGTGAGAAATGTAGCAACCAGAAAGGATATCTTTTCAAATTGATATTCTTTAAATACCTGTTACACATTTATTTATGATGACAGAAAGATCCTAGTTTTCTCTTAATTCTGGTAGAATATGGCTTTCTTCGTATGCTAAATAAGGGATTTTTCCTATGTGCAAAATGTAACAAAGTTTTAAAACTTATTTGGCATTACTTTTCATTTCTGTCTTTCTGTTGTTCACAGGTAGACTTACAAAGGATGAAATTGATCTCTACTACTAAGTGGATCCATCTTCAAGGGAGGGCATTCAGACCACCAGGAAAGGCAGGAAAGATGAGGGAACCAAAGGGCCCTTGGAAGGTCAGACTCCCATTCTGGGTGGACGGTCTTATTCCCACCAATGATCTGGAATCTCTCAATTATATTTGCTTGGGAGAATAAGGAGTTAAAACAGGTTAGGTCTTGGGCTAGAAGTCTATCGCATTTTTACATGCAGGGTTTTGGTTTCTTAGTCTAAATTTATTTATTGACAGGGTCTCTCTCCTGGTGTCTAGGCTGGAGTGCCGTGGCGCACCACCGCTGACTGCGGCCCCAGCTTCCCGGACTCAGGTGATTCTCCCACCTCAGCCTCCTGAGTAGCTGGGACTGCACCATGCCCTGCTAATTTTTTGTAGAAACAGGGTTTTGCCGTGTTGCTCGGGCTTGTCTCGAACTCCTGGGCTGAAGCGATCCACCTGCCTTGGCCTCTCAAAGTGCTGGGGTTACAGGCGTCAGCCACTGTGCCTGGCTTTGTTTAAACGTATAAATCCATACATTGAATCTCATTTTTCTCACACTAACACCATCCCAATCTAAGTCATCCTAATCTAAATTAGTGCTGGGTACTAAGTATTTGTCTACAACCCCTCCTCTTCCTATTCCTCCACTTCCTTCTGCTCTTTTATATTATTATTATTATTATTATTATTTCTGGATAGTCAGTAGCCCTTTTGAGAAAAGATCAAGGTCAGTGGTTCTCGGTTGGGGTATGCACATCAGAATCGCTTGGGCAGCTTAAAAAAAATACACTCCTGGGCTCTACCCTAGATTTGAGGAATCAGAATCGGGGGGGAAGGGTCAGGAACTCTGAAACGTTTAAAATCATCCCAGGTGACCCTGATGTGCAGAGTTGAGAATACCCCAGGTATTTTAACACACGGCCTTATCTTTGAAGAACAGAAGCGGCCCCATAGGGATACAGTCAGCCAATGTGACTAATTCTACAGGACAAATGGCCCAGTTTCCTCAACAAATAAATGCCATGAGATACATGGAGCAGGGAGGTGGAAACTGTCATAAATCAAAAGACTTGAGATGTGTCAACCAAGTTGAAACGTGTAAACCTTATTTGGATCCCGATCTGAACAGACCGAAAATGGGCATTTTTGAGACACTTAGGAAAAACAGAACACAAGATTATTTGATAGGAAGGAATTATTTTTGTTGGATATGATATTGGCACAGTGATTGAAAAACAAATTCCTTATCTGTTAGAGCGAAATACTGATGAATTTATGGGTGAAATAATGTATCTGAAATTTGCTGGGCTTGGTAGCTCACATCTGTAAATCCCAGCACTTTGGGAGGCTGAGGCAGGTGGATCGCCTGAGGTCAGGAGTTCAAGGCCGGCCTGGCCAAAATGGTGAAACCCCGTCTCTATTAAAAATACAAAAATTGGCCGGGCGCGGTGGCTCAAGCCTGTAATCCTAGCACTTTGGGAGGCCGAGATGGGCGGATCACGAGGTCAGGAGATCAAGACCATCCTGGCTAACACGGTGAAACCCCGTCTCTACTAAAAAGTACAAAAAACTAGCCGGGCGAGGTGGCGAGCGCCTGTAGTCCCAGCTACTCGGGAGGCTGAGACAGGAGAATGGTGTGAACCCGGGAGGCGGAGCTTGCAGTGAGCAGAGATCCGGCCACTGCACTCCAGCCTGGGTGACAGAGCGAGACTCCGTCTCAAAAAAAAAAAAAATACAAAAATTAGCCAGGCGTTGTCGTGGGCACCTGTAGTCCCAGCTACTTGGGAGGCTGAGGCAGGAGAATTGCTTGAACCCGGGAGGTGGAGGTTGCAGTGAGCTGAGATAGCACCACTGCACTCCAGCCTGGCGACACAGTGAGACTCCGTCTCAAAAAAAAAAAAAAAAAAAAAAAAAAAATTAGTCTGGTGTGGCGATGCTCACCTGTAGTCCCAGCTACTTGGCAGGCTGAGGCAGGAGAATCGCTTGAACCCGGGAGGCAGAGTTTGCAGTGAGCCAAGATCATGCCACTGCACTCCAGCCTGGGTGACAGAGCGGGACTCTGTCTCAAAACAAAACAAATATATATATATAGAGAGAGAGTTAAAAAAATAAATCTTATGGAAAGAAAAAAGAAACAACCACGTGGGAGAAAATGACGAAGCGAGAACACAGTGTTGATAACTGTGAAAACTGGGATGACAGGTATGAGGAAGTTCTTAGTACTATTTACTTTTGTATATGTTTGAACATTTCAATAATAAAAACATTTTAAAACAATGACATCCTCCATAGGGATTTGAAGACCTGAACTCCTCCTGAGTCTGGTTTTCCTGATCCAGACTCCCCCAGGCCTTGTCAGCCCTTCCTTTTGGTGGATCCTGAGTTCCTCTGGGACGTACCTGCTTGGATCAAGAAACTTTATACCAACTTTTCCTCCTTGCCTGCTTCCTGCCCCTGGGAGTGCAGTGGAAAACCAGAGCCAGAGAGGCAGTTTGTTGTGGATGCTTCACATCCTCTGTAACACAGTGACATTGGGTGTTGGTATCAGAGCAGGGCGACTCACCCACCTGCAAACCCAGCCTAGACCTCCCCTCTATCCGCTCTGCCCGTGGTGCGGCACGTGAGTGCTTGGTTGGAACGGCAGGAGTGTGAATTCCAGGAGCAGCTGTGGAGCTGAGCCTTGTACAAATTCTTTGTAGGGGAGAGGGGAGTGTGGTGTCATCAAAGCAAGCAGGTGAAACAAAAAGACAAGGTGTTCTCTTACTGAAATACATCAGGGAGGTGGGGTGTGGTGGCTCACGCCTGTAATCCCAGCACCTTGGGAGGCCAAGGCGGGCAGATCACGTGAGTCCAGGAGTCTGGGACTAACCTGGACCACATGGCAAAACCCTGTTTCTACAGAATAATACAAAAATGAGTCTGGTATCATTGCTCGTGCCGGTAGTCCCAGCTACTCAGGAGTTTGGGGTAGGAGAATCGCTTGAGTCCAGGAAGTCGAGGCTGCAGTGAGCTGTGATGGACCCGCTGCCCTCCAGCCTGGATGACTGAGCGAGACCTTGTCTCAGAAAAAAAAAAAAAAAAAAAGAATAGAACAGAACAGAAAAGAAATCATCAGCGAGAAGAACAAGAATCATTCTAATCCGGCCTGAGTGAAAAAGGAGCCCCAGGGTAGCCAGGAACTGATTTCTCTCTATTTTGTCTTAAAAAGTTACTGCTTTCCAAACTTGGTTCTCTTGACTTTTAAATGAAGGGTTGTCCCTATGTGTGTATGTTTAATAAAGAGGATGAGAGGAAAGGAATAATATATAATTTTATGCCATAAAACTATAATTTTGTATTTTTCTAGGTTATTTTATATTCTATATTTATACTTTATATTCTATCTTATAGAAATATAATTTCATAGTAACACAACTGCAGTCAGACTGTCCCGGCACTGTGACAAAAGTCCCACGGGTGGCAGCTTTCCCTACATCCAGGCCAGACGCCTCAGTAGACATCAGCAGCCTCTTGAACTCTAATCTCTCAAGTCCAATTCCATTAAAGCTGTCAACAGAGAACGCACAGGGGTAAAACTCCGTCTCCGGGCTCTCTCACCTGGCCTCTTGGCTTTTCCTGGATTTGCCAACCCCTGTTCCCACACCCCGGCTTTCTGATTCATGCTGCTTCTACCTTCACTCCTCTAAAGACACTCGCCTCATTTTCACTCCTCTTTTTTTTTGAGACAGAGTTTCACTCTTGTCGCCCGGGCTGGAGTGCAGTGGCGCGATTTCAGCTCACCGCAACCTCTGCCTCCCAGGTTCAAGCAATTCTCCTGTCTTAGCCTCCTGAGTAGCTGGGATTACAAGCGCCCACCACCACACCCAGCTAATTTTTGGATTTTTAGTAGAGACAGGGTTTCACCATGTTGGCTAGGCTGGTCTCGAACTCCTGACCTCAAGTCATCCACCCGCCTCGGCTGCCCAAAGTGCTGAGATTACATCCGTGAGCCACTACAGCCGGCCTCACCCCTCTTCTAAGCTCAAATTCCTCTTCCTTCTGATTCTACTCAAAAGAATGTAGAAAGTGGAGTGGTGAAATGTGCAGAGGCTTGAACCCACACGCTGCTTGCTTTCTGGGTTGGAGACACCCCACTGTTCACTCAGCCATCCTCCTTTTCTATTTTTCCTTCCTGCTGGGCAAGAGTGGTTGCTGGCCTCCTTCCCTGTGCCTTCTCCACCTATCTTTGGACCAGCGCAATTTTGTGCTCCTATTAAATGAAGGAGCACGCATGGAAACCCACTTCTGGGTGGCCCACACTGGGGACAAGGGGAACACCACGTTGCTTGTGCCAAATCAAGGAGTCGCTGAGGGTGTTTCTCTGCACCACCTGAAGTGCCCTTTTGGAATTGTCTTGCCAGGTTTAGCCTCGACCTCCCAGGAAAAGACAAATGGCAGTGAGTCCCTTCATAGTTGAGTGGTATGGAAGGCAACGGTGTTGCTTATGCAGGCAAGTTCTGGGATTGCATTCCAGCTTCCCCCCGTAGTGGTTGTGGGATCTTGGCCAAGGGATTTGGCCTCTCCGAGCCTCAGTTCTTTTATCTTTAAAGTGGGCAGAGTAACAGAACCAAAGGAAATAACATGTCTTCCTTGCCAAACATGGTTGAGTGCATAACAATTGCTCAGCAGTATAACTATTATATAAAGGATTTTATTTGATCTTTATTAAACTTCTCTACCTCCTGATTTTGTGGTTGAAGAGAAACTGGGTTTTAAGAAATTATAGGCCGGGCGCAGTGGCTCATGCCTGTAATCCCAGCACTTTGGGAGGCTGAGGCAGGTGGATCACCTGAGGTCTGGAGATTGAGACCAGCCTGGACCACATGGTGAAACCTCGTCTCTACTGAAAATGCAAAAATTAGCCATGTGTGGTGGTGGTCGCCTGTCATCTCAGCTACTTCGGAGACTGAGGTAGGAGAATCGTTTGAGTCCAGGAGGCGGATGTTGCAGGGAGCTGAGATTGTGCCACTGCACTCCAGCCTGGGTGATAGTGTAAGACTCCGTCTCAAAAGAAGAAAAAGGAAAGAAATCAGAAGCATGAATAGCAGGGCCCCTGGTCATTCAGGACAGAGCCAGGCAAGAGTTAGGGTTCCAACTCCCAGGCCAAGGCTCATCCTAATCCTCCAACAAGAGACGCCTTTAGCACTCTGGCCAGTGGGTTTACTTAGGAGACTGGAGGATGCCCCAGGCTGGAGAATCAGGAGCTGGTGGTCTCAGGTCAGACAATCCAGAGTCAGTCTGGTCTGCACACACCAGAATCACCTGAGATGTGTGTTATATCCTTGCCTGAGATCATGACATAAGAATTTCTGGACTGGGCTCAGACACCAGTCTTACTGCAAAGCTCCCTTGTGTTTCTCCTGTGTAGGGAGGATTGAGGGCCCCTGTGCTAGAGGGCCAGGGAGTGCAATGCTGGAAGAACCATTCCTATTAAGTGGAGTGAATTAGAAGACAGCAGTCACCAAAGCCATATGTTGCCCAGAGTGTGGTTTCTCTGAGGATGGTTTCAGGAGATCATGGGAGAGGTTGGTGGCCTTCCTTGCCTGGGACATCGAAGGTGCAGCTGCTCCTTCGAGTATCCCCAAGCTTTCCCCTACCACTCAAGAACTACTCTAAACCCTGTCCAGTTGGTTTATATTTCAGGCTTGCACCACCGCCCTGGTGGGTCAACAGTGTCACCTCTGATGAGTAAGTTTAGCGCTCAGGGGAGGGTCTGGGCTGGAGGTGTAAGCCTGGGAAATCCTGACTGCCTCAGGCTAGAAACAGAAGGCAAAGTCTCAACAGTGGGTGGGAGATGGCCCAGGGGCTCAGAGAAGAATTTCTGATGGGGTTTCTGAGTCTCTTAACATCTCAGGGGCTGGCCTCCTGTGTCGCCATTTTTGATACCTGCAGGCCAGATTGCACCCTGGGAAGGCTGGAGAGAGCATCTCTCGCTTGGTCAGGGCAGGTGGGAAGGGTGAGCCTCTAACCATTGGCAAGGAAAGGTTCTGGGAGCTGGCGGATGTCGTCTGCGGTGACTCCACACTTCTTGGAGTCTTGCTCAGCCTCAGGGCCTGGTCTGCACCTGGGCAGCTCACCTGGGCTGGAGGGGTGCGGGAAAGAGCGGGGGCGTTGGCGAGGGGAGAAAGGAGGAGAGTCAGCAGCGTAGGCCCCTCTGGGGGTGGTGAGGAGGGGAAGGACTTCAGGGACCTGCCAGGGAGGAAGGCGAAGGTGGGGGAGGAGCGGAAGGGCTGCGGACCAAGGCAGGGACGGGAGGGACTGCGTGTCTCTACCCCCACATTCCTTCTGGGATTTTTTTCGTTCCCTTGGTTATAGAAGAATAGCAATTAGCAAATTCTGTAAAAAGGGCTAGAAATGGGAGATTGTTTGTGAATTGGGGACCAAGATGCGTGAGTGAAGGAATGTGACCAGAACTATATCTAACCCCTCCCTTGGCCCACCCACCTGTCCAGTGGAGTGAGCGATGGTCTGTTTGTTCTGGGCTGGTATGTAGCTCATTTCACTCTAGGAGCCCACCATCTGGACCTGGGCCTCGCTGCCAGTAGCTCTCGGTGACCATATATGGCAAAATGATATATGTGATAAAAAGAAGCCAAATTCCCCAATTGCGTCAGCCCCTGGAGCATGCAGCCTGCCTGGCTCAAGCCCCTTCCAGCCTCTCTCCCAGCCTCCTGCCCCCCACCTTTGCTCCGGAAACCAAAGGGGCTCAGAGATTGGGGGGGGAACGGGGAGCCAGGGGGCGGGGCTGCCATCCCTTCACCCGTTCACCGGAACGTTTGTTTAGGGTGGGGAGGATAATTAGCGAGGGCCTGAGCTGCCAGTGTGTTTGTCCCTGGCCTTAAACCAGGAAGATTAGAAACTGAGCGATAACTCACATTCTTTCCAGAAAGCAGCCTAGTGTGGCGCCACTATGTATGTGGGTAGGACGTGAGGGGCACAGTCTCACTGGGGTTCTGTCCACCCGCAATCCCAAAGATCAAATGGCCCCCAGCATCCCTTAAATTCCCTTGAACCTTAACCTGCCAGGAAAAAAGTTCAGTCCACATAGCTTATCTGGGGGAACAAAACAGAATAAAATTTAAACACACACACACACACACACACACACACACACACACACATTTTTCTCTCCCCAAACTTTCTTTCTTCCTTACTTCTGCTCTGCCCTGTCCCCAGCATCCATACCCAATGCATGGCTGTGTGCACCACCCTGCAGTGAGCTTCCACTCTGGGCCAGACATTGTGCAGGAGGCCAGAGGAAGGTGACCAGTAAAGAGCAGATCCTGGCTCTCACGCAGCCTGTCCTGGATGAGGCAGTGGACCGCTGCCATACGGGGCATCCAGCCAGACGCGAGGGCTCAAGGAAGCTTCTGGGAGGAGGCAACACTTGAGCTGAATCTTAAACAACAAGCAGTAGTTAGCCTAATGATGGATGGGGATTAGAACCGGAAACTCCGGGCTGAGGAGAGAAAGCGGGGAAGAGAGACCAGACAGGGCTGAGTGCCTCCGGAGAGACGTGAGGCTGGAGGTGGACAGGGTCTAGAGCGTGGAGCCTTTTTCTAGGAGACGTAAAAGGGACCGGGTCTCTGCCACCATCCCCCACCCCCAGCCTCCTCACAGCTCAGCCCTCCACTGTGGAGCACGGGTCAGGTCAGGCGTGTGTGTGCGTGCACACACACACAGACACACACACGCACACACACAGATAGACACACAGACACACACAGACACACACACGCACACACACGTGCGCACACACACACAGACACACACACACACGCACAGACACACACACGCAGACACACACACGCAGACACACACACATGCACAGACACACACATGCACAGACACACACACGCACGCACAGACACACGCACGCACACACACGCACACATGCACGCACACACGCACACACACGCACACACACAGACACACACACGCGAATGTACCCGGAGATGTATACTCAATGCCACATCACATGAGCAAGGACATTTAGCAAAAGGGAAGAAAAGGAAAATGATGTTCAAATGAGAACCAGGGAGAGAAGGCAGGCCTGGGGGAAGGCACTCAGCCAGGAAGGGGAGAGGAGGAGTGGAAGTGGGAAGTGCGTGGGCGGTAGAGCCACGAGGCTGTTGATGGAAAGGGAGTTGGAGAATGCTCCGGGCTCTCCCCAAGGGGAAAGGCACAGACAGGAGTGGAGACAGCTGGTCAGCAGAGGTGGTGGGAGTGGAGGGAGTGAAACACTGAGTCTAGAGCCCAGCCTCCGCCATCTAGCCTGGACGCATGTCCCCTCACGCCTCGCCGGCGGGAACGGTGGTTCCTCCTTTAGCTGACCATAGTGGTGGACACTGGCTGCAGGAGGTCCCTGAGAAAGCCCTCCAGTGTGGTCCGGGAGGGAGATATGGCCTGGGGTTCTGTCTGATGCTCCACTTTCGTGTGGATACATTGATCAGCACCTTCACAGCAGACAGCGATTCTCTGCATCCCATTGTCCCGGAGGCACATCTGGACACCTCCTCCCCACAAAGCCCCCAAGACCTTCCAGATGATGAGCTCTGTCCAAGAGCCCCCTTCCTGTTATGGGAAGTGCACTATCTTCTGACCCTCATATCTGTTGCCTCTCTTTGTTGCTCTCCAATAAATCAATCCAAATGGAGAGCACCTGCATTGCCAAAGGGATTGGCCACTCAGCTTCATCGGATGCAAGAAGAGATTCTGAGAGAAGAGATGGCATCGGTGTTGCCCACTGCCGTCTCTGCAGCTGTCAGGACTGGGCTTGGCATGTAGTAGGTGGTCCATAAATATTTGTTGAATGAATACATATCGTCAGGGAAAAGGAGGTTGTTGTAAGGACACACAGAGGAGCCAGAACTGGAACTGGAAGTCAGAGTGGAAGTGGCCCTGGGGACCAGTGAGTGTCTGCCTGTCTCTCAGGGGCTGTCTTTTCTCGCTACACACCTGCTGAGATGTGGCATCTGCCATGGCCTCCCCATTCCACCTTGTGGCATTCTTCACTGTCAACTCTCAGCCCCCACCTTCCGGGAACCTTATACTATGGGTGACTCACTTCTCTTCTATATTTAACTGCTTCCGGGGGGCCTGTGGCCGGACCAGGTGTGTCGCCTTGAGGGGAACACAGAGGCGCCCAGGTGAGGTTACCCGTGACCTCAAAGCCCCAAAGGGGGTGTGTTATAGTGGTCTTTTAGTTCCACTGTCCATGGTCTGATGGACGGTGGTGTGTTAGCAATTTAGTTGGCCCCTTGCCTTGTCGTGTGGGGCAGCTGCCCTCCGCTGCTGAGGGCAAAGGGCCATTGTGACAGCCTTTTCTGGGTGCCTGCACTTGATGGTTCCTGAGCTCTTGTCCAGCACCAAGAAGAAAATCTTCGATCATCCGCATGACCTCATTCTTCCTGGATGCTGGACAAGAGCATGGGACCCAATGAGTGGGTGAAGACAGAGAATTTTATTGAGTGATGGAAACAGCTCTCAGTGGAGAGGGGAGCTGGAGAGGGGATGGGAAGGGAAGGTTGTCTTCCCCAAAGTCAGGTTGTCTCTTCCTCAAAGTCAAGCCATCTCCCCTTCTACTGACTGAGTCTTTTTGGGCACAGGATGATGTGGAGTGTGTGCTGATTGGTTTGTGAGTGTGTAAAAAAGGTTAAAATGAAGAGATCACTCAAAAGTGGGCATGACAGTGTAGAAAACCAATTAGGAAAGAGTGGGTATATGTAAAATAGGTGAAAGGTGGCGATCAATCAGAGGAAAACACGTCAAACAAGACAAATTCTCAATCCTGTCCAAGGATTTAACTTGTAGTTTGGCTTTCAGGCTTTAAACTGTCTTCGGCTCGGAGGTGGGGTTTCACCAGGGACCTGCTCCTGTCTGCCTAGGCATTTGGCTGCCTCCTGTCACTATCGATATCTCTTCTTTCATTCCTTAAATTTATAATTTGCATGCTCGCTCTCTCTCTCCTTAATCAACCTAACCAGCTAGGAGTTTACCAATTTTGTTGATATTTTCAATGACCCAACTTTTGGCTTTGTTAATTTTCTGCTTATATGTTTTCTGCCTCACAAATATTGGCTGCTTTTATGACTTTTTCCTTTCTTCTACTTAAAGTTCACTTTGCTCTTTTATATCTTAGCTTTATGAAGTGGAACCTTAAATCATTAATTTTACATCTTTCTTCTTTCCTAATAAAGCTAAATATTTTCCTTTAAGCACTCCTTTAGTTGTAAATCACAAATTTTGATAGATCATATTTTTATTTATTGTTCAGTGCAAAATAACTTTTAATTACTAGTTTTCCTTGTGGTTTACTCTTCTACCCACAGGTTATTTGGAAGTGTGTATTTAATTTCCAAATATTTGGGTTGTGCCAGATATCTTACTGTAATTGACTTCTAATTTCAATAAATTAAGATTTATCGAAGGTTTCAATAGTTTGAAATGTATTGAGGCTTGTTTCATGGCCCAACATATGGTCTATCTTGGAGAATGTACAATGTGTACTTGGAGTGTTCTACAAATGTCAGTTAGGTCTAGTGGTTGACAGCATTGTTCAGATCTTCTGTCTTTTTCTTTCTTACAATTTTTCTTCCTTAACCGCTGTATATATTAGCCTACCCTGACTAACACAGCCCATAAAATCTGTATCTCTGGCCTTGAGTCTCTGAGCTCTAGGCCCATATCTGACTGTATACAATACATCTTCACTTGTATATTTCAAAGACACTTCAAATTAAGTATTGAAGAGAATGAACTCATGATCTTTCCCCAGAAAACTGGTGTTTTTCCAAGGTTCTTCATCTCCGTGGATGGCGCCTCTGCTATCCATCCAGTTTCCCCAACCAGGAACCTAGGAGTCATCCCTCAGACCTTTTTCTTTTTTTTTCTTTCCTTTCTTTTTTTAATTTTTTTTTTTTTGAGACAGAGTCTCACTCTGTCACCCAGGCTGGAGTGCAGTGGCACGATCTTGGCTCATTGCAACCTCCACCTCCTGGGTTCAAGTGATTCTCCTGCCTCAGCCTCCCGCGTAGCTGGGATTACAGGTGTGTGCCACTACGCCCAGCTAATTTTTGTATTTTTAGTAGAGATGGGGTTTCACCATGTTGGCCAGGCTGGTCTCGAAGACCTCAAGTGACCCACCTACCTCAGTTTCCCAAAGTGTTGGGATTACGGGCGTGAGCCACCACGCCCAGTCCCTCAGGACTTTTTCTGTCTTGCTGTCTCCACATCCAGTCTAGCTCCAATCCCAGCTTTTCCTCCTCAATGTAGTTCACATCCATCCACTTACCTCCATCTGTGCTGCCACCGCCCTCGGGCAAGCCACCATCATCCCTCCCTTAGACAACTGCAGTACCTCCTTGCTCTTCTCTCCACTTCATTCTCCACACAACAGCCAGGGTAAGGCTGCAAAAACCCCAATCTTATCATTTACCCCTTGCACACTTGACCACTTAAAATCATTCACTAGCATCTCATTGCTCTGCAGATAATGCTCAAATCTTTCCCACGGCCCATGAGACCCTGTGTGGTCTGGCCCTGTCCCCCCGCCCCACCCCCCCCACCCCCATCTCCACAGTCTCCCCTCACTCACTGCGTTTCTGCCACATTCACCCCGTTCTACTGCAGGGTCTTTGCACATACTGTTGGTCCCGAAAGGAATGTTCCTCTTCCACCTGCACCCAATTTGTCCAACTATCCTCTTCCTTGGTTCAGGTCCACTTGTTGTGTTTTTTTTTTTTGAGATGGAGTCTCGCTCTGTTGCCCAGGCTGGAGTGCAGTGGCGTGACCTCAGCTCACTGACTCCTCTGCTTCCCAGGTTCAAGTGATTCTCCTGCCTCAGACTCCCGAGTAGCTGGGATTACAGGCGTCTGCCACCACGCCGGGCTAATTTTTGTATTTTTAGAAGAGATAGGGTTTCACGTGTTGGCCAGGCTGGTCTCGAACTCCTGACTCAGGTGATCCACCCACCTTGGCCTCCCCAAATGCCGGGATTACAGGCGTGAGCCACCGAGCCTGGCCCACTTGCCTCTCTGATCCCAGCTCTGTTTCACTTCCCAGGGAGCACCTCCCCTAACCTCTGTGCCAGTTTGGGTCCTTTGAGAAGTGGATATCAAAATGGAATTAGATATGCAGGAGATTTATTGGGGGTTAATGATGTGAAGGATGAACAGCTGACCGGCTGGTAGTATCCCTTCTGTGTTTGGTCATTGGCTCAGAGCTACCTGGGGAAGGAGAAGTCTTGGTGTCACACTGGGGGAGATCTGAAGGCGTAGCAGTTGGAAGCTGTCAGCCAACCACATGCCTCACAAAAGGGTCTCTTCAAGGGATACATGCATAGCACCCCTCCACGGCCACACAGCAGCTCCCTAAACCAGAACGTGTTCCTTTGATACATATAGTCATAGGACAATGTTCCCTCTTTTCAGAGAACGGAACTGGGCTGCAGTTATACCCCTTGTGAGCGTTATTTTTATTGAAGGTCTGTCTCTTCTTGAGAACAGGGACAATGGACCCGCTGGCCATTGTGTCTCTCAGCCATGACATAGTGTGTTCAATAAATGCCTGCAAGAAAAAAATGAAAGAATGAGTGAGTGATTCGTGACCAAGCCAATCTCTCTGCATTCCCTAGTCCTAATTCACAAAACAGAATCTGATGGCCCAGCTCACCTTTTCCACTCAGGCTATGGGACACCGAGGGGCTGATGCTGACCCCGTCCATCAGTTACGTGGGGGAGGGGAGTTGTGTTACAAATCTGGGGTGCCACAGTGGATTTCTCTAGAATGAGTACCTTGGAACCGCCACAAAGTCTTTGCGTATCTTTCTTTTTTTTTTTTTGGTAAAAGCATGGCACTCCTTCACCTGACTTAATCTTCTAGAGACTAGAATTGTGCAGTTTCTAGACTGGAGTAGTGCAGACACCTGTGAGTCCTCATCCCTCCAACATGAATTGTCCCCAGGGAATAGTTACAGGTCCTAATGCCCGAGGCTTTAACGACACAAACACAGCAGCACCCCCTCTGCTTCCCTGGAAACCTGCCCTCTGTTTCATTTTCCCTGAGATGTTTTAGTTGAGACAAAGGCAGCATCTCAGGTCTGGAAACTTCTTCCTGGAGCTTACTCACATGGAATGAAAATACAGCAGCGTTAGAAACGGGGCCGTAGATTCAGACTAGACCTGAGTTCAAATCCCAGCCCCTTCATTTCCAAGCTCTAGGACTCTGGGCTGTTACTTAACCTCTCTGAGCCTCCTTTTCTCATCTCTAAAATGGAATTAGCAAAATAGCAAAACCAAACAGGCAGTTATGAAGATGAAGCAAAATGTCTCCAGTAGTGGCTCCAAGTTCAGGGCACATTAGCCTATTAGTAGCTCTGAAAAATCCTGCAGTGAAGAAACCCAGCTTTCCCCAAGCGTATTTGGCAGCAGGTTTGTGAAGCACAACCACACACGAGATTCTGGTGTTCTTTGTAAAGCAGTTTGGGAAACGCTGCTCTAGAGAATGTAGCTTTTCTCTTTAGATCACTGTGGACCTTCAAAACTACCACAAATAAGACCCAGATGGCTTTGGCCTCCTGAAAAACCATTCTGAATTGAGTTTGGAGGGGGTTGTATCTCTGGATTTCATTGAGGAATCCTGGAACTCTCCAACATGTTTGTCACTGTGTGCTCTGCAGGGGTGTCGTGGATGACATACATCGTGTGATGTTCCTCTCTTTAATGCTAACGGACCCTTTCTGCAGTCAAAGTTGGTCATGGTCATAGCGGCATGGAATGTTTTCAGTGCACAGAAGGTTAGAGGCCAGCTCGTTTCACCTCTTCATTTTGTAGATGAGCAAACAGGTCCAGTTAGAAAATCAAGTGACTCACCCAGGGACAGACAGAACGAGGGGCAGAGCTCAGAACTCAGATCCAGCTGTTGTGCATTGAATGGACACTGCTGGACCCTCAGGAAGATGACGGCTCCTTGGTTAGAAACAGAAACATGAAGGACCACCCGGTGGGGACTGGGAGGTCCCTTGGCCCTTGGTTCCTTCTTCTGACATGGCTATGAGGAGGGAGGTGAGGAGAAGGGCAGGATTATGGTGGAAGATCAGGGGTCTGTGGGCCTGAGTCCAGATGGCAGGCAGCTGGGCCGAGGCACACACCAATGACTACTTCCTCTTCTTTCTGGTGATTCCAAGGGTGAGGAGGCAGGGAAGGAACTTGCAACAGATGGAAGGGAGACCAGAAGGAATTTGGAATGGACCCAAGGGGTCCAGCTCTTAGAAAATAAGGGGGAAATATTTTCTGCTTGGAGAGAACATTATTTACAAGAACAGAGCAGGAACAGGGTCCTGCCTGGGTAGACTGGTGGGCTCTGGCTTATGTTTCTTGGCTGTGACAGCTCATACCAATCTGTGTTTCTAAGACAACCAGCGAACCAAATAAGAACAACAACATTAATGGTGATAAGAGGTGGCTGTTGCAGGCTGAGCCAACCCAGACAAGTTGAGCTCAAAGATCAGAAGTTTTGAGGCCAATTCTAAATTTAGAGTCCAATTTTTGAGGAAGCCAAAATGAGCTCTCCTCGTATGAAGTGTGTCAGAAGAACAGAAGATACAATTCCCAAAGAGCAACTAGAAGAGGAGGCTAGGGCCCTCCTTTCAGCTAGAGATGCTAATAATGAGATCAAATAACTTCTTCTCTTTTAAAAAAACCTTAGTGTCTTTTCAAACTAAAAACTTTGAAAGAACTGAGTATCACATCTCCTCTTCTCTCTTCCCTGCTGCCTTTAACATGTGTTCTTACTTGAAAAGATCTTCAAAGCAACTCAGGGTGGATGTGGAAGGTGCAAATTTTAAGCCCTCAGTTTCCCCTCCACACCCAGCCTCAATCTAACCCTGCATGGACCAGGCCTCACTCCCTTGTAAGTGGGCAGTTCAGAGCAGGAATCCTGCAGGTTATCTACCAGAGCAGACACTTCCTGTTAGCTCAAGCCAACTAATCTTCTCCTTGGCCAACTCGTGGGATTGCCACCAATACTATGCTGATGCCAATGTGCCCCAGAGATTAGCCACTTTTGTCCCCAAGTTTTATGGTACTCTACTGTGAACACTCTCATTGTGCTTGAATGGACTAGGGGCTCAAAGACTCTATT
This sequence comes from Theropithecus gelada, assembly GCF_003255815.1. Classification (NCBI taxonomy): domain Eukaryota; kingdom Metazoa; phylum Chordata; class Mammalia; order Primates; family Cercopithecidae; genus Theropithecus; species Theropithecus gelada. The sequence continues at coordinate 65,007,897 of NC_037684.1, forward strand.
CCAATGTGGGCTCCACCCTCCACTTATTCTTTTTACCAACTGAGCTCTTACCATCTGCCTTTGCCATTTGCTCTAAGAGGTCTTGGAGGATAAACCTCTCAGAGTAACAATTTCCTCATCTATAAAATACTACGTGTGGGCTGGGCGCAGTGGCTCATGCCTGTAATCCCAGCACTTTGGGAGGCCAAGGCGGGTGGATCACGAGGTCAGGAGATCGAGACCATCCTGGCTAACATGGTGAAACCCCGTCTCTACTAAAAATACAAAAAAAAAAAAAAATTAGCCGGGCGTGATGGCAGGTGCCTGTAGTCCCAGCTACTCAGGAGGCTGAGGCAGGAGAATGCTGTGAACCCAGGAGGCAGAGCTTGCAGTAAGTAGAGATCGTGCCACTGCACTCCAGCCTGGTAACAGAGTGAGACTCTGTCTGAAACAAACAAACAAACAAAAACAAACCATTTGTGTCAAATTCACCCATGTGATGTTTCCCGCATTTCTATCCAGCCCCTATTTCCACAAATGCTATCTAGGTCAGGTCTTCATTGCTCCTATGGGGGTCTCCTCATTTATCGGGTTGCCTCCATTGATCCAGAATACACAGTGCTGCACTAATCTTCCTAAAGCATGATTTTGATCAAGACACTCTCCTGCTCAAAGCCTTTCCATAGCTCCCCATTGCCCGCAGAACCAATTCCAAATCACTTAGCCTGGTTTCAAAGTCATCCACCATCAGGCCTCAGCCTATCTCTTTTGTTCATTCTCGTCCACCTACTTCTTCCAGCTGTTACATTAACTGTAGCCTAAAGCTGCCTTCTTACATATTTTAAGTTCGGCATACAGGTTTCTCCATACATAGTGAATTGTAACCTAACTGGATGTGTATATAGTCAGTAACCTACTCTTCTACCAATCACAGAATTCCAGCCAATCACAGGCGGCCAACTGTTCAAGCCATATTTAAAGAAGGCAGATACTCAGCTGTAACCAACCCTGCTGTTTCTATACCTCACTTTCATTTTCTGTTCGTCACTTCCCTTTTTCTGTCCGTAAATGTTATCCGACCATATGGCAGTCCCAGCAGTTGCTCTGAACCCACTCTTGTTCAGGGGACTGCCCAATTCTCAAACGTTTTTTCTTCAGTTAAACTCTGTTACATTTCATTTGTCTGAAGTTTTTCTTCTCACACAGCAAACTGAACAATCACACTCCAGGTTTTCATGTCAATGGGCCCCCGTTCACATGCATCCTTTAATCTGAAATGTCCTTCTCCACATTTCTGCACATCTGACTTTTATCCTACTGACCCCTGTAGCCTAATTATTAGCTGTATTATCTTGAGCAAATTATTTAAACTCCATGTCTGCAAAGACCATTTCCAAAGAGGGCCTCAGCAATCATTTCCATCGTGTGTGCCCTTTGCAAGGTGAGTTTACCACTTCTCCATGTCAGTTTCCTTTCCATTGGAATCTTTGCTGGCTCCGTGACATTCATGGGCCCATCAAATGTGGTGGACATGATGCTATGTCATTTGCAGCTTCTGTTTTTGTACTCTGGGAAGCTGGCCACCATATACAGAAGTGCTGGCTATCCTGCTACAGAGAGGGGTCAGAGAAAGGACAACTGATGTGCCCCAGCTGACAGCTAACCCTATGACCCGAGTCAACTGAGTAAGGCCATCTTGATCCCCAGTCAGGGCTAATACGGCAGTGTAGAGATGAGCTGTTTCCAGTAAGCCCTGCCTGAGTTTCTGAACCCCCAAATTGCAAACAAATAAAATTGCTGTTTTAAGCTGCTCAGTTTTGGGGTAGATTGTTACATAGCAATAGATAATTGAACCAGACTCCTCGCCTACAAAATGGGGATAATGGTCTCCAGCCTCACAGAAGGACTGGGAGGATTAAGTGAGTCAATCTATGAAAAGCTCTTAGAATCGTGTCTGCACATGGCAAGATCGCAATAAACACTAACTCCTCACGACCTCCAATTAACTTGTTTAATTTTTTCTTGTTTCTCGTTCATCCCTAAATCCCTCTCACAGCAGTGCCTGGCATATAATAGGTACTCAGCCAACACAATTGGATATCAAACATCCCCTTCCTTAAGCCTTCTCTGATGACATTCCATCAGCTTGCCACCACCCCTCCCTCTCCTGATTCCCACTGCACCTTATCAACTCTTCCCACAGTGTAGGTTACACTCAGCCTGGAGCCCTGGCTGGTATGTCTTCTTGGCAGATGGTGAGCTTCTTGAAGACAATGACATTATTCATAATACATAAGCAAGAATGAATGAATGAATGAATGAATGAATGAATGAATGAATGAAAAATGGGAACAAGGCCAGGCGCAGTGGCTCACACCTGTAATCCCAGCACTTTGGGAGGCTGAGATGAGCAGATCACGCGGTCAAGAGATCGAGACCATCCTGACCAACATGATGAAACCCCGTCTCTACTAAAAATACAAAAATTAGTTGGGTGTTGTGACGCGCATCTGTAGTCCCAGCTGCTTGGGAGGCTGAGGCAGGAGAATCGCTTGAACCCAGGGGGCGGAGGGTGCAGTGAGCCAAGATCACGCCACTGCACTCCAGCCTGGAGACAGAGCAAGACTCTGTCTCAAAAAAAAAAAAAAAAAAGGAACAACGTCACCTCCCATATCAGTATAACCAGGTTGTCTGTCTGTTTTTTGAGACGGAGTCTGGCTCTGTCGCCCAGGTGATCTTGGCTCACTGCAACCCCTGCCTCTTGGGTTCAAGTGATTCTCCTGCCTCAGCCTCCCGAGTAGCTGGGACTACAGGTGGGCACCACCATGCCCAGCTGATTTTTGTATTTTTAGTAGAGACGGGGTTTCACCATGTTGACCAGGCTGACTTCAGGTGATCCGCCTGCCTTGGTCTCCCAAAGTGCTGGGATTACAGGTGTGTGCCACTGCACCCGACCCCAGGTTTGTAATTCAAAAGAGGTGATGAATGACTCAGGTGCTCCGACATGGCTTCCAGAGCATATCTAATTGTAGATCGTGGCTTCTGTGTGTTCCTGGTCCCATCTGTGTGACCTTTATACTTTCAGGCAGGAGAGACTCCAAACAGGACTCCTGCAGAAAGTCTCCCTATTTCCTGCCCTAAGAACTGGTTGACCTTGAACTCTGGAAGTACAGGGTGTCACAAACCTAGGAAGGAACTAATGAATCCCAAGTCTGTTCCCATGGCGGACAGACGTCTGAAGTTCCTCCAGTGGATGAAAAACAGCTCATTCCTAAGCCATGATTTCTTCAGCGATCATTTTATTACCTCTAAGACTTGTGAAGTAGAAAGAGAGAGTAGAATTTGAAAGAATGTTGGATTCCATCTGGTTCAAAGAGCTTTAGTGTTAGACATAAACAACTTTACCAGTTTTAAAAACCAAAGATGAGTAAAATCAAATCAGGTGGTAGAGCTTGCTGGGTAGAGGTGTAACATACAACTGAAATCTAGGTGTCCTGGTCTATGTGGCACTTTTTTTGAATGATGGGGTCACTGACACAGCAATGATAGACATGGCAGAGTGGTTGTTATGTAATCTCAGGAGAGTAGAGGAGGCACCCCCAAAACTGAAAATGATATGACAATTTCCTTGGTGAGTGAGAATCTTTTAACCCCAGGAGGGTTTAAAATTAAGTATAGAAAGTTGAAGGGAATCATGATATTAATGTTTTCATGTAAAAGAATCTATGCATATTTATGTATATATAATGCTTAATAGAATTTAGCCTATTTAGAGCAAAAATCTCAAAATTCCAGTTGAAAATTAATAAGTATTTAATTGATTCAGACTTATGACTTTAAACTGAAAACTTCCTAAGCGTATATATAGTATTGGAACATTTAAGAGAACCCTAAGGTTGCCATTTGTAAGTTTAATTTATTGCATGAATAATCTAAATTTAAATACTTGAAAAGGTTTTGTTTGTTAAGTCAGGCCATTAAAGTACATAAAGGGAAATGGAACATAATAAGTGTCTCAATGCAATTTTAAATCTTTAAAAGGAATTTAACCTTATAATTGGAACCACACATCCAAAATCCTTTTGAAATTGATAGGTAAAATATGTTGGACATCAACAGAATAAGATTAGAAAGCTGAAACTTGAAGAAGAGCTATGATTTTGAATTGTAATTTCAATAAATTAAATATTAATTTTAAAAGTCAGCTAAACTTCTGAATCATCTATGAAATGAGATTTATGGTAATAATTACCGTGTAAGATCACTGAGAAGATTAAATGAGACATTAGTTTAAAAGGGTCTGGCACTGTGCCTGTCGCATGGTAAGCATGATATATGATGGCATTTATTAATATTATTAAGTCTTCCTTAAAGGAGAGCGTAAAGCCAGGCATGGGGATGTACACCTGTACTCCCAGCTACTAGGGAGCCTGAGGCAGAAGGATCATTTGAGCCCAGGAGTTCGAGTCCAGGCTGGGCAACATAGAGAGACTCTGTCTCAATTTAAATCAATCAATCAATCAATCAATCAATCAATCAATCAATAATAAGTAAATAAAAGAGAGTATAAAGATGTTTAGAAATGAGAGGGAATATGGGATAAGATGTGACCCAAAGCACAGAAAATCCTGGTGGCAGAGGTGAGATATACAACACACACCTTTGCCCCTCAGTCCCTCTCTGGCTAACAAGGCTCGCCTTATCTTGCCTGGGTCTCCCCAAGATGTGTTCAGCTTCTCCGGCAGGGGTGGTGTGTGCAATTCATTACCACTGCATCACCCAGTGGCCCTTTGCTAAGATCCATGGAAGGCATTTTTCCTACGTCACTCATCCTTTCACTCCATCCATCCTACAAACAATTGATGTTTGTACCAAGCACCATTCTAGGCAATGGGGATAGTGGAGCCAACAGCATAGAAAAACAACAACAATGACAACAACAAGACAACCCTGCCCTCATGGAGCTTACACTCTTTTTTTTTTTCTTTTTTTTTGAGGCAGAGTCTCACCCAGGCGGAAATGCAGTGTCCCGATCTCAGTTCACTGCAAGCTCCACCTCCCGGGTTCACTCCATTCTCCTGCCTCGGCCTCCTGAGTAGCTGGGACTATAGGCGCCCGCCACCACGCCTGGCTAAGTTTGTGTATTTTTAGTAGAGACGAGGTTTCACCCTGTGAACCAGGATGGTCTCGATCTCCTGACCTTGTGATCCACCCGCCTCGGCCTCCCAAAGTGCTGGGATTACAGGTGTGAGCCATCACGCCCAGCCATGGAGCTTACATTCTAATAGTGGAGACAGACACTGAACAAAATCGGCGAGTGAATTATGCAGTATGTTAGAAGAGGATATGTTGATAGAGAAAATGCACAGGGCAGAAAGATGGGTGTGGTGGGGTAAGGATTGGAATTTTAGAAAGGGTAGCCACTCCACTGAGAAGGTGACATGTCAGCCATTTGAGCCAAGACTTTAAGGAAGTGAGAGAGCATTCTGTGCACAGGGAACAGAAAGTGCAAGGACTGTGAGCTGGGAGTGTTCCTGACACATCGGAGGAATGTGGAGGAGGCCCGTGAGGTTGGAGAGAACAAGCGCGAGGGTAGGAGATGCGATCAGAGAAGCGATCATGGAAGGTCTCGTGGCTTTTGTAAGGACTTTGGCTCTTACTCTGAATGAAGTGGGAAGTTATTAGGGCACTTTTGGGACAACTGGGGAAATTCCAACAGGAACTATACGTTAAATATTATTTAATCAGTATTAAAGTTGGTGGATGTGGTAATTCTCAATAAGTTGAAATAATTTTCCTGGGTGTTGGTATGAATTGACAGTTTGTGTCTTTCTACCCCCCAAATTCATGTGTTGAAGGCCTAACCTCCAATGTGATGGTATTTGGAGTTGGGCCCCTTGAGAGGTAATTAGGGTTAGATCAGGTCATGACGGTGGGGCCCCCAGGACAGGATTTGTGCCTTTATAAAAAGATGAAGAGACATTAGATCTTCCTCTCTCCAAGCATACTACAAGATGACAGCCACCTACAAGCCAGAAAGAGGCCTCAGAATTAAACCCACTTTACCAGCACCTTAATTTTGGACATCCCAGCCTCCCAGCTGACTTATGACAGGTGTCACTGTTAGAAGAAACATGCTGAAGTACTTAGAGGTGAAGGGTCACGATATCTAGAACTTATTTTCAAGTGATTGGGAAAAAAAGGAAAAAAATCTAACCATTCGTCAGTGTTATAGATGAGATTGCATGCTCCCCAAAATTTATATGTTGAAGCCCTAACTTCGTGTGACTGTATTTGGAGACAGAATCTTTAAGGAGGTTGGAGTTAAATGAGGTCATAAGGATGGGGCCCTAATTAGGTGACTGGTGCCCTTTTAAGAAGAGGGAGAGACACCAGGTATGTGTGCAGAGCAAGGGCCATGTGAGGATACAGTGAGAAGGCAGCCGTCTGCAAGCCAAGGAGACAGGCTTCAGGAGAAACCAGACCTGCCAACACCTTGATCCTGGACTTCCAGCCTCCAGAACAGCCAGAAAATAAGTTTCCAGTGTTTAAGTCACCTAGTCTGTGTGCTGTTTTGTAATGGCAGCCCTAGAAGCCTAATCTATGGAGTAACAATTACCTCAAATGTAGGGGCTTAAAGATTATGATTTCTTTTCCTTTTTTTTTTTTTTTTTTTTTTTTTAGATGGAGTCTCGCTCTGTCACCTAGGCTGGAGTGCAGTGGCATGGTCTCGGCCCACTGCAACCTCTGCCTCCCAGGTTCAAGCGATTCTCCAGCTTCAGTCTCCTGAGTAGCTGGGATTACAGGCATGCACCACCACACCTGGCTAATGTTTGTATTTTTAGTAGAGACGGGGTTTCACCATGTTGGCCAGGCTGGTCTTGAACTCCTGACCTCAGGTGATCCACCCCGCCTTGGCTTCCCAAGTGCTGGGATTATAAGCGTGAGCCACTGCGCCTGGCCAATCTCACATGATTTCTGAGGGCCGGAAATCTGGGAGACTCTCAGCCGCGTGATTCTGGCTCCAGGTCCATCATAAAGTGCAGTTAGGATGTTTTCCCCAGGGCCTCCATCAGATGGCTTATCTGAGGTAGAAAATTGCATTTCCAAGATCCACTCATGACCGGGTGTGGTGGCTCACACCTGTAATCTCAGCACTTTGGGAGGCTGAGGTGGGCGGATCACCTGAGGACAGGGGTTCAAGACCAGCCTGGCCCACATGGTGAAACCCCATCTCCACTAAAAATACAAAATATTAGCCGGGCGTGGTGGCGGGCACCTGGAGTCCCAGCTACTGGGGAGGCTGAGGCAGGAGAATGGCATGAACCTAGGAGGCAGAGCTTGCAGTGAGCTGAGATCCTGCCACTGCACTCCAGCCTGGGTGACAGAGCGAGACTCCGTCTCAAAAAAAAAAAAAAAGAAAAAAAAAAATCCACTCACATGGCTGTTGGCGAGAGGTCTCAGTTCTTCACCATGTTGTCTTCCCCGTAGGACTGCTTGAGTGTTGAGTGCCCTTACATCAGGGCATGGTAGCTGGCTTTCCTCAGATTGAATGAACCCAGAAAGAGAGCAAGGAGGAAGCCACAAGGCCTTTTACGACCTAGTCTTGGAAGTTGCACACCTTCACTTCTGACATGTTCTAATATTATCAGTGAATCACTAAGTCCAGCCCACACTCCGGAGGAGGGGAATTAAGCTGCATCTCTTGAAGAGCAAAGAAACTCTTGGTACATACTATACTATATTTGTTATTGTAAATATTATTATTATCAATATATTTAACTCCACAGATACCTCCAGGAGGACCTTCCTCTAATCCGCCCTCAACCTTCTCTCTGTGATTAGGGGCCTGAGCAAAGCCTGAGAAGGGACATGCAGGACAAATTTGTGGGGAAAGAAAGAAGACTGAGCAAAAATTTGGCGTGAGAACAGCCTTTAACCTGTCCCTTCATCACATTTGCTGCCTCAGGAAGGAAGAGGCCACGAAGAGCTCCTGGTTTCTTCTACAGCCTGCAGATTCTCGAATTCCCTCCCCAAGGATGGCGTGGCAGCATGGTTGGGGAGCATCCACTGTCTTCAGCAGCCCCACTCTGGAGCCTCCACACCACACTGCGGGCACTGTGGACATTCAGTGAGTATGTGATGATGATGATCTTAAAGACTCTCAGAGGCTGGCTGATTCTTCCCGTCTGTGTCTTCACATTTGGTGCTTGCTGATTAGTTAAGGATCAAGGATCCCAATTTCTTTTTTTTTTGGAGACAGAGTCTCACTCTGCCACCCAGGCTAGAGTGCAGTGGCATGATCTCGGCTCACCGTAACTTCTGCCTCCCGGGTTCCAGTGATTCTCCTGCCTCAGCCTCCATAATAGCTGAGATTACAGGCGTGAGTCACCACACCTGGCTAATGTTTGTGTTTTTAGTAGAGATGGGGTTTCACCATATTGACCAGGCTGGTCTTGAACTCCTGACCTCAGGCGATCCACCTGCCTTGGCCTCCCAAGGTGCTGGGATTACAGGTGTGAGCCACTGCGTCCGGCCAAGGATAACAATTTTGATGAGAGACTGGTATCACGAGTTCAACCAATCAGCAGGCTTCTGGTGAGCAAAGTGAGCCAGAATGATGGCTTGTGGTTTCATTCAATCAGTAGAATCACAGTAATAAAAATACTTAATACATCTCCTATTCCGGGTTCTGTTCTAAATGATAGACACACATATTAATTGAGTTAGTCCTCAAAGCAACCCTATGAACTACAAATCTGTCCATTTTACAGATGAGGAAAATAGAGGCACAGAGAGATTAAGAAACTTGCCCAAGGTCAGAGTTCAGAGTTCGATTTCAAGAATATGTGTTTAAAACTGCTATGCTAGATTGTCTCTTAAAAATTGCACAATTCATCCTTAACATTTGAAGATATCTAAATACGAGCAGGAGGTGGTACTTAAATAATAGAAATAATTGAGAATAAGATTCAGGGACTAGAAAGTTCAGGTAACATAGAATGCTAAGCAGGAAGGAACTTGAGAAATACCGGGGTCATAAGTTTTCAAACTGGATTCTGAAGAGTCCCAGGATTCTTGTGGTATCTCTGGATCTGCTTGTCCAGGAGTGAAAGAAATCTTTGGACTCCACCACCCCAATTCAACCACAGCACCCACCAGGATCTGCTTCACCGGGTTTTCCTGTGCACAAGTCCAAGTGTGCCTGGACCACAGCCTCAGATTGTCAGGGAAGTTTGCAAATGGCTTTGAAGTGGCTGAACACATTACTGGGTTTCCTTTAGATGATGTCTCTAGAAAACCTTTCAGGGGTTATTTGATTCTATAGGGATTTGTGCCTTTCTTTTTGTTTTTCTGTTTACCATTTTGCAACTCTGAACTCTGTCGAGACAAGAGTTAACTTATGTAGTAAGTGATTTCTGCTCTGTAGAAGACATCATTTTTGTTATCTATTAGCAAATTAGTTTCTGCATTCCTGATTGTGTATATGCGTCTCTGTTCTGTGGATTCTTCTTTGAACACAGTTTTATGTCATACTGGTTATCTCAACTAATAAGTTAGATAAAATCTTTTTTTTTCTTTTCTTTTTTTTTTTCTTTTGAGACAGAGTTTTTCTTTGTCATCCAGGCTAGAGTACAGTGGCGTGATCTCGGCTCATTGCAACCTCTGCCTCCTAGGTTCAAGCGATTCTCCTGCCTCAGCCTCCCCAGTAGCCAGGATTACAGGCGTGCGTCACTATGCCCAGCTAATTTTTTACATATTTTTAGTAGAGATGGGGTTTCAACACATTGACCAGCCTAGTCTCGAATTCCTGACTTCAGGTGATCGGCCCGCCTCGGCCTCCCAAACTGTTGGGATTACAGGCATAAGCCACCACGCCCAGCGAGTTAGATAAAATCTTTGTGACATCTCCATTTATGTTTATATTTATATGGCAGTCATAATTTTACTTTAAGAAACTTACCCTTTAACAAGATGGTCTTCCCGCATTCATTCTGGCCTCTTCCTATTCTTGCCCCCCTATCCAGTCCATTCTCCACGAAGGAGCTAGAGCCATCTTTTCCAAGAGCAAACCTGATCATGCTCCTCCCCGGCTTAAAACTGATATGCGGTAGAGCCTGCTGACAACAGTGCAAACCTGGCTTCTGCTAGGACAGCTGGACGCCATCATCCTGAATCAGGCACCTCACCTGACATCAAACAGCTCGGACAGGGCCCAAGGCAGGTGTCCACAACACGCGGATTGATCAACCCAGATTTTACCAGCAGTACTCACTTGCCTTTCTAATTTGGGACAGAGAAAGTTTGTGAGTTTTATTTTATCTTTTTTTTTTTTGTCTCCAGATTTAAAGATCTGTTCCCCTTTCCTCTCCCCCAAACCTCATTCTCCAGATCCTAGATTCTGTGCCAAATTGGGTTTCCAAGCCTAGCAGTATAAAACAAAAAACAAATAAACAAACTCCTACCCAGAGCCCAATCTTTGGTTTCTTATTCTTTCTTTTTTTTTTTTTTTTTTTTTTTCGTTTAGTAAAAGCTCAGTACTGCCAGGAGCAGTGGCTTCTGCCTATAATCCCAACATTTTGGGAGGCTGAGGTGGGTCTTGGTGCTAGGTGGAATTGCTTGAGGCCAGGAGTTCAAGACCACCCTGGTCAACATGGTGAAACTCTGTCTGTACTTAAAAAACACAAAAAGTAGCTGGGTGTGGTGCGTGTGCCTGTAATCTCAGCTAGTAAGAAGGCTGAGGTGGCAGGATCACCTGAGCTCAGGAAGTTGAGGCTGCACTGAGCCGTGATCCCACCACTGCACTCCAGGCTGGGTGACAAGAGTGAGACCTTGTCAAAAAAAAAAAGAAAAGAAAAGAAAAAAAACCCTCAATTCTCTCCAGTCCCCTTAGAATAAAAGCCAAAATCCTGGAAAAGGCCTCCCTGAAAGGTCTCACATGATCTAGCCCCTGCCTGCTTCTGTTCTCACCCTCACCCTCTCCATTCCAGCTACCCTGACCTTTGGCACACCCTTTCTAGAACCAGTCTCTTCCCATTCTGTGTCAGGACACTGTGACACCCTCTCTTTCTCCTCCTTCTCGCCATTGTCTGGCGGAGACAAAACAAAACAAAAAGAACGTCTATTCATTCTTCAAGTTTCTTGCTAAACCTCACCTTGCCGCCTCAAAAAGACCTGATTGGTTCCCCACCTCCTTCCCTCATAGGATCCCCTAGCACCGGAACTTCTCAACAGCCAGTGCAGTGATGATTATTTAATGATTTAGCTATTTATATCTGTGGGTGAAATGTCTCTCTTTCCCAAGAGGCCAAAACTCCAAGAGGCAGGACCCAGATCAGTTGTTTACTACTTTGTCCCCTCCGCTTTGCTTGGTGCTTGCATATAGGAGGCACTCGATAGAATCATTATTTGTTGATTCCCAGAGGGTTCTGAGGTCCAGTGTGAGGGTGGAGGACGGGGGCCTGAGGTGGGAGGGGGGATGGTGCATGTGGGGGCTCTGAGGCAAACTGTCACTTCATACGGTGCATTATGGGGTGGGCTGAGACGGCTGCCTGGTCTCTAATGCATGGTCAAGGCTCCTCTCCCCTTGAAGACTGGCAGCCATAGTTGGGGATTGCATTCATCAATCATTTATTTATTTATTTAATTTGTTTTGAGACAGTCTCGCTCTGTTGCCCAGGCTGGAGTGCAGTGGCATGATCTCAGTTCACTGCAACCTTTGCCTCCCGGGTTCAAGTGATTCTCCTGCCTCAGCCTCCCGAGTAGCTGGGATTATAGGCGCACACCACCACATCTGGCTAATTTTTGTATTTTCAGTAGAGATGGGGTTTCACCATGTTGGCCAGGCTGGTCTCGAACTCCTGATCTCAGATGATCCGCCTGCCTTGGCCTCCCAAAGTGCTGAGATTACAGGTGTGAGTCACCGCACCTGGCCCATGTATTTATTTTTGAGACAGGGTCTCTGTCACCCACACTGGAGTGCAGTGGTGGGATCACAGCTCATACAACCTCAACTTCTCATGTTCAAGTGATCTTCCTGCCTCAGCCTCCCGAGCAGCTGGGACTATAGGCACACACCACCATACCTGCTATTTTTTAAATTTTTTGTAGAGATGGGACCTCTCTCTGTTATCCAGGCTGATCTCAATCTCTTAGGCTCAAGAGATTCTCCTGCCTCATCCTCCCAAAATGCCAGGATTACAGACGTGAGCCATGGTGCCTGGCCCTATTTATCAATCTTCAACTGTCCTCAATCATTGCTTCAAATCCTGATTTTGCTTCTATTTCTTGCCAGGCTGATCTTCTTTTTTTTTGTTTTGTTTTGTTTTGTTGTTGCACAGGCTGAAGTGCAGTGGCACAGTCTCGGCTTACTGTAACCTCCGCCTCTCAGGTTCATGCCATTCTCCTGCCTCAGTCTCCTGAGTAGCTGGGACTACAGGTGCCCGCCACCACACCTGGCTAATATTTTTTTTTTTGGTATTTTTAGTAGAGACAGGGTTTCACTGTGTTAGCCTGGATGGTCTCGATCTCCTAACCTCATGATCCACCCACCTCAGCCTCCCAAAGTGCTGGGATTACTGTCGTGAACCACTGCACCCGGCCGCCAGGCTAATCTTCCTTTGTACTACTTTGCTATTAATCCCTGAAATAGAAATGCTCCTGAAGTATCTCAGAATCCAAATGGTCTGGTAGTTCCTCAAAGCGTTAAACATAGAATTACCATAGGACCAATCGATTCCACTCCTAGGTATTTACACAAGAGAAATAAAAACATGTGTTCACACAAATACTTGTATAAGAAGGTTCATAGCAGCCTTATTCACCAAAGGCAGAAAGCAGAAACTACACAAATGTCCATCCACCGATTATTGAATCAACAAAATATACTATCATATATCCATACAATGGAATAGTATTCAGCCCTAAAAAGAAGTGATGTACTGATACATGTTATACATATCACACATGAACCTCAAAAACATCATGCTAAGTGAAAACATGCTAAGCCAAACATAAAAGATCATAGATTGTATGACTCCATTCAGGCGAAATATCTAGAACAGGCAAATCCATAGAAATAGAAGGTAGATGAATGGGGCTGGGGGGTTGGGAGGAAATGAGATGAACTATTGGGTCTACTAATGGACCTTTTTGGGGGGTGATGAAAATGTTCTAAAAGTGTGTTGAGAATTGAACAACTCTGTAAATATGCTAAAAATCATGGATTGTACACTTTAAATGGATTATACAATATGTAAATTATATATTATTATATAATTATTAATAATATATTATTAAATATTAATTATGTTAATTATTATTGTTGTTTTTGTTTTTGTTTTTGTTTTTGTTTTTGAGACGAAGTCTCTCTCTGTCGCCCAGGCTGGAGTGCAGTGGCGTGGTCTTGGCTCACTGCAAGCTCCGCACCCTGGGTTCACACCATTCTCCTGCCTCAGCCTCCCAAGTAGCTGGGACTACAGGTGCCCACCACCAGGCCTGGCTAATTTTTTGTATTTTTTGTAGAGGCGGGGTTTCACTGTGGTCTTGATCTCCTGACCTCACGATCCGCCTGCCTTGGCCTCCCAAAGTGCTGAGATTACAGGCGTGAGCCACTGCACCCAGCCTATTATTGTTTTTTTTGAGACAGAGTCTCGCTCTATTGCCCAGGCTGGAGTGCAGTGGCATGATCTTGGCTCACTGCAATCTCCACCTCCCAGATTCAAGTGATTCTCCTGCCTCAGCCTCCCAAGCAGCTGGGGCTACAGGCACTTACCATCACAGCCGGCTAATTTTTTGTATTTTTAGTAGAGATGGGGTTTCACTGTGTTAGCCAGGATAGTCTTGATCTCCCGACGTTGTGATCTGACCACCTCAGCTTCCCAAAGTGCTAGGATTATAGGCATGAGCCACCACGCCCTGCCTGTTAATTATTTTAAAAAGCAGTAGTTCCTAACCTTGTTAAGATTTCTGGGAGAATTGACTGAAAGCTGTAGAGTTTCTCTTGCCCCACCTCCATCCTCACCCGCCTCAGGCATGAAAAATCCACATATACTTGTATATAAAAGTTTCATAAAAAATTAGGCGATTCCCAGTCTGAAGCCCATTTATTGACTCCCTAGAGATCTATAATCCCAGTGGAAACCTGTCTTGATAAAACTATCATTAGTAAATGTTAGCTCAGGTGCACCTCTGAAAGTTTTTTTTTTTTTTTCCTGAGACAGGGTCTTGCTCTGTTACCCAGGCTGGAGTGCAGTGGTGCGATCACGGCTCACTGCAACCTCAACCTCCCAGGATCAAACGATCCTTTTGAGTAGGTGGGACTACAGGCAAGAGCTACCGTGCCCTGCTGATTTTTAGTTAGTTTTTGTAAAGACAGGGTCTCGCTATGTTGCCCAGACTAGTCTTGAACTCCTGGGTTCAAGCTATCCACCCACCTTGGCCTCTAGAACTGCTGGGATTACAGGCGTGAGTCACCATGCCCAGCCTAATTTTTTTTTTCCATCCTTGTCATAGTCCCTCTTTGCCCCCTCCCTCTCTTCCTTCACAAGCTGTTTTGACACCCTTTTCTCCATCAGTGTGGTAGGAAGAGTTTTAAGACAGTTCCCACGACCTTCGCCCTCTGGTGTTGGGGCAAAAGGAGGAGATTATCTGGGTGAGCCTAATTTAATCGCAGGAGCCCTCTAAAAGCAGATAATTTCTCTACCTGGTATTGGAGGAGAGTCAGATTCAAAGCCTGACAGGGACTCCACGTGCTGTTGCTGGCTTTGAAGATGGAAGAAGCCGTGCAATGAGGAATGCCGTTGGGCTCTAAGAGCAGAGGGGCCCCTGGCTGACAGCCAGCAAGGAAGTGAGGACCTTAGCCCTACAGCTTCAGGAATTGGTTTCTGTCAGCAACCTGAAGGAGCTTGGAAGTGGATTCCTCCCCTGAGCCTCCAGGGGAAGGCCCAGCCAGCGCACAGCATGCTTGCAGCCTCATGACACCCTGAGCAGGAGCCAGGCCAGCCCATGAGGACTCTGAGCTGCTACCGTGAGATAACATGTGAGTGTTGGTTTAGGACCCCAAGTTTGCAGTAATTTGTTATGCAGACTAGAAAACTAACACAATCAGCCTCGCATCACTGTGCAGCTGGCTGTCTTTCTGTTGGATGTTTCTAGAGCCACCTCTTTTCCTCATAAGATTCCTAAAATGGTTATTTGTGCCCCCTGTACTCCCTGAGGGTGACGTCATACTCCACTTGCCTCTTAGCCTGGCTCCTATCATTCCGCACTCCATGGCCTACACTGGGAGCCTCTTCCCGGTGTTTCAAAGGTGAAAGCTAAGGGGAACCTCAGGCCATTGCAGGTGAGGAAGCTACACTGGGCTGGTGTCACAGCTCTCAGCAGCTCTGATCTCCCAAGAGAAGATGACTGGCCTGAGACAGGGCTCTCGTGGGACTCTGCTTGGCCTCAGCACCCTGCTATGCACATGGAAGGCTTCCAGTAAACATTGCTGGGACTGAAAGTCCAGGAACAGAGAAGCTCACTCAGATGCCCAAGTGATCAACCCTAAGATGGCTTGAAAGGAGAAGCAGAAGGTTCTAGAGCCCCTCCAGCTGACAGAAAGCCTTGTCTGTAATATGTGGGACCCTGGCCTGGAAGCTGGGAAAAGGGCTTTGGGGGTAAAACCGTGTGAGGAAGGGGGCTGATCCCAAGGGCTAACAGCTGATCTCACAGAAGCAGAGGCTCTTCAGCTACTCTAGGGAGACCGAGATCACCTGGAAGGGTGCTCAAAGCTTGGTTCTAATGGAAGGGTGCTCAAAGCTTGGTTCTAATCCCATCTTCAGCAGCAGTTTGGAGGTTGTGTGTATGGCAAGGCGTTGGAACAGACATGCAGCTGTCTGCCTACCTGCCTGCTTGCGGGCTCAGCTCTTAGTCCCCCAAGCTCCTCCAACCCCCGCTTCTGTCCTTCCCCTACTCCCACCCATCAGGAAGGGCTCACGGGTTTGGAGGGGAACCGAGTGCTCTACACTGAGAGCGAGTTCCTGAAGGGCTTCCTTCCTCTTCCCTCCCTTTATCCATAAAACACCCAGAGCCCTACTTCCTGCCTTTGCTGATGAGAACCATTCATTTCTGGAACAAATCAGTTATTTCTGCTCTCCTGAGTTAGTGTCTTTTCTTGCTGGGAAAAACTCCAGGCAGGCCCTTAACTTCATCTTCTTGTTCTTGGAGCGTCATCTCATGCATCTGAGAGTCAGAATCCCTCTTGACCGGGCCATCTTGGCTTCTTTATGTGGCTGCAGGGCCCTGGGTAGCCATGCTGAAGGCCTGAGAAGGGGCTGGGGTGGGGTAGGGAAGGAGCGAGGGCCTGTCTGTGACTGCCATTACCCTCCCCATGAGAAGACCCCGTCACTCCGGCGCCTGGGAATCCCTGCGCCTTTTGGATTTGTTCTCCCTGTCTCTGTGGGCTTGAGTAGGTTTGCGGATTTGTGGCTTCTCTTGTACGCAAGAAATCTGCCTAGACCCACGGAATTTCTTCTGCCCAAGGGCTGGACCCCTTTTTAAGCATGAAATATGCAACAATATCGGAGTGAGTTATACACATATATAATATGCTGCTGCTAGTTATATATCTGCAGTATCAGGCTGAGTTATGCACACTGACAGCACGCACATGCATAGTTACACACAGGCAATATCAGCGTAGGTTATATACACATGTGTAAACACATGTGTCTCAGGATGAGCTTATGTGTGATCACAGGAATTCTGCGTGTGACCCCGAGGAGTCCCTGTGTCAGTCAAGCCCTGGAAACTTAGTGGTACAGGGCGGTGAAGCTGAGGAGGGAGTGCAGAGGAAGGAGGCAGAGGGAGGGCCTTTGACTTCTGGCACAGGGCCTTGGGTGGTGCTGTGGGGGTGGTGCTGTGGGGGCGGTGCTGAGGGGGCCTTGGACACTCCGGGAGGAAGTGTGTTCAGGCCGAACAGCCTGGGCTTCTCAAACACCACCTTACAGAGACAGCAGAAGACGGGGCTGTGGGGGGAAATGTGTATACTGGGGAGTTGGAGGAACTGCCTGTTCTGTGCCTTCTCCTACCTCCCAGGACCCAGCCCAGGAGGCTGAACGTGGGGAAGTTATTCCAGCAGCATATCCTTCACCCACGACCGTTTCTGGAGAGCCCCAACCCCTCCATGCCCCTCCGAGCACCACCCTAGCACTCGCCATCCTGGGTGTGTGAGATGACCTCTGCCCTCCATCCGCTAGAGACGCCTGTTTGGCCAGGGCCAGCCCGCGGGACTGCAGCCTCCAGCATCTGTTCCTCTCTTCCAAAGGCAGCTTTGCCTCGGTTTCCTCACCTGTGAAATGGAGATGATGGTAGCATGGAGGCTTCCGGATGAGTCAGCTTGCCCAGGCTGAAATGTATTCTCAGAATTCCTTTTCTTGGGTGTGTCCTGTTAGCGTGGGTCACAGAGAGCTTCCCATGGGGGATTTGGGGGTGGATTCATTCTGATACTGTTGCATTTTTCAGGCTTAAAAAGGGGCCCAGCCCTGGGGCAGAAGAAAATCTGTGGGTCTAGGCAGATTTCTTGAGTACAAGAGAAGCCACAAATCCACAAACTTACTCAATGCCTGCTGACTCGCGGCATTGGTGTGAGGCGGTGGCCAGGCCTGCATCTGGCCGCCCTCCCCTGGAGCCTCCTTCAGTCTCCTGCCCCTGGGCCAGGCGTATGTGTTCATTTCCAGGACGAAGGATCCTGGCTTTGGCAGAATGCCCACACCACCAATTTCAGAAGCAGCAAGAACTGACATGGATTTCTGTCTGCCTGTCTGTCCTCGGGTCTCCAGCCGGTGCTGTGGATTCTGACTTGCCCTTGACCTCCCCCACTTTACCTCCATGCTTCCTTCCCAACCATCTCCCCAGAGAACTTCAAGCCCCAGCATCAGATGGGAAGACAGCCGCTTTATAGACACTGCTTATCCAGTGTCCACAACTGCCTGTCAAATCCCTGAAACAAAGCCCTTCACATGTACCAGAAGAATCTCTGTCTCTCTCTCTACCATCTATCTATCTACGTATCTATCTATCTGTCTATGTATCTATCTATGTATGTATTTATCTATCTCTATCTACTGTCTATTGTCTACCTCCTATCTACCATGTATCTTCTATTTACTATTTATTAATCATCTATCAATCTATCTGTATCTATCATCTGTCTACTATGTATTGTCTATCTCCTATCTACCTACTGTCTTCTATTTACTATTTATCTATCATCTATCTAATTTATCATCTATATTCTATCTCTATGTATCCATCATCTATCTACTATCTATTGTCTATCTCCTATCTATCTACCTACCTACTATCTTCTATTTACTATTTATCTATCCTTCCTATCTATCTATCTATCTATCTATCTATCTATCTATCTATCTATCTACTTGCTTCTCTGGCTAAACGCTGACCCAGGTAGACACGTATTGCTTCATGAGGTAGGAAACGAATGGAACCCAGATGCTTGAAAGTGTTTGGTCACTGTAGAGCAGTGGTTCTTCAACTTGAGCATGCATCAGAACCGCGTTGAGGGCTTCTTTTTTTTTTTTTTTTTTTTTGAGACGGAGTCTTGCTCTGTCGCCCAGGCTGGAGTGCAGTGGCCGGATCTCAGCTCACTGCAAGCTCTGCCTCCCGGATTTACGCCATTCTCCTGCCTCAGCCTCCTGAGTAGCTGGGACTACAGACGCCCGCCACCTCGCCCAGCTAGTTTTTTTTTTGTATTTTTTAGTAGAGACGGGGTTTCACTGTGTTAGCCAGGATGGTCTTGATCTCCTGACCTCATGATCCACCCATCTTGGCCTCCCAAAGTGCTGGGATTACAGGCTTGAGCCACTGCGCCCGGCCAGAGGGCTTGTTAAAACCCAGAGTGCTGGATCCCACCCCTGGAGTTTCTGGTTCTCAGGTCTGTAGTGGGGCCTGAGAATTTAACTGGTAAAGTTGCCCGGTGATGCTGACGCTTCTGGTCCGGGGACCATGCCTGAGAACCACCACTGTAAGGTGTTGTATGTGAAGGTGAGGGGTTACTGTGGCCACGCAGCGATCCCAGCAGGGCAGCTGCAGCAGTGCCTTTCCTGAGGCAACAGGAATCCGAGCAGTCTGAGGGCCCTCTAGGATCACAGGGCCAGGGAGGAGACACAGAGCCTTGTTCGAGTCTGCTCCTCAGCCTGCTTTGGGGACAAAAGCACAGGGCCTCTGCCTTCTGGGAGGCAGACTGGCGAGGGGGAGAGACCAGGCTCAGGAAGAGCAGACAAAAGGGTGAGTCCTGGCCCTGTCGTCCTGTAGCCGGTGTTCCCAGGCAAGCATCCTGCTCTGTGAGTCAGGGTAACGATGCCTCACTGGGTTTTCAAGAGGCGGATACAAACGAAGTCCCTGTTTCCCCGCGGCTCTCTGACTTGGCTTTTGCTATTGATTTAAAAATCGTTGAACCTAAGTTTGAGACTTTACATTGACCTGGACTGAGTTGAGTTTGGCTGGTTTTAATCCATCATCCCAGCCCGTTCCTGAGCCTTGAGCCTGTCATTTGGCACATGAGTGATCCCTCCCTAGTTACTGGTGACCTGCCCAGTCACTAGGGCAGTAACTAGGGCTATTCCTTCCTTCGCGTTGCTGACACTGGCTTGCATGTTTTAGCGCACACAGTGGGGTAGGGGAGTAGAGCTTGCTCCTGAAGTCAGGGAAGAGTTCTCGACTCAGCACTGTTGCAGCTCTGACCTGGGAAGCTGCCTTCGTAGTTTTAAGTGGGTCTTTGCACCCAAATTAGAAACACCTCACGCCTGTAATCCAACACTTTGGGAGGCCGGGGCGGGTGGATCACCTGAGGTCCGGAGTTCAAGACCAGCCTGACCAACATGGTGAAACCCTGTCTCTACTAAAATTACAAAATTAGCTGGGCGTGGTGGTGGGTGCCCGTAATCCTAGCTACTGGGGAGGCTGAGGCAGGAGAATCGCTTGAACCCAGGAGGCAGGGGTTGCAGCGAGCTGAGATCATGCCTTGCCCTTCAGCCTGGGCAACAAGAGCAAAACTCCATCATAAAATAAAATAAATAAAATAAAATAAAATAAAAATTTGAAGTTGTAGATGAGAGAAGAGTCCTCTGTACTGACCTTACTGGTTTGCTGCCCACCTGCACACTGACTGTGTGTGAGCCCAAAGCCGAGGGGACACCAGGCCTAAGATGTGGTTTCTGATTCCCAGGCAGCCCAGGTGACCAGCTTTGAGAGTGAGTGTTTGTGGTGTGGGTCCCCCCATCGCTACACTCTTCCCCATGAATAAACTACCAAGGGGCTAGAGAGAACTTGAGAACAAACTTCTTAGAACATTCACTGTTTTCAGGGATAGAGTGAGGCCCAAGGGGGAAAATAAGCAGGTGTTCCTCAGCAGGAAGGCACTGTGGGCGTCGGTCCCAAGCTGGACTGGCTGGACTGCAGGCTCATGACTTCTTCTCTTATGACCTCTGTCTCAGGACATTCTGGAACCAGGCTGCCTCCTTAAACCCGGACTTGCTGTTGTTCCTTCTTTTTCACCTCTGCCCAGATGTCTGACAGGTCTTGGATAAACTGTTGGATCTAGAAAGGCAAGGAGCCCAGAGTTAACTCTGCCCCCCAGAGGCCTCCCCCGTCCCAAGACGGAGCATCCCAGGCATTCACTTTTAAAGAGTTCACCATTGCTTTCCTGTGACTGACTTCTTTTTGAATTTTTATTTATTTATTTTTTTGATATGAGAGTCTTGCTCTGTCACTCAGGCTGGAGTGCAGTGGCGCGATCTAGGCTCACTGCAACCTCCGCTCCCTGGGTTTAAGCGATTCTCGTGTCTCAGCCTCCTGAATGGCTGGGATTACAGGTACCTGCGACCATGCCCGACCAATTTTTGTGTTTTTGGTAGAGATGGGGTTTCACCATGTTGGCCGGGCTGGTCTCGAACTACTGACCTCAAGTGATCCACCCGCCTCGGCCTCCCAAAAGGCTGGGATTACAGGCATGAGACACTGTGCCCGGCCATGACTGACTTCTTGAGGAGGCCACTTTCTCTCATATGACAATGTTTTGAGGTGAAATTGAGTGTCAGGTGTAGGCAATTAGAAGCAACAAACGGATGGAGTTAGGAACTCCCGGAGGCAGACCTGGTGATGTATGAAGTCCAGGCTGAGAGTCGAGCAGGAGGGAGAAGAAAGAAAGGGTCACAAGCAGGCTAGTGGGTGAAAAGGATTTCGCAGGCAGGGTCCTGTCGGCGTGGGCAGACCGCCTTCCACAACTTCACCACCCTCAATGTGGTCGTGCACTCGAAACCCAGGGCTGATGCTCATCATGATAACCTTCAGTCATGAGAAGGAATGGAAACTCTGTTCACTGGCTTCTGTTTTAAAGAGCACGCAGTCAGCATGACACCGAAAAGGGCACTGCTCCAGAAGTCAGATGACCTAGCTGGGCCCCCATCACGGTTCTGGGACAATCACTCCATCTTTCTGAGACTCAGTTTCTTCATCTTTAATAAGGAGAGAGGGAGAAAAGATTGGCCCAGATAGCCTCTAAGATATCAGTTCTAACGCAAACCAAAACCACAGTGAGATACCATCTCACACCACTCAGAATGGCTAGCTACTATTAGAAAGTCAGAAAAATTACAGATGCTGCTGAGGTTGTGGAGAAAAGAGAACATTCATACACTGTTGGTGGAAGTGCAATTAGTGCAACCATTATGGAAAACAGCGTGGCGATTCCTCAAAGAGTTACAATAGAACTACCGTTCAACCCAGCAGTCCTATTACTGGGTATATAACCAAAGGAATATAAATCGTTCTATCATAAACACACATACACGGGGATGTTTACTGAAGCACTATTCACAATAGCAAAGAGAATCAACCTAAATGCCCATCAATGGTAGACTGGATAAAGAAAATGTGGTACTTATACACCATGGAATACTATGCAGCCATAAAAAAGAATGAGAGCATGTCCTTTGCAGGAACATGGATGGAGCTGGAGGTCATTATCCTTAGCAAACTAAGGCAGGAACAGAAAACCAAATACTGCGTGTTCTCACTTATTAGTGGGAGCTAAATGATGAGAACACATGGACACAAAGAGGGGAACAGCACATACTGGAATCTGCTTGAGGGTGGAGAGTGAGAGGAGGGAGAGGATCAGAAAAAATGACTATTGGATACGAGGCTTAATACCTGAGTGATGAAATAACCTGTAGAACAAACACTTGTGATGTGAATTTACCTACATAACAAACCTGCTTGGCCAGGCGCGGTGGCTCACGCCTGTAATCCCAGCACTTTGGGAGGCCGAGGGGGCAGATCACGAGGTCAGGAGATCAAGACCATCCTGAGTAACACAGTGACACCCCATCTCTACTAAAAATACAAAAAATTAGCTGGGCATGGTGGCGGTTGCCTGCAGTCCCAGCTACTCGGGAGACTGAGGCAGGAGAATGGCATGAACCCAGGAGGTGGAGCTTGCAGTGAGCCGAGATTGTGCCACTGCACTCCAGCCTGGGGGACAGAGCGAGACTCCGTCTCAAAACAAAACAAAACAAAACAAAACAAAAAAAAAACCCACACAAATAACAAACCTGCTCATGCACTCCTGAATCTAAAATTTAAAAAAAAAAAAAATTAAAAAAAAAAAAAGGATTTCAGTTCTAAAACTTCTCCTTTTCAAGGCTGTCTCTGAAGATGGAACTACACAGACTTTGTCCAAAACTCTCGACAACTGTCAGCTGCTGATACTGTTACCATTACCAGTATCATTCCCATTTTGCAAATGAGAAAACAGAGAGTCAGTGAATTAAAGCGGCTTTCCCAAGATGACAGAGAAGACAGGTCAGCATTTCCTGAGCTATGTTTTTTTCATAAGTGGTCACGTGCCCCAAAGGAGTTCTGTGGCCAAGTCAGTTCTAGAAACGCTGTCTGCTGGGAGCATCTCAGGGCACAGAACTATAGCAAAGACTCCTGGTCCTGTTTGTGTTTTTAATCTTATCTTCGTTTAATTTAGAGTTTCTAAATGTATTAGTCTACGGAGTCCTTGTATTCCCCCAGGACACAATGTCTCAGGATTCAGTTTGGAAAGTGCTTGTTCAGATAGTTTGGCTTTTCTTCAGGGATAATGCCAAACCTTCCATGACACGCTCTATGGAATTCAAATGACTTGGTCTTCTGCAGAATCGCTTTTCCTAAGCTGTCCTATGCACCACGTTCCTTGTTCTGTATAAGCAGCTGCCTTACAAAGCCAGTGCCTGCATTGGTTGCAGGGATGCTGTTGAGAGCATTATTCATAGTGTCAATGAAGGCTCATCGAGAAATTTCAGTGAGAACTAAGTGCCGGGAAAAGGTGCGCTGTCTCGGAGGAAACCTTATATTTTCTTATTCTGGTATAAGAGCTGCAGGTGGCTTTTCATTCGGGTTCCCGACAAGCTCAGAGCCCCTGTCTAAGACCCTTAAGAACCAAGGGCAGTCTGTATTTCTCTCCATCCTCGACCTCTGATTTCAACTTGTACTTTCCCAGGTCCTCAATTTTAAATCTTTAGGCTACTTGGTCATGTGTATTTCCGTGAGTAGGTTCATCTCCTATGGGAATGAAGTGAGATATTTTCAAATAACTTTTGGGCAAATCTGAAGTTCTCCTGGAGAGGTGAATCGAGAGGGATTCAGGAACTCAAAATTTGGAGTGGATGGACTAGAAGCTACGGTCTCAGGAGGAGATGTGCCTGTGGGAGTGAGCTGCTGGAGGGCGGCATCTCCCACTGAACCTGGAGATGGAGTCTTGCTCTTGTGGCCCGGGCTGGAGTGCAATGGCACCATCTCGGCTCACTGCAACCTTCGCCTCCTGGATTCAAGCGATTCTCCTGCCTCAGCCTCCCGAGTAGCTGGGATTACAGGTTCCTGCCACGATGCCTGGCTAATTTTTGTATTTTTAGTAGAGATGGGATATCACCATGTTGGCCGGGCTGGTCTCGAACTCCTGACCTCAGGTGATCCACCCACCTCGGCCTCCCAAAGTGCTGGGATTACAGGTGTGAGCCACCGTGCTGGGCACTCCTGCTGCATCTTTCTTTACAACAGCTAAGGGCAAGGGCCTGAGGACCTCTGGGAGGCTGAGGGGAGGGGGCCTGAGGATTTCTGGGAGTCTCTGTAGACCCTATTCTGGGGGACAGGGGTTTTTGAGGCCAAAACTCTTTTTACGATAATATTAACATGTTATTTGCCTTTTGTCGCTCTTATTCTCTCACGAGTACACAGTGGCATTTTCCAGAGACGAGTTTTCATGACACATGCTGTCACAACAGAATGAACGCAGGAGTGGACGTGAGCACCTGCCTGTCCTCTGTTAAACCAGACGTTAAAGGGGTTTGCAAGTAATGCCACTCTTCTCACAAAACACTTTCGAAACTTTTTTTCATAAAAAATGCTATTTCTGTTAACATACTTTTTATCATTATTTAAAAATGAATGAATTAAACAAATATTTTGAAATTTTCTGTTTTAATTTCTAGGATGGCAATTATCAATAGATACAATCTCATAAAGAAAAGCTTTCTGGGAGTTTTCAATAAACTGTAGGCATATAAAGGCTAAATGATGAGACTTGCTTCTTCCAGAACACACTTGCTTACAAATACCCTCCTTTGGGCTATAAAATAATTCTGTTCAAACATGCTTTAAAATGTAGGCTAATAGTTTGTTTTAGGGGACTCCTTTTTCCTAGCTGTGTATATTTCATGAGTTTCACTTTTTTTTTTGTTTTTTAAAGTAGGGAAAGTGTCTCTCAATTACTTTTTTTTTTTTCTTTTTTTTGAGGCTGGCCTTGAACTCCCAACCTCAGGTGATCCACCCACCTCGGCCTCCCAAAGTGCTGGGATTACAGGTGTGAGTCACCGTGCCCGGCCCCAGTTTCTCTTTTTAACAAAGTGTGGGTCTCAAGCTCACGCCTTCAGCAAGCCACAGTATCTCACTAGAATTTAATAAGGCTGTTTTGCACAACTAATGGATTCAATAGTGGGTTCCTGCTACTGCTCTCTAGACTGGGGCTAAAAAGGGTTTTGCTGCTAATGCAACGGTTCTCAAAGTATGGAACCCGAACCAGCCGTGTCACTTGGGAACTTGCTGAAAATGTAAATTCCTGGGTTCTCATCTCAGATCCTCTGAGTCAGAGACTCTGGGGGTGGAGCCCAGTAATACTTCTCACCCTCCCAGGTGATCCTGATGTTGTTAAATTTTGAGAGTTCCTGCTCTGCTGCTCTGTTGGGTTCATTCTTCTACCCAACCACTGGCAACCTCCTCAGCCCAGCTGACCCCACGGGCCCAGTACCTGTCCCCTCCTCCTACCATGTCCAGCTGCTTGTGGGTGTCCTCCAGGGCCACCTCGGTCACCTCCTTCAGCTGCTTGCTCACGATCTGGAAGAGGTTCAGCGTGGCCATCTTAATAGTGCCAAGCAGGAGCGTCTTCTTGGCTGCCGTGTTCTGGATGTGTGCCCAGCGAGATTCCTGGGGAGGGGATAAGGACGGGGCATGAGCACAGCATGTGGTGTGTGTGTGCGTGTGTGCGTGTGTGTGTGTGTGTGTATGCATGCTCAGGGCCCTCACTCACCCAGTGCCCGGGCGCCCCCTGGCCTGCCCCGGGCCCCTCACCCAAATGATGACATTGCTGCGGGCATGGTCGAAGCGCATCTGCAGCCTTGCCAGCTCATTGTTTTGCTGCAGGATCTCATCATCCTTTTCCTCCATGTAGCGCGCCAGCCGGGCCTTGGCGCGCTCGATCTTCTCCTGGCCCTCCTGCGCAGACTGCATGAGGTCGTGGTGCATGCTCACCAGCGTCTTGTAGCGCGCAATCACCTCATGGATCTCCTCGAACTGTGGTCAGGGGCTCAGGTCAATGCACAGCCAGCCCCGGGGGCCTGAGGGAGCCACCCAGTCCTGCCGACCCCCAGCCTGGAATGCCCGGACACCTGGACACCTGGGCAGGCAGGCCCTTGGCCAGGGTCATGGCCAGAGGCTGTGAGGGACGCTGGGGTCCCGCCGCCTGCTTCTCCTGGGTTTGTATGGGCCATGGTACGTTTGTTGGGCAGAGGGATGTACAACTGGGCCAGGGATTTTCAATTTTAAGTGCATGTGAGAATCACCTGCAGGGGCTTTACAAAGGACACCTGCCAGTCTCCACCCCCGCAGATTCGGATGAAGAAACAAGTCTTCTGTGGTCTCTGGCATCTGAATGTTGCAAAAGATCCCCAGGTGGTTCTAGGCACAGCCAGGTTGATAATTGCTGATGGAAGGCAATTTGCAACGTCTCCCGAGGCAAGAATTTCCTATTCAACAAGATTGTACCAGGAACCACTTACAAGCCAGGAGCTATGCTAAATGCTAGGGAAATAGCAGGAGATAGGAAAACCAGACTCTGCTCTTAGGAAGCTTACAGCTTGAGGGGTGGCATGGAGGACAGACAGACAAGGAAACAGTCAGTTACAACAGCAAGAAAAGCCCTCCCTAT
This sequence comes from Theropithecus gelada, assembly GCF_003255815.1. Taxonomy (NCBI): domain Eukaryota; kingdom Metazoa; phylum Chordata; class Mammalia; order Primates; family Cercopithecidae; genus Theropithecus; species Theropithecus gelada. The sequence continues at coordinate 65,034,403 of NC_037684.1, forward strand.
GACTGGGGGATGGGGCAGGACGGGACTCTGGGAAAACCTTCAAGTTGGTCATCTCTGGTAGTTATGCATTTGCTGAGGGAGAAGCAGGGGCTGGAGAGGGTGCTGGTGGGGCAGGTGGCCTGCCAGACTCAGCTCACCTCCCCCAGCCTGGTCCAGAATCATGCCACTCCAGCCCTAACCCTCAGGTCCCACTCAGTAGAATAGAAGTCCTGAAACCCACGCTCTTTAGAAGGCAGCACGAACCCCATTTCTGTGATGCCAAGTTGCCTTCCTAGGGGCTTATCAAAGCGTGCCTTTCAGCCACCCAGGGGAAACTTCCCGAGCACCTTCTCCATCTCATGACATCTCCAGTGATGGATGCATGTCCTGGGAACTGCCCTGCTGGCCTTTCCCCAAATATGCCTCTTTGGGGAAGGGCCACACAGCCCAGCACTGAAGGAGGTAGGAACAGCCAGAAAAGGTTTCTTGGGAGAAAGGGTGGCTGAAATGAGACGGGAGGTATGAATAGAAGATAGCCAGCAAAAGCAGGTGTAGGGAGGTGAGGCAGTGCTACAGGTGAAGGCGACAGCCTGGGCAAAGATGAATGGAATATGGGGTGGTTTGTTCAGGATGCTCAAGGTAGCCTGAGTTCAAGATGGGGAGGGAGAGATTGAGAAGAAGAAGAAAGGAAGAAGAAAGAAGAAGAAAGAATGAGGGAAGGAAGAAGGGAGAAGGGAGAAGGGAGAAGGGAGAGGGAGGAGAAGAAGAAGAAGAAGAAGGAGGAGGAGGAGGAGGAGGAGAAAAGAGAGAGAGGGAGGGAGGAAGGAAGGAAAAGAAAAAAAAGAAAGAGGGAGAAAGGAAGGGAAAGAAAAAAGAAAGAAAGGAGAGAGAAAGAAAAAGAAAGAAAGAAAAAAGAAAAAGAAAACAAGCAAGCAAGCTCAGTAAACCTTGGGAAGGAGTGTGGACTTTATCCATTGAAGGATTTTAAGAAGTAAAGAGACAATTCACGTCTGCATTTCTGAAAGTTCATCTGGCACACAGTGCAACAGCATACCACAGTTCAAATAAATGGACCACGTCAGAGTTACTAGGAACACACCTCTAAAACTTAATGCTGATGTCAAAAGGATTTAGGTGCCAAATCGAAGAGCCTCCCACTGCCCAAAGATGAGATGATTTGAACATTAGTAAGAATAAGTGCAAAGGATTAAAACATATCAAATATGTTAAAAATCCATAAGTTCATAAGGATACTAGAAACATTACAGGTCAGTGCTACAGAACCAATTCATTATTCGGAAAACTAAATAAAGCGTTTAACAAACTTTCTCTGTGAGAGCCACGTAGTAATCAAATGGTTGATGAAGGAAAGGGTCTCTTTATGAAGTCCTTTTCTTTACGGTAGTATTCTAGCAAAGAAATGAGGAAAGGTTGCTAGTGAGTGTCTTCCCCCAACCATTGAGGAAACCAGTATTCTGACTTCTATCAATAAAGATTAATTTTACCTGTTTTTAAACACATCAGTGGAATCATACGATATAACCTGTTTTATGTGTGGCTTAAGAAGCATATCAACTAAGGGCAGTGTGAGGACCTTATATGGACTCTCATTGGAACAAACCAACTGTACAAAAAGCATCCGTGCAATAATCTGTCTTAAAAGACAGGTCTCACTCTATTGCTCAGGCTGGAGGATGGTGGCATAAACACAGCTCCCTGCAGCCCTGACCTCCTGGGCTCATGGAATCCTCCTGCCTCAGCCTCCCAAGTAGCTGGGACCCACATGTGTGTACCACCAATCCTGACTGATTTTTAAAAATTTTTTTGCAGAGTTGGGGGGGTCTCATTTTGTTGCCCAGGCTGGTCTTGAACTCCTGGGCTCAAGTGATCCTCTCACCTCAGCTTCCCAAAGCACTGAGATTATAGGCATGAGCCACTACACTTGGCCCATTTTGTGCAATAAATGATACTATATTTGATGTTAAGGAATTACTATCAATTTTATAGTAGGTGTGACAATGGTGTTGTAGTTATTTTAAAAAGAGCTCTCATCTCTTAGAGATACATACTGCAGAGAGACACAAATGGATGAAAATATATTGTTTGCTTCAAAATGGCAGAGGTGGGAAAGTGTGGGGGACATGACTATGAATTAATCGTTATTAGAATCAGGTAATGAGCAACAGGTGTTCAATAGACTATTGTCTTTACTTTTGTGTATGCTTAAAAAATTCCGTATAAAAAGTTACAAAACATTAAATGTGACAAAATAATAAAAAGAAGCATGATTTGAGGTTTTTTTTTTTTTTTTTTAGATGGAGTCTAGCTCTGTCGCTCAGGCTGGAGTGCAATGGCACCACCTTGGTTCACTGCAACCTCTGCCTCCCGGGTTCAAGTGATTCTCCTGCCTCAGCCTCCAGAGTAGCTGGGATTACAGGCACCCGCCACCATGCCCAGCTAATTTTTGTATTTTTAGTAGAGACAGGGTTTTACTGTGTTGACCAGGCTGGTCTCGAACTCCTGACCTCGTGATCTGCCCACCTTGGCCTCCCAAAGTGCTGGGATTACAGGCATGAGCCACTGTGCCTGGCTATTTGACAATTTTGGTTTTTGTTGTTGTTGTTGTTGTTTTTTTTTTTTTTTGAGACGGAGTCTCACTCTGTTGCCCAGGCTGGAGTGCAGTGGCCGGATCTCAGCTCACTGCAAGCTCCGCCTCCCAGGTTTACGCCATTCTCCTGCCTCAGCCTCCCGAGCAGCTGGGACTACAGGCGCCCGCCACCTCGCCCGGCTAGTTTTTTGTATTTTTAGTAGAGACGGGGTTTCACCATGTTAGCCAGGATGGTCTCGATCTCCTGACCTTGTGATCCGCCCGTCTCGGCCTCCCAAAGTGCTGGGATTACAGGCTTGAGCAACCGCGCCCGGCCTATTTGACAATTTTTGACAGCAGAATACTCAAATAAAAAGTTACAAAAAGTTAAATGTTACAAAATGTTACAAAATAATAAACACAAGCATGAGGAGAATTTTTAAAAGTGGGATACTCCTGATGTCTGAGGAGAGATGAAGAAGCATAAGATTTGGAAGGACACAAAGGATTTCATTTATTGGATTTCAATTATCGGTAGTGTTTGATTTAAGACAAAAGAACTGGGGGCAGATGGGAAAAATACGAAGCTTTAGCAAAGCTGTGTGATGAGTACTTGGTTGCTGTTATGTGTGTCTCTATACTCTCCGGTATGCTTAAAGTATTTTGAACAAAATAAACAAAGAAGAAAAAAGAGAAAGAGAGGGGGGTGGGGAGAATGCCAAACAGGCTGGCCAGGAATGACGCGGAGTTGAACTCCAGACGAGGTACCACTGGTGGCCTGGATGAGGAAGGGGCAGGGGCTGGATTCCAGAAATACTTCCAAGGCAGAACAGACCAGATCTGCGGATTGATAGCTGTAGCACTGAGCAGGAGGGAGGAGCCAAGGAGGCCCGAGTTCTGGCGGGGCTGTGAGTGGGTGGTCCTGCCTTTCACCAGCACAGGACGGGCCAGTGGCAGGGCTGTCCTGGGGGTGGCAGGAAGCAGATGAGATGAGTGTGCACGGGATGAGTTAAACGTGGGGGTCTCAAGCTTAGCGGGGAGACACAGGCCAATTTCCTCCATTCTAAGATACATATTTTACCAACTCTGAATTCAAGACACATCTTACAATTTTTTTTGGTTTGTTTGTTTTTGAGACGGAGTTTCCCTCTTGGCCCCCAGGCTGGAGTGCGATGGCGTGACCTCGGCTCACTGCAACCTCCTCCTCCGGGGTTCAAGCGATTCTCCTGCCTCAGCCTCCTGAGTAGCCAGGATTACAGGCGCCTGTCACCACGCCCGGCTAATTTTTGTATTTTTAGTAGAGACGGGGTTTCACCATGTTGGTCATGCTGGTGTTGAACTCCTGACCTCAGGTGATCCACCCGTCTTGGCCTCCCGAAGTGCTGGGATTACAGGCGTGAGCCAGAGTGCCTGGCCATATCTTGTAATTTATCTGCAGTTTTAATCTGGTAGTCCCTCCTTACTTCCTGCCCGCCCTCCCTCAAACAAACCCCAACCATGAAATGAACCCCTGACCTTACAGTACGTAGCACCTTTGAGTAGAGGAAATAATGCAGAGGTGGGACTCACGCATGAGTAAATTAGGTTAGTGGTGTGATATGGAAATTGTGGGAACTGTGAACAGTTGTGCATCCTGTCGCCCCTCTCCTCGGAGGACATGGATCCACACCCCTGGAGCGGGTGCCTCCATCTGCCCTAGTGAGGGGCCCTCTTGGCTGTTGGTCACATGGGGGAGGAGATGTGACATGAGTGGCATCCATGGGAGGCTCTGGACATTGCTCAGAAGAAAAGTGTAGGATTGCTCACGCCTGTAATCCCAGCACTTTGGGAGGCCAAGGCAGGCAGATCACGAGGTCAGGAGTTCGAGACCAGCCTGGCCAACATGGTGAAACCCCGTCTCTACTAAAAATACAAAAATTAGTTGGGCATGATGGCGAGTGCCTGTAATCCCAGTTACTCGGGAGGCTGAGGCAGGAGAATCACTTGAAAATGGGAAAGTGGAAGTTGCAGTGAGCCGAGATCAAGCCACTGTACTCCATCCTGGGCAACAAGAGCCAAACTCTGTCTCAAAAAAAAAAAAAAAAAGGGGGAGGATCTGAGACAGAGAACCTGGACCCACCCACCACATAAGGACCTGGGAAGAGGCCGGGCGTGGTGGCTCACACCTGTAATCTCAGCACTTTGGGAGGCCGAGGCAGGCAGATCACGAGGTCAGGAGATCGAGACCATCCTGGCTAACACGGTGAAATCCCGTCTCTACTAAAAATACAAAATATTAGCTGGACGTGGTGGCGGGCGCCTGTAGTCCCAGCTGCTCGGGAGGCTGAGGCAGGAGAATGACGTGAACCCGGAAGCTGGAGCTTGCAGTGAGCCGAGATTGCACCACTGCACTCCAGCCTGGGCAACAGAGCAAGACTCTGTCTCAAAAAAAAAATAATAAATAAAATAAATAAAAGAAGGACTGGGAAGAGGCGCCCCCACCCAAGAAGCCTGAGAAGGAGGGGGCAGAGGTAGGACAGAGAGGGAGGTGCCACCGAGTTGAGGGCAGAGGGGGGTTTCTGGGAGGGACATCTCAGTGTCAGACGCCGCAAGAGGCGCAGCGGAACTAAGAAGTTCCCTGGGCTACGGCCGCAGGGACTGCAGGGAGAGCCCTTGTCAATGGCACTGTGGGGCCCACTGAAGAGTGGCTGAAAGCAAAGGCTCTCCTCACTGATGAGCTGTGAGACTCTGAGCAGGTGACTTAACCTCTCGGAGCCTCCATTTCCTTCTCTGGAAGGGATGGTCAGCTTGGGTTCTCCCTGGGGCTGACCAGCAAACTGAATGAAGCTGCCCGTGTGAAGCACCAACCCCGGGGCCCAGCACAAACCAGGCACCCCAGTTCTGCAGGGGGTTGGGTGTTGTTCCAACTCCTCTCCCTTCCTCTCCCCAATTTACTCTCCAGTAAACAGAAGACGCTGAAAGGAGGGGACGCAGGGATACAGGGAGGCCACGTGTTGATACACACACGCGCACACACACGCACACACACACACACCCCCCTGTAGACAGACACAGCCACGGACACACATGTAGACATAAACACATAACTCACGCAAGACGATACACAGTTGTGACTCACACAGACACACAAAGGACAGCTCTAGGCCCCACCCCTTGAGAAAATCTTCCAGCCTCACCAGAGGCTTCTTTTAGCTGCTCCCCACTGCCCCCTAGGGCTGGCTGCATCTCCTCGGAGCAGGGTACCCATCCTGCAGAGTCCGTGAGGCCCAGAGGGTCCAGAGTCCCCAGCCAGCTGAGCCTGAACTCCACCCCAGGGCCCGGGGAAGAGGAGGCCCGGGGAAGAGGAGGTGGGACTGAGGAAGGTGCCAGGGCTGGACCCCCAGGCTCCTTGGACTCACCTCGGAGTTCTCCACCACCTTCTCTAGGTACTTGTTGAAGATGGAGTAGTCCTGCAGCTTGGCACTCAGCCGCTGGTGCTCCAGCCGCAGCGCCACCATCTCCTGCTTGCCCTTGCTCAGCTCCTGCATGTGCTGGCGCTTGAGTTCTCGTTCCTTGTTGGCTTTCTTCATGGCGCGGATCCGTTTCTGGTCGTTCTCCTGGGGCCGGGGGAGGCGGTGCTGGTCAGGAAGCCTCTCCCGGCCCTCCCGGGGCCCAGGCCTTCCTGGGGCTGGTGGTGCCCTCAGACCCCTCTGTCTGCACAAACCATCCTGGCAACAGGCAGAGATTGCTGGGCCACCCATGGGGCAGAAGAGGGGTGAAGGAAAAGGCTCTCCAGGGTTATTTGAACCTGGTTGAAGAGATTTCTGTGGACTGGGGTGGGGCTCAGGGGGCTGTGAGGACAGAGGTTTAATCCAAAGTCAAGAGGTGACCTGGGGTCGGCAGGGGGCAGACGGGAAATGGTTCTTTCCTGTGGGACTTGGGCTCTGGACTTCAGAGAGTGGACTGGGGAAGACCTACATTGCACTGGGCTCAGAGTCTGGAAGAACTCAACCCCTGAGAAGACTAAGAAAGTCCAGAAGTGGGAGCGGGAACCCTCCTGACAAAGCTTCTGTGGTTTCTGTTCTTAGCGGTGGCCATTTTCCATGGAGCAGAAGGACCACTCCCAGACCAGAGCCGGGAGGTGGGAATTTTCTCCCGATTTGGTACTCGGTGCCTCCATTTTCCCAGCTGTGGAAATGGGAGGCAGGAGCCCCTCTCCCTTTCACAAGCTGGGGCAACAGGGCTGGAGCTCCAGGAAGAGGAGAGATGCGATGTGCCTGGTACCGTAGGGCCTGGGGAGTAAGGCCACTGGGAGAGCATGCTCCTAGGAGCTCAGACTGGCATCCCGCTGAGGGAGGAGATGGAACAGGCAGTTCGATGCCCAGAGGACAGAACGAGGCTGTTACCGCAATCAATCCAATCCTGCCTCTTTCTTCTGCAGAGCCCTCCCCTAAGATTAGAGGCAAGCCCACCCCTCGCCCTGTGTGGCTCCTTTCCCCCTTCAGGGGCTCCTGTGATTCCACATGGACGGGCGTATGTGGTGGTGGCACTTGGAGGCCACTGAGGGAGGTGCATGGAGGATCTGTATGCTGCCCTGTAAGCCCAGGAGAGGACTGAGGGGGTCTAAACCAGTGACTTTCAAATCCACCTGGTCATCAGAACTGCCTGGGGAGCTTTTAAAAAAATATAGAAGCCTGGGCCCAATCTCAGACGTGCTGAAAGCAACAAGGGAAGCCCCTGGGGTCTGTATTTGTAGCAAACTCTCTGGGAATTGAAGCTACCGACCCTCTGAGAGCCATTTGGAGAAATCATGCCCAAATCTTCTGTCCCAACCACTCCGTAACTGTTTCTCTGGCTGCTAAGAAGAACTGGACCTCTGGAGGATGTGCCAGTCCAAGGACTTCCTGTCCCACATGGCTTAGGCACAGAGCAGGAAGGAAGGTGCTTCACAGTGAGGCTTCTGTGTGGCCGACGGCAATCATTACCCACTCCCGGAGCTGGACCAGGCCCTTCAGGGCCATGTAAGTGCAAACTGGAGTGGGTCTGGATACATCTGAACTTTTAAGATGATTAAATTGCTCCACTAAGGACTGAAGTGAGAGAGGGTGTCTTGGAATGGACTCTGGTGCCTGGTCCTTCAACCATCCCCTGCCCGGACCTTCAGTGCAAGGACAAGGATGGAGGGGTGGGGTGGGTGGAGGGACTAAAACTGTCCCATTCATCACTGTATTCCCCAAGTGTTTAGTCCTGACTGTAGCATCTTCATTCATTCATCCATGCGTTCATTTACTGGAGAAACTGTACGTCCTAGGTACTGGAAAGGAAATAGGAACCAGCCATCTAGAGGGAGCAGAGACTGACAGGTAAATGGAAAATTACAAACGGAGACAGGTAGGGGACATAAAGGATGCCTAGGGAGGTGCCAGGCAATGTTGAAGCACTAAGGATGCTTTTAACTCAGGGCGAGGAGTCTGCAGAAGCGAGGAGGAGGAGCGGTAGTTTGCCCACCTGCGCAGTGTGGATCCCCCGGCCACTGTGGCTGCCCACACCCCTTCAAACCTGGATGAACTGCTCAAACTTCTGGATGTGAGCCTTCAGCTGGGCTTCCTTAACGCCCAGTTCCTCCCAGCGCAGGTTCAGGGTTTCCATTCTGCGCTGAAACATCTTTGGGGTGGGGGTTAGGGGTGGGGGAGCAGAGAGGTCAGGAGGGCCTCTGACAAGAGTACCGAGGAAGACCCCTGCCCCAGAGGCTCCATGCCCAGGCTCGAGGGTCCACAGGAGCCTCCCACTTTCTATCCCATGCCTGGCTCAGAGCAGAGCATACCTGGACAGTGGTACCCCCAAGACCCAGATCCTTTCTGTTCTCCCCAAAGGGACCAGACCACCACAGAGGACTCCTGGCTCTAGCCACCCCACCCAGACAATGGAGGGCTGTGTACAGGCTCTCCCAGTGCCCCAGCCCACTCTCCTCCTTTCCTGCCCCTCTGCACTCCATCCCCGAGTCCCCACCTTCTTCTTCTGCAGCATATTATGATGCATGATTTTCGTCTCCTTTTTCTTCTCCAGTAGCCGGATAGATGGGGACTCCGACTGTCCCTGAACATTGGGGAGTTTCCTGTCCAAGATGTGAACACAAAAGGTCTGTGTGTTCTGAGAAGGGGTAGGCTGGGGCTGGGAGTAACCCGTGGAGACAGATACCCATGGGGAAGGAGGGGGCCTCTCTCCCTTTCCGAGGGAAGGAGTGTTGTGTTGAGAAGCACAGAGGGCCATGCAGGAGCGAGCTGGGGAGGGTGACGGGGTGGAGACCAGCGTGATGGGGTGGACTGATGCCAGGGTTATTTGGGGCACTGGGTTACAGGAGAGGAGGGGACAGACAGGTTGGAAGATGAGGCATGGGGTGGGCGTGAGTGGTCCCAGGCACAGAGGGATGGGCAAGCCGGGCCTCAGCCACTCACTGGAGCATCTGCAGCAGCCGCTCCCCGTACTGCAGCCGGAAGTACTCGGCCAGGTCTTCCTCTTCCATGATACCCAGACTCATGGTGGCAGTGACCTCACGGCCCAGGCAGCTGACTCTTCACAGTGAAATGGTGGGTAGCAGAGCCACAGGTGGCTCAGGGGTGCTGGCTGCGCTCTTGCTTCTCCCTTCGGCCTTCAGGGTCCCACAGATGATAGTGTTCGAGACTCCACAGAAGGTGGCTGGAGACAGGATGGGCCGCTCAGGACGATGCGCTGGGGCAGTGATGGGAGATGTGGTTACCTAGCAACAGGCTGCCTGGTTCTGTGGCCCACACATGGAGCCCAGGCGCTGCCCTCTGCCCCCTGCCCCCATTGGTCCTCCCCTTGCTGGGGTCATGCTCTTGCTCCTGCCCTTAGCCCTCAGGAACTCTGGGAAGGCGTTAGGCCTGCTTAGCTGCTGGTTGCCATGGAGCCCAGAGCCAGGAGGCAGCTTTGGATGAGTGTGGCTGAGAAGGAGCATTGGGTAGAGGAGCGGTCTTGTGCGGGCGCCCTGCTCCTGGGGCCTCCCCGGGGTTCAGGTGTGGGTGAGGGTGAGGGAGGGGCCGGGCCTTGGTCGGATGGCGGTGAAGAAGAGCAGAGAAAGAAAGGAGGCGCTTAGCGGCAGCAGGGGTGGAGTCTCGAGGAGGCCGGAGGTTAGAAACCAGGCGGCGACGGGCCCAGCACGCGGTGGTGAGGGGCAGGGTAAGGGGGGACGGGTGGCGGGTGCGCAGAGACAGGCACAGGAGGAGGGCCCAGTCCAGGTCCCTCGGAGGAAGAGACTTGGGGCCTGCGCCAATTTTTTTTTTTTTTTTTTGAGACGGAGTCTCGCTCTGTCGCTCAGGCTAGAGTGCAATGGCGGGATCTCACCCCACTGCAACCTCTGCCTCCAGGGTTCAAGCGATTCTCTTGCCTCAGCCTCCCGACTAGCTGGGACTACAGGCGCCCGCCACAACGCCCGGATAATTTTTGTATTTTTAGTAGAGACGGGGTTTCGCCATGTTAGCCAGGCTGGTCTCGAACTCCTGACCTCAGGTGATGCGCCCGCCTGGGCCTCTCAAAGTGCTGGGATTACAGGCCTGAGCCACCGCGCCCGGCCCTGCGCGTTTTTGTTTGCAGAAACTTAAAATAGGAAGAAATGCCAAAACACGGTAACGGAAATGACCCTATTTAAAGTGTTGACTCCGTGGTGGCCGCCTTCCTTGATCCCGTCAGGCTGCATGAACTCATCTGGCCGGAGGTCGGACGTCTTCGCGTGGGACGGCGGGTGTGCGGCGGACGCCCTGGGGTCTCTGGCTGGACTCTGGCCGTGACCTTGAGCATGCTCCCACCGAGTGCAGGCTCCCTGTGCTCTCTGCCTCCCTCCCTCCCTCCCACGCCGGCCACGCCGCCCGTTCCGCTCCTCTCTGTCTGGGACGCGGAGCGGGGTGGGGTGCGTGGGCTGCGGTGGGCTAGGGGTCTCGGGCGGGGGCGTGTCCCGAGCGCGGCCAGCCCGCCCCGCCGGATTGCCGGTCGTCTGGCGCCCCCTGCTGGCCGTGCGCCGCCCGCTCCATCCCCGCCCAGGAGGAAGAGGAGACGTGGTGGGGTGGCGCGTCTCCTCTTCCTTCCCCGCACCCCAGCCCTGCTTTCCTCCCACGCTCCGCCGGAGCCTCCCATCCAGAGCAGGCCATCATACACACCTGTCGCTTCCAGCCAGCCCAGTGGGCTCAGCAGAGAAAGCAAGACAATCCCCACTCCACGATGCAAGCTCCTGGGAGGGGCACGTTTCCTTGTTTATCCAGAGAGGCTGGCACAGTCAATCTGGGGTTCCCCTCCCTTTCTCTGAGGTCGTAGCTCAGCCTGGGGGCTGTGCAACACCAGCCCTTGAGGAGGAAGCCATCTGTTTCTGGAATCACCGGTCCCCCCGGTATATGAGGCATATCCCTGATTGTCCGTGAAATCAGGTGGTTCAGGGCCAGGTTGGGCCATACAGGTAGCTGTAAGACATCCTCTGCTCCTGCCCAGGGATTTCCTCGTATCTGGAAGCTCTTTCTGCTGCTTGATTTGGTGCCTATCATGGGAATTTTCATGGTCTTGATCCTCGCACACCACCAGCCCTCTCTGGAGTCTTACTGCCCTCCTCGGGGCCCTGAGCAAGACGCAGGGCTGTCTGGGATTTACAGAGGTCTGTCCTATCCCCATTTTTCCCTTCCCTTCCCTTCCCCCCCTTCCCCTCCCCTTCCCTTCCCCCCCTTCCCTTCCCCTTCCCCTCCCCTTC